>NW_020169843.1:1073819-1222813 GCF_002117355.1 Postia placenta MAD-698-R-SB12 | reverse complement strand
CCTTCCTCCTGACGTGGAGGCGAAGGTTGATGCGACGGCAGTGGCGTCGATATCCATTGGTTCGCCATAGTCCCTGGTGTCTGTGATGACGAGAGCCCCCTGCTTGGCTGCATCGGTGTTTCGAACTTCGTCGTACCAGGCCTTCATGGTGTTGGGTCGATCCCTAGCGACTCTTGTTGCGAGAGCAAAGTACAGCTCCTTCGGGAGTCCTTTGACAAAGTTGGCGTGGAGAGTGTGGTAGTTGTTCTCAATGCGGTTGGTGCCATTGACCTCGGTGTCCTTGAGCTGAGCCTTCGATGCCAGCTGCTCGAAGCGGGTAACGTAGTTACCGAGGGAGAGCGCCGTCTTCCTATCCTTCTGTCGTTCAGGCAGTTTCATCAGGATTTGATGTGCCTTGATTCGCGTTCCGTGCTCAGGGAACACCTCTTCTAGAGCGGCAACGAAGTCTGCCCAAGTGGAATAGACCTGGACTCCCCCTGCTGACTTTTCGTAATACGCGTCCGCCCATGTTTTCCCCAGATCCTTCCTCATCAGCGCTACAGTGAAGGCGATCTTTGCTTCATCGCTGAGTCGGGTGTTGTTGGTGGCGACGAAGTAGGAGAGGATGCATTGGATGAAGCGTCTGAGGTCCTCCACCTTTCCGCTGAAAGGTTCGGGAGCGGGGATGTCGAGGCGAAGGGGTCGGTTGGCAGTTGACTGTTGGGATTGGTATGCTGCGAGGGCGACAGCAATGCGCTGATCGATGTCTGCTTGAGTGAATGTTGCCATAGGGACTTCAACCGGTGCGTTGGTTGGTGCGGGTGGAGCTGGTGGTAGTTCAATGTCTGGGATCTCGATGGGTACATACTGAACTTCAGGGAGTTCAAGTGGTTGTTCGCTGGTGGGTGACTGCACGCTTTCTGCTGTTTGTGTAGGTTCGACGTCGATCCGTAGGATGGTGAATATGTCTTCTGGGTGAGTGGGTGGGTGTCTCTGGTAGTAGCTAACGAGTTCTTGATGGGCGACGACCTGCGGGTTTGGACCGGTTGCACGACACCAGGTGCTGCCTCGAGGGTAGATGGGAGCTCTTTTTGTGGAGGTGACGAAGCAGTGATCTGCTCGGTCATACTGGAGGAGCGGTGATCCTGCGAGGGCTGGTAGTCCCAAAGGAACCGGGTTGACTGCATTGTTCGATGTAATGGTGGATGAGATGTTCGACTAGGTAAAACTAGGAATGTAGCTTAGAAAGTTCGACCTTTTGATACAATGGTCTATACTCCTATATTGATGCCTGACTCGTAGACGACGAGCGAGGACTTATGGACAGTACGTCATCCCAAAGGTCGAGCGAGGAAGTCGAGAATGACCACTACCCCAAGCGAAGAGGAGCAGAGACTTGAATGAATAACTAGGTCGAACTTAGGGTTCGACCGACTAATGGTACAACTACTTATACAAGTACCGGCTATGCACGGACCACTGTATCTGTGTGGTCGTGTTTAGTAAGGAAAGAAACGTAGTGGTACAATACCAGGTACGAAGTGCGCACAGACCCCATTATGTAAGCTACATAATGTTCAACCTGCAGGTGAGCGCTCAGACAGGTGCCAGTATGGGTGCTAGTAGTACAAGAGATAGAATGGAAAGATAAATGTTTCAGTACTTATTGCTGATAAGCGGCAATGTTCCCCAGCTCTCAAGCACTAAGGTAGGGCTAAGTCACTTTCGACCAACATTACGTGCTTGTGACTGCTTGTGATCAAGGACTTATTCTTCGGGAGAGTAAGTGTCCGTCTATTGAGGGTGTTGCCGAATAGAGAGTGCTTCTTTCCTCAGGTACACTTCAAATCTATCTTCAATTGCTCCTCGCACTTGATTACAAATAGAGAAGCAGACTTTTGTGCAACGATGTCCTCCACAGATTCTCCTGTTTTCCGATTTCTTACTGTCTGCCTCAAATAGTATCCTTTAGATTTGCGAACATAATTTGTGCTTTTGTCACAATTTTGTAACGGCCGGCACGTGATGTTGGTCGAAAGTGACTTACTGTAAGACCACGGTGATGTTACATTCATCATTGGCATACGGCTTGATCGTGTTCGCCTTCGCCTTGCGGGTGTGTAGGCTATGTGCACAAATAGGGGTATTTGCACTCAGAATTGGACCCAGGTCCGTCGAAGTGTACTGATGGATAACTATGACCCGGGCAAACATGCGTTTCGGATGTCCTGACACTCTGCTCCCGAATATGACACCGTCCATTTAGCGGAACTCCTGGCAGCAACCACTCCATCTCCCTGTGCACGTCATAGATAGTACCTCATTCGAAACATTACGTACGTTGTTCATGGAAGTCCATCACTTATCTATATGCGCTGCTATAGGTTCACTGAGCTCTACTGGGAAGCGAACAATCGCTGGTCCATGTGCACTCCCCTCCATATGGCCGTCAAGACTACGAAGTCCATATAAAGTTTGGGTAGCCGCAACCTCGAGGTGCGCCACTGCTTGGCTCCCCGTTTATTAAGCGAGACAGGCCTGGCGCTCTGACATACGAGGCGTGATATATCTTTGGGTTCGCCTCAGACGTGTCTGTCCATGCTCCCCACCAAGGTTCTACCTGCGTTCTTGACAGCATGTCGACCATTTCCATACAATCCGTCCTCGCGTCTTTACACGCTCTCGTCCTTCCCCCAGCGCAGCCTTCTGCAAGAAATATGCTCGGCTCGTCGGCTGCACTCGGAGTATTAATACTGATGCTGCGCTGGCTCTCTGCGCGAGGGGCAACGGCGCACCAGCTCATCGGCGATCCTGGCAAAGTAGGGCGGCCCGTCAAAAGCCGTGAGGACGAATACGATCCAGAAGAGTACGATGTTATCGTCGTCGGTGGCGGTGAGTTCACTTGGGGGGACCCCATTTCTGGCTGTCCACGACGCAAAGTACAGGCACGGCTGGATGTGTTCTCGCATCGCGTCTATCTGAAGACCGAAATACACGAGTTTTGCTGCTGGAAGCAGGGAAGAGGTATTTGTATCCAAAGCCTGTGAGCATTGATGCGGAGTGCTGAAATACATACAAGCTCTCGTAATGAGTTGTTCTCGCGAGTCCCGGCTCTGTTCCCGCAGGCGTTCTGCTCGGAACACGACCACAACATATATACTGTCCCGCAGAAGCATGCGGGATTCAAGTGCAAGTACTGGCCTAGAGGTAAGCTGTTGTGCTGTCTCGCTCTTCGCAATGGCTCTTAGACCGTGTCGATTAGGGAAAATGCTGGGTGGCTGTGAGTGTGCAATAAATCCTGTTGAAGGAACTCAAGAAGAGTTATTCCCAATATTGCAGGCTCATCGGTCAATGCCATGATGTGAGAGAAACGAGATTGAAACGCATTATATTGCTGATTATAGTAATCCCCTCGTTCTCAGGTTCCACCATTGTGCCCCATCAGACTATAATGAGTGGGCTGCCCTTCAGAAAGGCAAAGAAGGTGCTGAAGGGTGGTCGTATCAGCAAATGCACAAGTCAGCTGCCACATGTTCTGTTAATGGGCATGCTAACTCGATCCCCGCACAGGTACTTCATGAAATTCGAGAAATATCACCCGAACGAGAAGCATCCCTCAGTGGATGTGTCACTCCGTGGATCCTCTGGACCTGTGAATGGTAGGTAATGCAACGAGCGACCATATGTAATTTCCAGTAACATGGATTCCTAGTTGGGTACTTTGGCCATGTCTCAGTGCTTACGCCAAAGTTCATCGAGGCCTGCCATAACGCGGGTGTCTCGTACAATCCAGACCTCAATACGTCGAAAGGAACTATGGGTGTGACTGAGGTACGCCCTCCTTCACGATATTGTTCGAACCCTCACAACAACAATGGCGCATACGCGCTATAGACAGCAACATACATAGACTCACGCAGACGCAGAGTGACAACCGAGACTGCCTACCTGACAGCAGAGGTCCTTGAACGAGAAAACCTCACGGTAGCCACGGGGGCGAAGGTGCTCCGGCTGCTGTTTGAGTATCGGCGATCTGGCGAAGAATTCGGTCCACGTGTCAAAGGCGTACAATACGCGAACGATCACGGCAATGTGTTCGAAGTCAAGGCGCGTAAAGAAGTAGTCATCTCGTAGGTGTAACGCAGCTGAACATTGGAATTTACGCTGATATTGCACTCATATCACAAGTGCAGGTACAGTACACACACCTAAGGTAATGTGCCACTTATGTCCATCGCCAGCTTCTCCTCATTCCGTCACTTGAAGATCTTGTTGCTTTCTGGAATCGGGCCCGCGGACCACCTGGCTGTGCATGGTATACCCAGCGTGGCCGACCTACCAGGTGTCGGAGCGCACCTCATGGACCATGCCTCAGCCAATTTGTACTTCATGGACAAGAGCGGGGCGGATGTGTCCGCCTTTACTGTGCATGACATCCGCTCAATGCCTGGGCCGTCGCTCGCGCTCAAGCTCGCACGTGCTGCATTGGATTATGTTGCCTTCGGTACCGGTATGCTATCCGGGAACGTACGTTCGGGAGCCTGCATGAAGTAGACATGGACTGTTCCCCTGACCCCTTGCGTTGGTAGATCGTTGAGAGCCTGGCCTTCGCTCGTTCCGACGACCCCACGCTGTTTCCTCATGAGAGGTTCCCGCCGAACAACATTCCAGAAGACACAACTTCAGGGCCCGATGCGCCTGACATCGAGATCGTGTTCACTCCAGTGGCATTATATGAGCACGGGGTCTTGCCGTTCCCGATAAAGGGCCATCATTTCTCACTGCTCGCGATACTGCTGAGGTGAGTACCTCTCGACTCTCCTCTTTCCCGGTGGGTTGAAGGATATCCCAGACCGACGAGCCTAGGCACTGTTCGTCTCAAGTCGGCAGACCCATATGCCGCGCCTGTTATTGACCCTGCGTGCGTGCCCTCTGTATCATGCCGTAGTAACAAAAAGGCCAACCGTCCTCGTCAGGTACCTCTCGACCCGCCACGATATCGACGTGCTCGTGCGAGCTACGCGCCTCGTCTCACGCATTGCACAGACAGAGCCCTTTGCATCGCTCATCGATCCCGCGGGAGACGACATCCCGCTGCTAAACCACAGGATGGACAGACTGAGCGACACCGAGGTTGAGACGCTTGTACGCGACCGTGTGCAGACGGTCTACCATCCGACTTCCACGGCACGTATGGCGCCTCTTGAGGACGGCGGCGTCGTAGACCCGTTCCTACGCGTGCACGGTGTCCCGAACTTGCGGGTGGTCGACGCGTCGGTATTCCCCACGATCCCGTCAGGACATACGGTGCGGATTCTCCTCATCTTGCATTTTGTTCAATGCAAGCTGATATTCGTATCGGTAAAAGTCCGCACCTGTGATTGCTGTTGCAGAGAAGGCAGCGGATATGATCAAGGAGACTTTGACGAACCATCGCCTGTCATCTTCGTCATGATCAGCTCTGAATAGTGGGAGTTACATAGCAACCTCAATAATCGACCTTCGACCTTAGTTATTGATGGTGTAACTCGGTGTGCCAGGAATATGGACACAGCGGAAGCGATTATCTAGACTCAATAAACGGGCGATAGTAGTTGTAAAGGCCTGAAGAAGTAGGCTGAAGGATGGATGGCATAAGTTGCTCTTACTCTCGTACGTAGTAGTTATTTTCCTGATAGTAGGTTGGCGGCAGTGTATCTCTGAGATCGTGCAGCAGTCAACGTTTACGGCATATCTATGGCAAGTGTGGACAGACAAGACAAACCCACTCGAAGTACCACTATACGGCCACAGTGATCACGATCAATTCACGAAGACAAACAAGTATATGGTGCGCTCGACCCGCGCGTACGATGATGGTTATTGACCGTCACAATTTCCGTCCAAAATGCAAATATACAACAGCAGATGTAATTCAAACATACCTGTCGGGTCGTCTACCGCAGTGCAGTACAGCGACAATCTACAGGTGAGCGATGCGACAAACGACAGCGAGGACTAGATAGCATGAGGATGAAGTCTGAGAAAACAAAGCGGACTGTACGGTATACGTGGCATGATATCGAATACACACTCGCCGTTAACCCCTGCCCCAGTGCAGAGACAGCATGTCAGCGTCCGAGAGCATTAAGTCAGTATCCATCTCGGAAGAGCCGGCGTCGAACAGTGCGCGTCCAGCGCTCTGAGCGGCATGCCGGGACTCCCGATGCAAAGGAGCGGACGGACATAGATGTGGACAACCAGACAGACACCACCTGGGACATCTGTGGATTACGCCGCTCCGTAAGAGGGCTCCTCACAAACGACGGGAGTCATGATGCGACGATGCGTCCTTAGCAGGCACAGGACCAATCGTTCTCGGAGCTTGCAGAGGCGAAGTCGGGGGTGTGAGGAGAACGAACACGTCAGACTGACGCAATGTGACAAGTTCGTAAATGCCGGTCAAAAATCAGTGTAGCTATTTACCTCCTCCATGACACCTGTAGTCTGACGATGCCTTAGCGTAGATTGCGATCTGGTATCTTCTCGCGGTGTCAGCTGGTTGAGCTCGACAGGCGTGCTACCTGGGCTAGTGGTCGCCGATGATGCTTGCTGCTTCCTGTTGCCTAAATCAGGACTCGTGCTTGTGGGAGATGCTACTGGGAGACATACGTACCTTCGGCGCTCAAGGTATGATACGGCCAGATCCTCAAGCATCGGGGCGATGACAAACTAGTAAGAAGTTTATCAGCAACACTCCCCCTGTCTTTGACCAACGTCCTGACCTCTTTGAAGACATATACCGCAGCAAGCAGGCCAACGGCACTCACAATACACACGGCAACGGGGGCTGGCATTGTGAGTGATGGTGAGGACAAGAGAATGGTCGGGCATGGGGCGAGGATAGCCCTACATAGTGCTGCTGTGAGCTCGAGGTACCCTCGAGGTATCAGAGTGAACGTAATTCTCCATTTTCAGACGCGGAGATCTCTGAGCGTCTAGATTGTTAGTACACTGGCAATACAGCGAAGACTAGCACTCACTCGCGTTGTGCTAAATGAACTTCGTTACGCAGGTCGCAGGGCCAGAGCGACGAGTTACGCAATGGTCACCCCGCACGGTTCTGCGCGAATTATATACGCCTTGCCGAGGTGGAGAGATCTGGTATAGACCGCTATAGTGCGATATGCCATCAGCCTCCGCATTGCAATATGGATGTTCCTCCGTCCGTCGATCGATAGACGGGCACAACACAATATCTCAGGAAAGTAAAAACACCCTAAATCTCTGGGGTGTGTTCGTCCTCACTCCGAGTTGCAGAAGTGGTCCACTTCTTGTATATCGACCTACCTGTGATCTCTCCGAATTGAGTGAACATGCTAAAGCTTGCTCTTCATCCGCTTCCTTCGCTGTTTCTCCGTTCTGGATAGCCTGCCTGCATCTGACACTCCATCGGAATCAATACCCTCCCGCCGCGAACGCTAATCAAGAACCTGCACGCGCACCGACTGAGCAGGACATACAGATCCCCCATCCTGCCTATGAACAGTACGTCGAGGACTGCCGCGCACCGAGACCTGGGATATGCGACATGTGAATGCGGGGTGAGGTACTGCAGTAGGCTCTGTAAACACCTTCAAATAATTAGAGCGTTTAGTTACGGGTTATGCAGTACAATTCGAGAGACGAACTGTCGAGATTCAGGTTTGAGAGTCGGGATGGGAGCATCATCGAAGTGTAGTCACAGTCTGTGGAACTTCCTAGCAGATTTGTTTGAGGAGATTGCTCCTGCGCGTTCTCGGCATTGTCCAGCGACTCACGGTGTAGATTCAAGCTGTTTCCTAGTATAAGCGCTACATAATCTCGATCCCGTCAAATGATGTGCCTTGAGCGCTTAATAGCTCCCGGCTCCCGCTTTTATCAAGTTTATTGCGAAGTGTTCTCTAACATTTCGAGCTCCTGCCTTTTGCATTTAGCTCGTTCCAGAATATAAAGCTATCAATCTGTAGGTAAGACAACTACACGAGATACACGACTACCAGCCACACAATATTGGAGTCCTACGCGACGCGAATACCTGTATCCACTTGTATCTGACATGCTGTAGAAGAGAGTTGAACAGCAAGACTGTCCACCCTGAGGGTCTCGAAGCTAGTTTCCTGCCTCGTCGCCGCATTGACCACGCCGATCGCGACCTGCTCAAGCTGCATCTCTTGTGTCTGCATCATCGTCGCCCACTCTACCATATGTCCCAGCAACCCATCAACCTCCTCCTCTGTGTTTCGCGCATGCACCACAACGCGGACCCGCTCCTGGCCGCGGGGCTCTACTGGATATGGGATGGGCAACGCTGCATATCCAAGGCGCTGCAGGAAGCTGGCGAGCGAAATGGGGGCACTGGTGATGATGGGGAATATGGGGCTGACTATTTCCACGGGGAACTCGGGTGGGTTATTGCGTGCCCGAAGAGTGAGAAGGCTGGATGGAATATCCTGCAAGGTCGAGACCAGTCTCTGCTCAAAGTAAACAGATAGACGACGGAGACGGTCCATGAGCTACAGGAGGTCAGAATGGGCTTCAATTCAGGAGGGTTGCGACACACACCTCAGTACCAATGGGGCTTTCTATGTAATCGAAGGAAGCATTCAATGCACAGATCGATGAACGAGGGAGCGAAGTTGAGTAGATGAACGGACGCCCGTAGTTAATCATGTACTTTCTGATGACAGGGGAGGTCAAAATAACGGCTGAAGATGATTCGCGCTGGTGTCAGTTCTCCTCGAAGTACGAAGCGACACGTTACATACCACCTACAAATGCACGCGCTTTACCGAAAGTATGAAGGACCGTGTCGATGTGACTATCCAAGTTCAGCGCTGCAACGAGCCCTCTACCTTGCGGCCCACATATACCGGTCGAATGCGCCTCGTCGACCACGATATGAGCACATCCCGGCGGAACCAGCTCCTTCGTCAGTCGCACTATCTCCGGAAGAGGCGCAAAGTCTCCGTCCATGCTGTACAGGCTCTCGACAGCAATGAAGACAGTTCCTTTCCCCGCGGCAATATCAGGATGTTTCTCCAGCACTCTGGAAATGCAGTCGCACAAGGAAGACACGGAGTTGTGGGCGAAGGTGTACAGGGAGCCCTTAATGCGAGATGTCGCAACTCCGTCTCGGGTAGACGCATGGACGTACTCGTCCAAGATGACAGCGTCGCCAGCCTGCGGAACGGAGTGCCAGAAGGAAACGTTGGCGTCGTATCCAGAGTTGAAGAGCAATGCAGCAGGGGCTCCGAAGAACGTCTTCATTCTCGCTTCGAATTCAGTGTGGGCGCTCAGGTTCCCGCTCATTAAGCGGGAGCCGCCGGTTCCAAACACGAGCGGAGAGCGAGAGAGCTCATCGAGGAAGGATTGGCGTAGCTGCGGTTCCGTGGTGAGGGAGAGATAATCATTGGAGAAGAGGTCGGGCGCCGAGAAGGATGTTTCGTATAGAAGGTCAGTAGTGGGGACCGACCTCTTCTGGCGGCCGCGGAGTGCTTTTTCCAAGGCGGTGGTAAGGGGATTCGACATTGCTGAATTACGTAGGTGCTTAGCTTGCCTAGCATGTTTCTACCGGTGCAGGCTTTATGTGGCACATGAAGAAAAGGGATAACTTGACCTCGTGCTGTACAACATTCTAAAAGTTGGTACCTGGCTCTCATTCCCGTTAGATGTCGCAGCGAGGTTTGTGGGCGTCGTCAGACAGCGCGCGCAGTAGCCGTGATCCATCTGATCGCAGGTGGTTTCATCTCTGTCGTGCGTCACGACAGTGGACCTAGTAGACCGATCATGTTGTGGTCTAAGTGAATGATCAGACTATCACGGTGGGTCAAAAGCACTCACGGGAGCCACACAATAGGAAAGTTCAAGCAGCAGGTTCCTTGATGCGCTCTGTAAGATAAAACTTGAGTATCGCCGACTACTCCGAGGAACATGCCAAGAGGTTTGCCTGGCGCCTGATAATAGTAGACGCACTGGGCCTTGTTCTCGTACGTAGCATCAGACAAATTGTGAGCATTAAAACGGAAATTTCTTGTCATACCTGAGATGGTTACGGATAATATCCTTCCTCCGTGCACTCACGATCAAGTTTGCGCACTGCTCCCGGTCTCATGTGCAGTGTCACCGCTATCAAACGAACAATCCACCCCAAGCATCGAAGGATCCAGCGTCCATTTTGCTACGTTGCGATCAAAGTGAGATCCCAGATCGCTGCCGTACAGAGGACAAACACGGAGTATACCTATCGACAGCGCGCCCGAGCCCCTGGATCTGTGTCAGCTCGGCAGGAGGAGCTGCACTTCATCCAAACCGTACAGGGCAGTATCGCGACTGCCCCTTAGCCCAGTGGATTCTGCATCCTATTTGAAGACCTGTCTGCCTCTACCTTCTTATAGTCCTATGGTCATCGACTGCGTATTGTTTGTTACATACACAGACGAACCTGACGACTGCATTTGATAATGACATCCTCATTTCCACTGCCAAAGGCCTATTTCGTTGCCCTGTTCTGCGAGGCTATTCTGCATGGTACAGGCTTTCTGGACTCACTTTGATTGTCTGGCTAATCAAAAAACTGTCAACGACAGGCATGTACACTGTTTCATGTGGCGGGGCACTGTATCTCTTGCTGTAAGTGATCTCGAACCATGCTAGGGCCTTACACCAGATGAGAATGCTCACCATCTGACAGCTACAAACGGCGGCGGCAGACTCGAAGAATGTCGCCAATCAATATTACTATGGTGTTTCTAACGGTCACGATGTACAGTCTGTCGACGACGCACATCGCATTGTCCCTCCACCAGAACCTCATCGCGTTCTTTGAACAACACGCCGCTGATGGCGGGTTGACCATTCTGAACGATCAAGGGAGTCCCCTTGTATACACTCAGATTGCAATTGAAGTCATCAACGTCAGTGTGCATTCGACCTCGAGGATGAATGTGGACTTACAGTAATCTTTGTCTGTAGTGCCTCTTAGGCGTGAGCATCGCCAATTCGCTTCCGGTGACGGTGAAACCTGACAATGAAATCAGGACTCCATAGTCTGCTGGAGAACGTGGGTTCTGTGGGGAAGAAGATACAGCGTTATCGCCATTCCGGCAACGTGCATCCTTGGAGGGGCAGGTGCGTACATGCCATCTGTTATCCATGCATGATATCACTCGGGAGCTCACGTACTTTAGCTTCGGGGATAGGGCTTATACGCGCGTTTGCTGTGTCCCCGGGCGGCGAAGAGGTCTACAATGCCGACATTACCCGGTGGTTTGAGGTATTTGGTGCTTTGACGTTGGCGGCCAACATTTACGCCGTCGTAGCAATCTCGTATAGGGCCTGGTACGTGCGTGGTTGTTTTGATAATGAGAGGTGCCTGATTGTGTGGACAGGCAGAGCATGCGAGCTCTCCGCGAGCTGGGTCCGAACGTTGTGATTCATGGAGGGAAGTATTACGGAGCGCTACTGGTCGTGATTGAGTCAGGAGTGCTGTACAGTGTTGCTCTGGTACATACCATTGTTCCCTCTGACCTTCTGCCGTCATACCCGCTGTGTGCGCTGCAGATCATAACAATCTCACTCTTCTTGGCTGACAACAATGGTGTTTATGTCATCACAGATATGCTGGGCCATCTTACGGTATGATGTTACATTGACTGAGCAACTGCATTCGATCTGAAGCATGGTGTGTTCGCAGGGCATCTATCCGACAGTCATCATAGTCCTCGTGACTCTCAAAATGACATTTCATGACGACGTAACGCGGGCTGAGATGACGCTGTCCACGATACGGTGTGCTCCCCCGCCAGATCTTGATCCTGGACAAAAGATGCAGCCCACAAGACTGGCCTGGCGGCGTGGAGGCAGGCGCGGAAATGGAAGCCGGACGAGCGTCGATCTGGAGTCAACGAAATCGTACCCGCTCCAACCTACCACAATCTCCGCCGGACCAGCACAAAATGCATGGTACAATCAAGACATCTCCGGAACAATTGGTAATAGCTCTCTGCAATTAGAAGGGTCGGCGAAGGCTGGTGAGCTCGCGCCGGTGTAGTGAGATACTTGGCGCATTGCGTCGTATCTATCCGACACGCTTTACTGTGCCTCGGTAACTGTATTTTAGATGTCACAAATAGCCGTGTGTTTGGGCCACAGGTCATGATAGTTTAATGACTCCGAAAATCTGACCCAACAACGAAGCCAGTGATATATGCTGAAAGGGAACAAAGACGACGCACGTTTGATGGTTGCAATATGCATGAAACGCTGCATTCCGGTATGTGGGCGTTGCGGAGATGGCTGGATGGGTGACACTACATACTCACGGTGTTAGACTGGCCAGTTCTAGAGCTTGCGCGAACTCCGCCCAAAGTACAGCAAGGAATGATGAACAATATGATGATAAGAATACTTCCTGAAGCCTGATGTAGATAACCAAGCTGACCCGGCGGTGATATTATGATGCTGAGAATGAACACAGATTGCTGGAAGAACAAATTGTGTACCCAAGCAGTTTCCGGGGGGACGTGAGTATAAGCGCCGATGGCATTGCAGTTCGTTCGCCCTCGCGCTCTTCCTCTTTAATAAATCCTACATCCATGTATAACATCCATATCCCCCTCCCATGGCCTCAGCCAAGCACCCAGATGCATATGTACGGCTTGCTCGGCCTTCTGAGGTTCCTGCCATAACACGAGTCCTCACCCGTGCGTTCGCAAAGGATCCAGCGATGAACTGGTATGGCTGTGTGCCCGAGCTCGTGCCCGACTGCGAGTCTCAGACGCCATCCGCGCAGCGGTCTATGCGGAATCTGAGCTGGTTCCAGAGTGCCATACTCAAGTCCACCGTGCTTGTAAAGGGCCTTGTCACTGTGGTCGTCGTTCCGTCTGTAGAAGACGGGGAGGATGCGGAACAAGAGTCTAACAGGGACACAGTCGAAGCAAGGGAGGAAGTGGTAGCTGTCGCGTTATGGCTCCCACCTGGGAAGACACTCGATATGGGACCCGTGACATTCCTGCGCTCTGGGATCATGAAGGTCATTCAGGGATGGGGGCTGACGGGGGCCAAGGTACGTACGTGCGCCATCCGACTTCGTCAATACCGCAACGATGATTCTGACCAGGTCGTGCTGCATGTGTATAGAGAGTGCTATGGGACTTCTCTCCTGCTGTAGAGCGTACACTCGAGAAGGCATTCAAAGCGCGCGGTCTTGATCGGCTAGACTCATGGCATTTGTTCGAAATGGTCGTGGATCCCTCTCACCAAGGGCGAGGTGAATTGCTATGTGCTGCGAATGAGGATTCTCATTCACAGTTTGATTTTGCAGGGTACTCGTCGCTCCTGATGGAAGAGGGGTTCCGACGAACCTCACCCAAGCCGGTGCATCTGGAGGCCACAACGGCGAAGAATCGCGATATATATGCACATTTCGGTTTTGAGGTTTGCCACCCTCACTAACTACTGTTCACACTAGTCGAGGCTTACAGATGTCCACTAGGTTGATGAGGAGCACCAGTTCGGTGTCGGTGCTGTGGACAAAGACGGCATTAGAGCCCGCGGCAAAGCCGCGACAGGGTATCCGGAGTGGGTTATGACAAAGGTATGCTCGCTTTTTCACAAATGAGAAGTGTTATCTTTGAAGAGGCCTACTTTCTGGGTAGTGGTCTTCATGATTCTGGCCAGTTGCTCTCATGTGGCATTGATCTGGAATTGTGAATTGTGTCTCGCGGCGCTCTCCTGTGTTGCGTTTGTCGACTGATGCCTGTTCTACTTACTTGACTGGCTTGTTTGCAACTTATTCTGTGTTCACCTGTGTATTTCTTGGAACGCCTCGCGAATAAATGACACTTCAGGGAACGTCCTACTAATGTACGTTCTGACCTGTACTCTCCTCATCAGGCTTCCTGGTCCTTCTTCTATATAATTCACTCATCCTCTTTTGTACGCTGCTGCTCAAATGTTGAATCGATGCTCTCACCCTCGCATGGGGGGCCGATACCTCACTCTCGCTTCGCGACGCCTTCCAGATGTGCCTGAAGAACCACCAGGTCGCGAGGGCTACCAATCCGAATATAGCCATAGTGAGCGCGAGAAGGACACGCCCTCCGGATATGGTGCTCTGAATGCAGAGGGCGGCGAGGGCGATTGTGAAACACAGCATAGACCAGAGCAGCGCGGAGAATGGCACGGAAAGGAAGGCGGATGTGACAAGAAGGTCTGTCTCGAGCATATCGGACGGGGCATCCAGATAATCGTCCCGCATATGGTTGAGATACTTGACCTGTCATTGATCGTCAGTCCGGAGTCGCGACAGAGCGGTGGAGTCAGCGTACAGCATTCATGATATCGGTGTTCACGTGAGCACGATGTTGCCAGACGTGATGCACGCCGGTGCCGGCACTAAGGAGTGCGAATATGCTTGATGCCAGCGATGCAGTCTTTTGTAAACCACTGATGTTCTGTCTGCAGCGTGAGTTAAACCTCTAACGGTGGAAGACTAGCATTTACCGGAACTTGTTGAAAGGCGATGTTCGCTCTGCAAACAATGAATGATGGCACAAATACAGTGCCCACATATACTCACCCAACGAAAACAGTGGCCTATCGCAGATTCAGGAATAGTATCGCGAAGTGTAAGCAAATATAAATGCCACATACCAGCAGGTTGGAATTGGACCATTCGTTTAGAAATGACCGCACGGTGTCCCGAAAATCCGTGAGATGCACCGACGGTCCCATGCGGACATTCTTCAGCCTCCCAAAGTACAGTTTGTGCGCACCCAAAAGGATTCCTGCCAGTAGGTATTCTGCGGCTTCTAGCTGCCATGATGACCGATGCTTTTTAGACACTCGATGGAAATCGAAGGCAGCCTTGACGGCACTGGAACAGCCTTTTCTTGGACTGAGAGTCCGCGCACTCTGAACTTCGCGTAGCAGCCGAGCGATGTGCCAGTTGAACGAGCAGTTGGCTCGGATATCTCCAGTAGAGATGACTGCGCCGTATGCTCAGAGACGTTGCGAACCAATTATGATACCGCTAACCTCTCTGTTGCCGATACGTGCGCATGATCTTGGCGATCTGTTCATCGGTATAAGGAAAGTCGTTGTCCTTGTCTTCAAGAACGCGTACTGGTATATTGTTAGATGTTAGCTCAATTACACTGTTCACCGATTGAATTAATCACCATTGGCGCCATAGGTAAGGGCATTCAGAAACATATCCTCGACGGAATGGAGGTTGTTGTACTCTAGATGCATGGGAAATTGTTCGGCCCAGTCCCAATAATCAGTTGTCATTGTTCGGACTTCGAGTACCTCTGCGATATGCGTTAGATATACATATCTACATGGTTATGACTGACATACTTACCAGATGGGTCCTCAGGGCCTGTATCGTATATCCGCCTGGCGGGATGATGTATTGCAACAGCAGTTTCTGCTTCATCGCCGATGATGATCTCGCAGTCTTCAGGTATGTGGTCCTCAAGCCCGTCCTGTTCCAACGCGTTGCGGACCCCAATTGAGGCCTCCTCCACAGCCTTCCGCATCTCTTCATCTTCGATGTTATCCCGCGTCACAGTATGGAGGTCATGGTTGTAGTAGTACACGTAGCCCATGAAGTGTACGAACCGCGTCCACCCATGGCCGAGTTCGAAGCGCGAGGTACCGCCCAATTCCCGCGCGTTCTTGTATAGTGATGCCTTCGCAGCTACAGTGGCCTTGACTTCGCGCTCCCGTGCCCGAGCTGCAGCCTCTTGCAGCTGCCGTGAGCTGGATCCGTGCGCGGGTTGGGGCGAGGTCGTAATGGCGCCTATGCCTGGCGAATTCGCAAATGCAGACGCCCAGTCATAGTCAGCGAACTCATCGACAGGCCGCAAGCCGGGCCACGTAGGTGTCGGTGCAGCATTGTCCGGTGTGGGCAGCGGGATAATCTCGAGCTCTATGGCTGGAGTGGTCATGTCGTGATTCTTACGACGGAGCTTGTGTAGGAGAGCCTTCGCCCCTTCACGAGTTCGTCGGAGTCGCTTTGTAGGTTTCGATGGAGAGTCATCGATATCGGAGTGTTCGTCCATGGCGTTCTTTCGTAGACGCAGGTTGGGAGAGAAGGAGACGGGAGGTTGTAGTCCCCGCAACAGGCATCATGCTTTTCAGCATTAGCACATATGACAACAAGCACCTAATCCGGCCGCGTATAGTATCCCAGGCGCTACTGTCAAAGGCAGAACAAAGACAACTAGGCAGTGTTGACAGCTGTGGGTCCACATTCCCACGTACGATACAACCCACATTGTTCATGCCCGCAACCAGGTACGACAGATGTCAATCGTCGCCACGGTGAGTGTAGTAGTGTTCAGTATTCGAGTGAGGAACCAGCGTTGCCTTTATAATATGTATAAGATCTGTCACGGTGGACAATAAGTTTTATAAAGTGACCTCTGTGCAGAGAGCTACTGCGGCACAATGATCATACGCTCCCTGATTTGTCCTTCGCATGCGACGGTTTGCTCTTTATGCCCGGCATTGGAAAAAGTACGACACCCGACACTGGTGTACCGATATGTCCCTTCGCGTCAATGCTCGCCCACTCAGCACTCCGCTGTTCCGGCGGGACCCCCAAGTAATGCAGTAGATTCGCGCTCTTCGAGGGTATAAACGGTTGGAGTAGGATCCCACATGTCCGAAGACACTCCAGTAGGGACCAGTACACCGCGCGCACTGCCGGCGTAGACTGCGTGACAGCCCAGGGCTTTGCCTTTGTCATAAGTAGATTCGCCTAGTACCGAGGTCGTCAGAAAGGTAGAGGTGATTCCATAACGATAAGACACCTACCTCTTCCAGCATGGCGACGAGGTGATTGAGCGCATCCGCAATCTGCAACGCCTGCATGCGATCGTGATAGAGCGCCGGTAATCGTCTCAGCTGCTCCAGGAATGATTGTACTCCAGCTTCGTTCATGTCTAAGAGCGAGGGACGTTCATGAGTTTCCACGAGCGCACGTATTTTAGGAGATGCGATTCGAGAATAGAGGTTTCCTAACAACGATGCGACCTCCTTTCCGTGTTTTATGAGCTGTTCACGCGACCAATCTCCAGAGTCCGAAACATTAGTTTCAAGCAATCCATATAATGAGTTTGACGTACCGACGTCATCCCTAAAGTATCCTCCTATTCGCGCCAGATACCACCGCACCACATCGATCCCAAATTCATCTATAGCTGTGATGGGATCCGCAACGTTACCGATAGATTTCGACATCTTGAATCCGTTGACGGTCCAATGCGCATGAACCAGCAGTCGTTCAGTGAAAGGCAGCCCTAAAGCAGCAAGCATCGCCGGGAAATAGATGGCATGAAAGCTGGCGGCCTCCCATCAGTAGACATATATGACGTCGACGCTGAGACGTACCGAAGGATGTCCTTCCCTATGATCTGAAGGTTTGGCGGCCATCCACTACCGGAGCCATCTCCACCATTTGCAGTCCATGGATACCCGATAGAAGACAAGTATACTGTGAGTGCATCAATCCATACGTAGATCGTGTGATTGTCATCTCCAGGGACTGGTACACCCCATGTGAGCCGTGAACGTGGCCGCGACACTGACAGATCCTCCAGGACATTGTCTTCGGACAACGCAGACAGTATATCTACATGGTGTTGAGGCGGGTAGATCGCGTCTTCGTGAGTGGCGAAGTGGGAGCGAAGGGCAGGCTGCAACGTCGATAGCCGAAACTTGTAGTTCTCCTCCTCCATCCATTCCACACGCGAACCTGTCTCCGTTGAGACATGGTATTCCTCTCCGTTCGGTTCTGATCGCTTCGTAACCTGCAGGTCAGGGTAGAAACATTCGTCGGAAACAGAGTACCAGCCAGAATGGCGACCCTTATAGATGAGACCCTTCGCTTCTAGTTGGCGCTGATAGACGGTGTTTGTTATTCAGTTGGGCCAATGCAAAGTATGCTGCCTACCCACAAATGCTGCACAGCGTCACAGTGTTCTTTGGACGACGTCCGCGAAAAGCGAGTCGCGCTCACATCTGCCTTCCTCACCAGATTCTAAGAGCATGTACGTATAAATGAGCATGTGCCTGGGAATGCAAAAAGAAAGACACACGCGAAAATGCTCGCTCAGTTCGTCACAGAATGCGCGGGGTTCCATGCCTTTTGTCTGCGCGGCCTTTTGTATCTTGAGGCCATGCTCGTCGGTTCCGGTCATGAAATGAACAGGCCTTTCTGGACAATTCAGATGACTATATCGAGCCAAGATATCCGCGATGACCAGCGAATGTAGATGGCCTATATGTGGGACTATTCAAGGCATAATCGTTAGATATGAGAGCTGGAGAAATACGCGGAACCTCCTTGTATCATACAGCTACGTTAATCCATACCTGAGTTTGGGTAGAAAATGGGCGTTGTGACATAGTACGGTTTCAGGTCGCCTGCCTGAGAGGTGAATCCGCGACGGACACGGAGATTTAGCGCATGCGAGACTTGTCGAGAGAGCGCACGACGGTGCATTCGTGTAGACCGGAGTAAGATCTAAGGCGTGGTTACATCGCAATACTTACACATGGTAAGCGTCATTCAAACTCCGATAATCGCCAGCTCAATATGGCTTGTCCCAATCGTGCTTAACGGACTTATTATGATGCTGTTACAGCTTTCAATCTACAGTGACCGGCTAATGACGAGGGCTTGCGGCCCCAGCTTCGGGTTACCTCTCTAGACTCTTCAACTTCAGCAAAGTTCTATAGCCGGTCTACCTCGCGTCATCATGAGTGATTCCTTTGCCGACCTGTGGAATTCGACTGGAGCAGCAACGACCAAGCCCTCTGAATCGTCGCGAAAGTTGGGATCTCTGACACCTGTGGTTCCTCCATCTCTCAATGCTCAGAATGATGTCTTCTCTATGCTCGCATCGGCAGGCACGTCTAGTCCAGCTTCACGCACAGGTACGCCAGCAGCTAGCGGGTCGATACAGTCCACGCGATCGTTGGGTGCCAACGTACAACCGTCCAACACTGGCGCGAAGCCACTGCAGAAGTCCGCAAGCTCTGGAGTAGATGCGTTCAGTGGCCTGTTTCCCGGGTCGCTAGCCTCGAACTCAGCTAATGGCGCGAGGATGACAATTGCGGAACGAGCGGCTCAGGCAGAGAGGGAGAGACAATTGCAGATCCGACAGCAGCAGGCAAAGGCGAAGCAGCAGGCGTCTGCGTGGGCGGGACTCGATTCATTAGGCGAGTTCACGTCCAGGCCGTCGTCGACTTCACAACCTGCTGTGTCTGCTGACAGTGACTGGGGGTTTGGCCTGGAGGCCACGACTGCATCGACATCGTCTGGTACCGCAAATGCTGCTCCTGTGTCTCAGAATGATTGGGGTTTGGACGACTTCATCTCACAACCGGCACCTTCGAAACCAGTCGCAGCTCCCCAGACCAGCTCTTTACTAGACCTGGATGAGTTCACTTCGCCGTCGACTGTGCAACCGCAACGATATACCCCAGATGTACGGTCAAACACACCAGGAGATTTCGATTTCGGAGACCGTGAAGACCGGTTGCTCAGCGACCACTCTGACGAGGATGACATTCTGGGTGAACTGAGTAAACCGGTTACCGAGCGACCTGCACAGCCGGTATGTCCCGCTTGTTCAAGCCCGTCCCATACAGCAGGTCCTGACTAGTCTCAGACCCGCCCTGTGCAATCTTCGATTTCTCCACAACTCACTCAGCACGGCCAACACAGTCGCCCAATATCACCACCTCCTCATATCTTGGGACAGATCGTGGAAATGGGCTTCTCCATCCAACAGGCGCGAGTTGCGCTCGCTGCCACTGATACTGGATTAGACGTGCAGGCGGCCCTGGAGACCCTTTTGTCGAATGGCGCCGCGTCAGACTCACAACCTTCGGAAAGACCGCGGGAAGACCAGCGCAATGCTCAACGCGAGCCAGGATGGGAGCGATATTATGAGTCAGACGAAGATCAGCCTCGCAGCACTTCGTCCCGTCGGCGCACGGCGCCTACCAGTCGCTCTACTGCTCCCAACCGTGCCAGTGAGCCCACTGCGCGGGACGGACCCTCTCCTTCTGATGATTCGCAACGGCACTTGCAGGAACAGGCCGACAAGCTCATCGCTCAAGCTAGCGAGATCGGGCTCAGCATGTTCAATCGTGCGAATGCGTTCTGGAAGGAGGGCAAGGAGAAGGTGCAGCGTGCGTACGAGGAGCGTGCGGCCACCGCCGCGAGAACTGGTGAGGGTGGGAGCAGGAACGGCCGTCCAAAGTGGATGCAGGAAGTTCCTGAGGGCGAAGGAGGCGAGGGCGAGCGGACAAAGGCTGACCGCAATGGATTTAGAGATGATGATGAGGTGCTCCCGCCCAAGCCGTCAAGGCCTGCTACTCAACCGCGATCGAAGCAGACAGATGCCCGTCCGCCCGAGTCCCAGCCATCTACGTCTGAAAGGGCAAAGGTGGGGAACCTGTTTTCCGACGACCCTCCGGTTGTGTATACCTCTCCATTCCGAAGGAAAGCACCCGCACGTAACCCCGCTCTGACGCCCGCTGCTCCCGCCAAAGTAACGTCCTCCGTCAGACCCACCCCTCCTCGTGCTCCTTCTCCCATTCCCCTCGTCCAGCGTAAGAATGTGTCCGCTTCGCCTGCCGCGATTACAAGCTCTGCTCAGCACAAGGCCAAGGGCACGGAGATGTTCAAGCTCGGTCGATATGCAGAGGCGGAGACGGCATACTCCGCCGCGATTTCTGGGTTGCCCAGCGCGCACCTGCTACTCATACCATTGTACAACAACCGTGCCCTCGCGCGAATTAAGACGGGTGATCACAATGGCGCGATCGAGGACTGCACCACAGTAATCGAGCTCATCGGGCCTGAGTACCACCCTGCACGAGAGGCGAAGGTGACAAAAGAGGACGAGGGCGCAAGCGTGGACTTGGCTGAGGGAATGGTGAAGGCGCTCTGGCGGCGCGCGGAAGCATACGAGGGCCGGGAGAAATGGGACGCTGCCCGCAAGGACTGGGAGGCCGTCGCTTCCGTGGAATGGGCCGGCAAGGCGCGAATGGAGGCCGTGCGCGGCGTTGGGCGCTGCAAGCAGATGCTCAATGCAGACGCAAACGGTGGCGCCCCCAGTGCGCCTAAATCACGTCCAGCGGCCAAGCCGAAGCCGCGGCCCTCAAGACCCCCAGTGGCTGTACCGACCGAGGCCCTCAACAGGGTCCGGGAGGCAAACCAAGCAGCAGAGGCAGAGGACCAGGCCCGGCACGAGTTGAAAGACGTCGTCGATGCTCGCCTAGTGGCATGGAAGAACGGGAAGGAAACGAATATCCGTGCGCTTATTGCCAGCCTGGAGACAGTTCTTTGGCCGGAACTAGGCTGGCAAAAAGTGGGAATGCACGAACTAGTGACGCCCGCACAGGTCAAGATACGATATACGAAGGCTATCGCGAAATTGCATCCTGATAAGGCACGTTTCCAGCCCTTATCAAGGCGTGTGCTGACCAGACGTCACCTACTATGATCCAGCTAAATGCCAGCAACACGACGCTAGAACAAAGGATGATTGCTAATGGGGTTTTCGGTTCCTTGAACGACGCTTGGAATGCGTTTAAGCAATAGACACTAACTTATGAGTACTATTACAGTGTACTTGTGCTATGTGCAAGAGTAAGTCGCTGTATGTCTCTATTCATTATGTTTCGCATAAGGTCGTGTCGAGCTGACAATACCATGGAATTCTTAACATTTTGCGACGGCGCGTCACGTGCGCGCATGAAGCAGCACCTGCAGGCTGCATGATCGAGGTCTGTGATGAAGACCACGGCGGACCCATGCCTGCATTTTTGTCGGTGAAGCATAGGTGGGAAGCTGGTCTCATATCTGGCTAGTGGGCACGCGAACGAGACGGCTGAGTACGAGACAGTGGGGCTCCGGCTCGTGACCAGTCCCCCACCTGTACATCATTGTCAGGACAATCCAACATCTTGGTACTCTCCCCCACTTGCTTGCAGGCAACGCTCTGTCAGAGGACGCACAGCTTGGATGCTGTGCTATGAGCCACTCAAGTTCTTTGTACGGCTCCCAGTATGGAAAGGTCTCTATGTATCGAGCGAGTGGCTGGTCCATGAGGAATGGTTCTGGCATGGCTCTGAGCCTCACGACTCGAGGTCATCAAAACAATCGCTTACTGCGGACGCGTTTCATTGGAGGACCTGAAAGTTTGAAAGGCGAGCAGGTAAGTCGAGACATTATCCTGCCGTTTACTTTATCCATTGTCCACCCTTTAACATGCGTGCAACACGCACATGCGGCGAAGAGCATGGCAATGAATCTGTCTCTTCTGGCCAATGGCATTCAATGCCGACTGGTGTCTCAGTTGCGCCGCAAGCTGATGCGGGCGCGGTCGCCCAGCATGGTAGCATGACGCACCACAATCGCTTGTGGCTCTCCCTCTCTCGTGTCCAAGTGCTGCCCACCGACCTCGTTGCATTTGTTTTCCAACTATAGGAGCGGGTGGCGGCGTTGGTGATGCCCTATGTGTATAAATGGCGGCACTCGCCCGGACTCGACATTCCCTAGCAACAGATATCCCTTCAGCTAGCCTGGAGGTCCACCTCACATTCGTTCTCTTTTCGCGCACTGGCGCGTAATTTATTCAACTCTGCTTTCTCTGGGCATATTGCCCGTATTCTCTCTCTTCACGGGCCTGGTACACCGCGCTCCGCGTAGACTGCCAATGCAGTCTACGTACCATCGATCCCTGAGAGAACAGGAAGTCTCTCAGGAGTCGACCCTTGCTGGTGGCTTCCATGCCACACGCCTACCCAGCGATCCAGCTCCCGCTGGAAGGACGACTGAGTGCTTCGGTATCTTAACGCCAAACAAAGCCATTCCGCACGGCCATGATCCCCGACGCGTTGAATTCAATGATATGCGCTCGGGTTCTGCAAGACATGGGATTACCATGCGAGACTGCCTCGGCAACGCGGGCTCCTTGGTCGACCCCAACGCAGATTGCACGCTCAAGGCCGGACAACGAACTGTAACATTCAAGGTCGGTGTGATTTACCTTATGCCAGGGACTGTTCTGAAGATTATCTACAGCCCAAATGGAATAACCAATTCCTTGGGGATGGACAGCCGATTCCCGCGAAAGCTACACGGGCAGAGTTGGCCCGTAAAGTGAGTGAGATATATCGGTTTGCGCTGCAGGTACGTGCCCTTGCGGATCATGTGATCGCGATTTTCTCAACGGGCGCTGCAGAACTACGGATGCGAAGGAGTGACTTTTGACCGCCTTGTCCTGCTATCCATCAGCAATCCCGCCGTGACGTACTTTGAAGCACAAATACAAGTATTGGAGCGAGAGCCCTCCCTGGGAGAATGCGATCGTGCGCCGGACGCACGTAATGTCGATCTTTACACGCCCTCGTTCATGATAGAGTCTAGCAGGCCACCGCATTACGCGTAAACATCAGTAGTAGGATATAAGTATTTTAGCAAGCTTATTACAGGTTATCTCGAATTCATGTCTGATGAGAGCGAGTGTCGTGAGCATAATATACTTGTCAGAAAGCGCTCATCCTTCTGTTCTGGGCGCTTACATCCTTGGTCTTCCCGTTTGCTTACAGCCTTTCTTACTTTGCTCAAACTCTTGGCGCAACTCGCTCGAATACTCTTTGCAAGCCAGAACCATGGCATCAGCTGAGCCAGGACCTTCCCAACCAGTAGCACCCATCCAAATCTTGTATTGCGGAGGTATCTTTCTCACTCCGTCGCCGCCCCCCATCGCTAACCATCTGCCTGCGTACAGTCTGCACGTTTCCCGTTGAATACTGTGAATTTGGCTCGCATATAACGCGATGCAAGGAATGGTTGCAGAAGGAACATCCGCCACTGTACGACAAATACTACTCAGAAGGTGTTTTGCGTCCCTTGTCAACCTATGATCGCAAGTGACTGATCTGTCTTCCCTCTGTTGTGTCGCCCATTTGAACTGCATATTCCAACCCTGCACACTTGCTCTGATGGACATCAGAGGCACTCCAGGCGAAGCTGGGGACACTCAGCTTGGAGGCACAAACGAAGCTGGAGGAGGATACTGCGAAGAAAGAGGCAAAGGCGGAAAAGAAAGCGGATGCTGCGTTGAAGAAGAAGATGGTGAATCTCACCCGCCTTTCGCCATCCCCTCTACTGACTGATCTTCCACTAAGGCATCACAAGTGAGCAAATAACAACCTGCACAGATGCGCTCCGTCTCTGATGAGCCTTAGGTCACGATTAAGCGGATAGAGCGGAATAAGCGTAAATACGTGACAGCCATCCATGGTCTCGAGGCGTTTGGTACGCCCGGTTCTTCCTCCTATCTCGCCCGTCACCACGGGTTGACACCCTTACTTTCACCACACCAGACGTCGACCTGAAGAAGGCCGCCAAGTTTTTCGCACAGAAGTTTGCGACAGGCGCATCTGTGACGAAGAACGCGCAGGGCTTCGACGAGATCGTTGTGCAGGGCGACGTCTCCGGGGACGTCGTCGAGATGATCGAGGATGGCGTCGGCCTGCTCAAGGGCGTGCCGAAGGACAATATTGTCGAGGTGGAGGAGAAGAAGAAGAAGGGTGGTGCAGAAGGGGCATGATATGTCAATAATCGCCTGGGCGTAAGGTGCGCCTCAAGATAGATTAGGTGTTTGTACTGTTGACGCTTACTACCTGCAGGAAGTATCGGACTGTGTAACAGCATATCTGGCCAGCCTGTATCTCTAGGAACATGTATAAGCAAACAGGGTCAGCAGAATACATACGTGAATGGACTTTCGCTGAAGAGGTGGATCGGAACACGTCTACCGGGCTGGTCCTAATAATATGTGTTGCTACATCAAGGTGACTACAAGATACAGCATTGACTCTCATCTCGCAAGATGTGTACGAGCCTTAAGAGGGGCCAGCGATCAAGGCGTCGCTGCTCACGCTGTTGCTACGGGCTTCCGCCCACCCAGCGCCGCATACAGGACATCACTATCGGCACGCTTGCGTCCTCGGCGTGCCTTTTTGAAGTTGTTGGAAATCAGGAACGCAACATCTGCATCGATCGCCCAGTATTCAGTCTCCTCCCACAGTCTCATACGTTATTACTCACCTAACGACTGCTCGAAGTTCAACCGGGGATCGCAGAAGGACTGTATCCCATCGACCGCGTGAGCAACCTCCTCAAGAAGAAAGACAAAGACGAAGGCCGGCCGACGCACCTGGTAGCGTAGCCCGAGCTGCTCCTCGCTGAGCTCCATGCTCCCACCGAGGCACTCCGTGACACTGAACCCGTCCTCGCTCAGCTCGCCCGTGAACTCGAGGCTCACGCCGTTCATGCGCGAGCCGCACTCGGCGTGGATGCGCATGCACGCCGTCAGCTCGCTAATGATCGTCCCAAAGTTACGCGTCTTGAGACCGCTCGAGGACGTTAGCGTGCTGAGGCAGCGTGAGTGTTAGTGGGATATCGAGCAAACCGAGAGGTGGGTATATGCGCACTTTCCGTGCATGGGATCGCTGATCCAGGCGACGGGGTGTCCAGACTGTTGGACAGCGGTGATGTGACTCGCGAGGTGGTTTTCGATCTGCGCGCCGTTAGTATCTGCACCATTCAGATGGAGAAGCACATAGCAACGTACCTTACCCGCCCCGTACCGCGTGATCAACGTGACCCTGCCCTCTTCCTTGTCCGGGTTCACGACTGCCACCACCGTCAGCGCTCCCGCCCTTTCTCTCCATCTCGTGACAAGGTGCACTCACTGTTGAGTAGCCGCACGAGCTCCGCTGCCTCCATGCTCGGCCCCACCTTGACACCAATAGGGTTGCGGATCCCGCGGAAGTACTCGACGTGCGCCCCGGTGAGCTGCCGCGTGCGGTCGCCGATCCAGAGGAAGTGCGCGCTCGTGTTGTAGTGCACGCGCCGCGCTGCGGGCGCCGGAGAGCCCTCCGCGGTGGGGATCGAGGACGGGATGGCGAATTCGCGCGTCATGGCCTCTTCAAAATCGAGCATCAGGCCCTCGTGGCTGCGTGGGAGCTGGTCAGCGGGTTGTTGGACAGGTGAGTGCGGAGGAGCATGACGCCGCGGAGGAGGGGAAGTGAAGAGGCTAATAGGGAGGGGCAGAATTACCTGGTGTAAAAGTCGACCTCGCCGAGCACGCCGCGTCCGCCACCCTGCTCGTAGCTCGCATGCTGGCTGCCGAAGCCGATCGTGCGCGTGAAGTCCAGCGCGTCAGACAGGCCCTCGTTGATGCGCTCGAACTCCTCGCTGTGCGTATACGTCGCCGTCAGAACGGGTGTGCACGGGACAACGGGGAAACGTGCGTGCTCACCGGAGCGCAGGAGAACGCACGTGGGAAAGTGACCAGTCGCGCGGGTGGTGGAGGGAGGCAAACCCGGAGGTGAGAAGGCCGCGGACGTAGTTGAGCGTCGTTGTTGAGTGGAAGTAGGCACTGCGAGCGGGAAGATTAGATATGCATAAATGCTGTAGCAAGACATTGGGCGATACCTTAGGAGTCTCTCAGGGTCTGGCGTCCTGTCGTTTGGGTCAAGCCTGCACTCGAATTCTCAGCCTTCCGTATAAAGCCTGGGTGCAAGTGAAGCTCGTACCCGTTTACGTTGTCTCCTCTGTTGGGGTGTGTCAGAGTCGCGATGGACATTTCAAGAGACAAGGACCTACCGGAAACTCGTGACCTCGCGGTCTCCAATCTTCTCCATTGGGCTACTGCGAGGTTTTGCGTACTGGCCAGCAATTCGGCCTATTCGTACCTAACAGCAGTGGGTGATGAGACGCAGACGGGGATTTGAATAGCGGTAAACCTACAACTGGCATCCGTGCACCCCATATAAGAATGAGAGAAAATGACAGGATCAGGCCGATCTTATTGGAAATATTCTCCTATAGCACAACATTAGAAGGCTTCTCGATGAGAGTAAACCATACTGACTTGAGTGCATGCGTCAAAACTCTCCGCGCAGTCCCCTGCATGGAGTAAGAAGGCCTCATTGCGCTGTACTTGAGCCAAGCTGTGACGAAGTCGCTCGATCTATCAGACAACAATTCTCATGAGCTAGTTGTAGATGTCGAAAACAACCGAGACCACCTCTGACGGAGTGACTAGCGGCGGTAGCGTGCGGATCTTGTTCAGGACTCTGCGAGTGCATGTCTAGGTGCGGCCTTCGGTGGGGAATAAGGTGACTTGCTCACTTGTCCAGTTTCTCTCTATCAGGGTAGATCACATCCTGTCAGAGAAGTAAAATTCAGCAAACATTCTGGGCGAAATAGCAGAGAGACGCAACTTGTGCTGCAGGCTTGTTCCTCCAAGAATCAGGTGCCCAGGGCTCGGAAGACATCTTCGTAGCGGTGTGTGGCCGAGAGA
Organism: Postia placenta MAD-698-R-SB12; assembly: GCF_002117355.1. NCBI lineage: Eukaryota > Fungi > Basidiomycota > Agaricomycetes > Polyporales > Adustoporiaceae > Rhodonia > Rhodonia placenta. Next base: position 1,195,403 of record NW_020169843.1, on the reverse strand, counting down.
ATTAGTGTCTGTCCGTTTTTGTAAGTTAATCTTATCCTTATCCTCGTACAAAAGTATCTTGTCAAGTCTGGTGTGTCGGATGAAGATGGCAAAATGCTTGACTCGATCGCGATCATGACATGGATCTGCAGATCTCGGGAAATGCCGACACGGTCATTAACCGCTGATGTTGCCGGTCTTGTCTTTGTCTCCGTATTTGCCAGTGCCTGTTCCGCAGTAAGGCAGGGAAATATAGCAACTTATACAATATACACGCGGACTTCAGTATCGACGTCTAACATATTTTCATGGCTTATATGTCCTTCACCTGCTCCTCCAGCCACTCCCACAACTTCCGTCCAACGTCTGGGTCACCCGTCCCCTTCTTCGCCTCTCCCACCCGCGCCCAAGGAATGCAATACTGTACTCAGAAAACATGAACTTTAATCTCATCTATTGGACCATGTGGCTTAAACGCACCTTGCCGCTCAAATCGGCCCCCTCTGGCGTCGTGCCCGCCCACAGCTGCGTTAAAGCGCCCATTTTGGAGTCGGGGAGGGTCGGATTCTGCAGATGCATATGAGCGTGAATGGATACGCACGGAGGTGGGCACAATAGTCACTCACCAAAAGGCTTATTAATCTCGGTCCCAGAGACGGATGCCTCTCCGTGTCCATCTTCAGATTGCCCGGATGAAGAGACATGGACACAAGTCTCTGGTCGGCGTATCGCCTGTGGAACTCGTTCGACACGACAATATTGGCCTACTCAGCGCACAGTCAGGACTCAACAGCTCAGTAAAACTCCACGAGTACGCACGAATTTGCTCTGGAAGTACAGCGTGGTGGGGTGCATCTTGCGCCTCTGCGGGCTGTCCTTGAACGTATCAAACCTGAGACCAGACACGAATTCGTGACCCACGGAAGCGACGTGGACAACGCGCGCCTTCCCATCTGGTGAGGTCTTGGTCGTCTCGAGCAGGATGGGCAGAAGGATTTTGGTGAAGTAGAAGTGCCCTGACGCCGTGCGCGCGGAAGTCAGCGTGATCACAGTGTCAACGTCAACCGTTGCTCACCGATGACGTTTGTCCCGAACTGCATATCATACCCCTGCTCCGTAACCACCTCAACCGGTGGGTATTGTGATGCGGCATTATTGAAGAGCACATGCAATTGTGTCTCCTTGCTATATTACGCTCTGAGAAACTTCGCATCCAGACTCGGAGGCTACGATGTCGCACACCTCAAGAACTCTTCGGCAGCCGCCTTGACCGCTGCTAGATCCGCCAGGTCCAGCTTGAGGAAGATAGCCTCGTGCCCCGTCTCCTCCTTGAGCTCCTCAATCACCGCAGCGCACTTCACGACGTTCCGCCCTGCCATATACACCTTCGCGCCGTGCTCCAGCAGCGCCTGCTCGCACCCATCGTTAATCATGTCTCCAGATCCTCCTGCGAGCCAAATGAACGCACCTTCACGTTCTCCCTCCCGATCCCCGCATTGCCGCCCGTCACGATCATCACCTTGCCCGTGAGATCGGGCATCTGATCCGTTGACCACTTGGGCGGCGGCGGGAGCATGCTCGACCATCCCGAGCTGCTCCGCACGCCGACGGAGAGCAAGCCAGGGATGAAGGACCCGAAAAATGTCGACTGCATGACGGTCGCTTTGGCTGGGGGTACTTACGTGTATGTAGACAACATATTATGTGTGAGCGTGCGAGGCAGGCGCAGCACTCGGGTGGGAACATACACTAACCCTAACTCTCGCGGGGGTTTTAAACGGGCGCCGCTGCTCACCCTATGCCATAGCAATGCCGCATACGAGCAGTATACACCAGAGTTGACGGTCTTATTCTAGAAGGAATTTGCTACTCCCAGGAGACTGTGCTACAGGCGTCTATGTGTGAGTAGAGAGTTCAAACCGTTCACGTTCACTGGTATTGTCGTGACGGGTACCGATTCATGGTGTCCGTTAATACTTCTGGGGCTGCGGTTGACTCGTTCATGAAACATAGTGAAACGTAGGGTGCTAGACGGATTTTGCGACTCTATAGCTCTGCCGGCATCGCTCGGGATGCAGTAGCTTGATGTACGTCTATCCTTGACCTTAGCCACATTGCAATATAGCTGCATTCTACAAACGTTTCTATGCCCGAATATATCATAGGTCAAGTGAAGGAGAGTGCAGTTCAACGTGTCCAGCAGTTGCGGCCTCAGCGGCGTGTGATGTCACGCGCCGCCCTTGTGCCCGCCACCGCAAAATACTTACGTCTGCGAACAGAAAAAGCGAGAGCGAGACTGGCTTCGTATCTGGGGTTTGAACATGCGTGTACGTACACGATTCATATATTTCTCGTTTATGCCCAAAAATAGTACGAGGGATATTGATACTAATCGAAAGTGCCGGTGGTGGTTCTGACGTCATCAGGAGGCGCGAAGGTGACGATGAGCGGGGAGCGGCCTTTCCATAAAACCACCCGATGTGCGGACCAACAGTCATCTTCACTTTTCAACAACAACCATGAGTCTCTCCCGCGTTCTTCGTATTTCGCAGTCCTCCGGTATCGTCGCCCGACCCTCAACATGTTCATCCAGGCGATTCTTGCATAGCTCCCCTCCTGTCGGGGCAGCGCCAGGGAAAGACCCACAGCTCTCCCAGGGAGGCGTTTCGCAGAAGGGACATCGCCATCCAGGCGACGCCCACGATCAAGCTGCGCGTTCTGGCCAGTCGACGGCAGACAAGTCACCTTACGACGCGGCTTCCTCGCACCCTGACAAGCAGGCCTCTCGCCAGGGACTATCGGGAAACCCAGAGGGGGTCGGTTTTGCAGAGCAAGTTGGCTCCGCCAGCTCGAGCGCGGACCACGGGCTGGGGCCATCCGAGGGCAAGGGGGGCCATGAAGAGAGCACCCCGCCTGGCTTTCTTGACGCCGTGAAGAGCAAGCTGGGCTTCAAGACGACAAGCGGGGAGGTGAAGCAGAACCGAGGCGGAGGAGAGGGAGTTACGGGAACAGGCTCATTTCCAGGCAATAAGCGAAGTGAAGGCAGGAAGCAGATGCATACATCGGCAATCACGCGCATGGCAGACCCAACGAAGGGTCAGGCCCCTGACTCGAGCAAGAAGCCGAAGGATAGCACGCATGCGGAGCAGAACGACCATCTCAAACACAGGTCGGAGACCGATTCCGATATATCCAAAGGTAAAGGGAATGCCGCCGCGCAACCTAGTCTTCCTTCACATAAGGTAAGGCTTGGTTTCAGGTAAAAATGAGAGTAATCACTCACTATATGCGGTCAGTTTGGAAAGGATACGTCTGTACCTCAACAGCGTCGTGGATTCCACACGTCTCCTCTCCGGCTCAAACAGGAACACACCGCCGAATCGTACTTCAAAGACGTGGACAATTCCCCTCCGAAGTCGTCTAAGACGCATCAGGTCGACTCTTCCGGCACTGGCGCCAAAGTAACGCGTCCTAATGAACATGTATCTGGCGAGCGCTCGGACGCAGGGCCCGAAACCGAGGAGTACCAGACGGTGAGTGCTGTTAGCGCGTCTTTCAAGAGTGCTTACATTGGAGCGTTACTGACACGATACGTTACAGGTAAGCAAGGACAAGCCGTACGAGACGCCGCCCACACAGGGCAAGGAAAGCGAGAAGAAGCTGCGCTACGGGGGTATGGGTGGGACTGGCAGTGACGCTGGCGGAGAGCCGACTAGCAAGCCGGGCCAAGGACCTCAGGGCGACACTGCTGGTGGACACAAGCCTGAATCTTCAAGCTAGATAGATTGGTCAAAGGCGTCACGATACATATGAAGGGAGGAGGTATCCGACCTGACGAGGTCAGGGATGAGCTAAAGGCTGCATTGTACAGTAGAATAATAGTCGGTGGCAGGTACCAAGACTCCTCGTCCAATCAAAATCGGAACGCATCATGTGATCGCACTGGTGCAGCCGGCTCCCGCAATGCGTGTATTAGCATTGCTTGTTCCAACGTCGACCACTCAGTACTCATTAACATTCCTCGAAGAGCTCATCGTAGCCTCAGCAGAGCATTCAGGATCAGCTCGTGCGACAACCAAGAGGGTACTGCCACTTTCTCGACTGTTATCCGCAGTCCATACTGAGAGCGCGTTCGAATAGGACCTCTATCGAAATCTTGTAATCGAGGCATGGAGGCCGGAAGTGCCAGTGGCCTACCGCTTCCTCCTCCAGATACTACTGCAGACACAGGAAGAACAATCGAGATGCAGGACATGCGCCATCTTCCAGTGTCGATCCATGCAGCGCGACGCCTGAACGCATACAGTGTGTCATACAGGCTGCCCGCCGAGATACTATGCAAGATCTTCCTGTTCGCTGCCGCCAAATATCGTCAAATTGAACTGGACCCATTAGACTATGAACCATGTACGGACATCTCATGGATCGCCGAAGTGTCTCATGTCTGCTGGTACTGGCGTCAGGCAGCAGTGAGCTACGCGGAGTTATGGAATCATATCGTCGCCGAGTTCTCGACACCGTGGATCTATATGTTCCTCGAACGCTCGCTCTCGATGCCTCTGACCGTGATAGCCGAGCTCGGTGAACACCTCCGCGAAAATGCCTTTATAGTCGTGGTAACAAATGCGATATCCCGTATTCAGCATCTCCGCGTACAGGGGTGGCGCCGCAGCTTCAGCAGGTACTTCCCACTCGGTCAAGCAGTTCTTCTCGAGACATTGGAACTAGATACACACGAGAACGATCCCTGGCCGGGCGCATCCGATCATTCACTTCCTTCGTTGCGTCGTCTTCAGCTATCTGCGCCGACTGCGGCATGGGCGCCTGTACTGAAGTGTACGACATCGTTGCAACATCTCGTGATCAGGCAGCACCTCAGCGCACTGTTTCCTAGGGAGTTTATTCGTATCTTACGCTCCATGCAAGATCTCGAGACGCTGAGCTGGAGCGGATCTGTCTTTCTGCCTGAAGAAGGGATGAAAGCCATACGTCTATCTCGACTTCGCTTTATACACCTTTCCTGTTGGCCTTCCCTAGCAGCCAGGTTTCTTACCATGCTGTCCCCCTTGTCTGATGTTCGCCTCAAATTCGAGTGGTCCGTGTACGGGTGCAACTCTGTAAACAGTCGCGATATGCGGTCATTGCAGGCTGTTCTCTCTCCCATCATCTCCCTGTGCACAATTGTCTCGATTAGAAAGGAGGCCAGGTCTTCGCTCGCTATTATTGCGTCGTACTCTGACGCATCGCAAGAACCGTCAAGGACGCTCGTGGATCCAGAATCGGCCCCGCTGGTGATTCAGATAAGTTATTGCGTTACTGATGAATATCTTGAGAATGTATTGGAGTGGCTGTGCAGGCTGCTGCCCTTCGAGAAAATTCAGACGCTAGAACTGGTGGCTAAGTCAGATATGAATCCATTTTGGAGGGCGAGGGGGGCGTGGAAGAAGAGGCTGAAGAATGTGACGGTGGTACGCACGACCATGCATATAATTGAAGGAAACCGAATCCTAGGGGAGCTGTGGGCGGATCCGCAGCCGGGATCTCGAAATCGAGACCAAGTTCCGGACGACGAGCTGTTCTTTATCCCCCGGTTGGAGGCACTCCAGGTTGTCGGCTCGGAAGATAAGAGCAAGGAGAGTGATTACATGGAGGAGATATTGCGGCGGCGCAGACAAGTCCTAGATGAGCGGAAGAAGATGTCCACATGATCAATGTCAGTGCGATGAGTCTACTGGAACTTGTAATCTTTATATTGGCATTGGAATACATATGAGCGAGGTGAGTGCCAAGTTACATATCTCCCTCTTTGTCTCTTTGTTGCTAACCTCATCCAAGGGAGACTGAATGATATGGGGAATCTCGGGTGTAATGCTGTACTAACAGTCTATCATTTTCGTCGATTTTGGTTGTGATCCGCGTGCGAGGCCAAATTCTATGTTGCCTGTTGATGACCAGTCATGATCGTCGACGATTGCCTAGGCCTCCGGCATTCTTGCCTCCTCCGCAGCATCATTAGTTGTACTTAGGTAATATCGCCATGAGGGCCGGCCTGGGCTAAGTGCGTGCCATCTTCTATCTATGTGCAACTGCGACTGCATCTGTGCACTCCCTATACATGCTCGCGGTGGGAGCTCGTACCTCGATCGATGTGTGGATCTTGCTCATAGTGAACAGCTGAATACTCGTCGTCAATACCTTTGGATGCTTTGCTCATACGCCAAAGGCCATGCACACAATCCGCACAATACATGCCTACTGTGAAGTACCCCTCTTATTGGATAATTCTTTCCGTAAGTGGCAGCGTGGCTATGATCGGTTGATGTTGATGGCGTGACTTGTGCATAGGAACTTGGCGTGAGCACCCTACAGGATTGCCGCGCGGCAGGCCCACGCTCAGCAGAAACCCATTCTATCGCCACAAACCTTTCTGTTCTGTTGTGGCGAGAAAAGCGTATCGTGACCTTGATTGAGTAACCCGCACTATCCTTTCGGCATCGATGATGTTTTATGCCGCCTTCTCTATTTAACGGCACTCATCATGGATTCCTCAACATACACAACTGACATGCGCACGGGCATAGTGCCGAGAGACGCCTTGTCAGCATTGACTTATGGAGCGAAACCCGATGCTTAGGTAACGAGTTATTGGATTCCTGAACACAGCTTCGTATCTGAATATTATTTGACGTCTTTGCAGTTCGTTTAGCTGGCAACGTACAGCATATCATTTGTGATTCTATTCTTACATAAATTGTCTTGGCGCAGCCGGCGCATCAATAGGAATGCTCGGCACAAATGTCCGGCGTTCCGGTCATAAGATGCAGGCGCAAACGAATCGGACCCGCATGGCTTGGAATCTGCGATCGTGAGCGTCCTTGGTCATTTCCCCACCTGGTCAGAACTGAGCGTCCTCCACGTGCTTGAGGGTCTAGGTTATGCGGCAGCATATGCACCTACTTACGCGCGGCAGACAACACATCCGACATGCATTCTCGAATCTGCTATTAGGTGGGAGGAATCGATTTCTATTTATTTATTTGAGTCCAGACTAGGATCATGAGGCGACGTGATACCAGACCATGCACCGCAGCGTATCGTATCAAGATATAACATGTTTGATGCCTGGGACGTGGTTCTCCCTCTGTACCGGTTTCTCGTCCTCCGGTTGATACCATGCGGTACAGCTGCCTACGAGCTCTCGGCGAGACCAATCGGTGAGAAGATAGACCTCGATTTTCCCATATGCTGTTCGCCCCGCAATGCGAGCAGCGTATAGCACATGGAGGTACGGTCACACGAAAGGTTCCACGATGGCGATGAGCTTGCTACCCTTAGCATATTCCCGCGTTTCGCATTCCTGCGCGCCAAATACAAAGGGTCAGAGAGACAAGACTCCCATCAGCTAACATTCTGTTCAGCGACAATCGGCACACCACGAGAGGCAAGAAGGGCTGACCATGATGCACAATGCACAATGCTCCCCGGTGTCGGGACGCCATCAAATACACACATGATCGCATTACGACCGCGTCCGTTCGTTGACCGCTTGGCTGTGGTTGCATACATCGGTGCACTGGGTTCCACCGTGTAGCCGCGCGCCCATGGGAATCAATGAGACATATATAAAGGTACGCACTATGTGTTTGCTTATAACTTCGTAACACCTAGCACGATGATCAGCGCGGTCATCTTCCTTATACATCTACTCCTCGCTGTTTCTGTTGCTAGTAAGGCAGTAGATCTGAACCTGTTCTCAAAGCATACGACATTAGAGCAGAGAGCAACCAAGCCGGTTGCTGCAGCTTACTACCCGGACTGGGCGAGCGATACGAATGCCCCATCGGACTTAGACTTCTCCAAGTTTGATATCCTACTGTTTGGTCAGTCAGGGAGGAAACCCCATCATCACGTAACACTGACTCAGTACGTGAATACACAGCATTCGCAACCCCCAACTCAGATTCGGGGATCACTTATGATTCCGGATCCACCTCTACCTTGCAGACACTCGTCAGCAGCGCGTACAATAGCGGTCATGGCACGAAAGTTGTACTCTCCATTGATATGCGTCTTGTACATATTAATCCGCCGCCTTTTACCGAACTATTGGTATCAATGAAAAGGTGGTTGGTCTGGAAGCCATTGGTTCTCACAATCGGTTGGATCGTCGTCCAACAGGAAGAAATTCGTCGATGCATGCGTCAGCGCCGTGAATACTTACAATCTCGATGGTGAGTTCACTTCGTTATGCCTCTTCAAACGAAGCTCAACCGTACTCCGCTTATGTCAGGTATCGACATTGACTGGGTACATCACTCCGCTCACGTCATTACGGTTCAATAAGACTAACTCAATCCTTTCTACAGGAATACCCTAACCAGAGCGGTGCAGGCAACCCATACTCATCTTCTGATGCAGCAAATCTTCTCTCATTTTTCACGGAGCTACGTAGCGCGCTCGGCTCGTCGAAGATAATCTCTGCCGCGGTCACTGATTTGCCTTGGATTGGCTCCAATGGCAACCCGCTGACCGATGTCTCTGCATATGCCAAGCAGATGACCTACGCAAACATCATGTACGTATCTGAAATAATACTCATGGCGCGCGTTCAGATGCTCGTTCACAGGAATTATGACATTTTTGGTGCCTCCACCACCGCGCCTGGGCCAAACGCACCCCTTAGCAACGCCTGCAACAACTCCACACAGCCACAATACAGCGCCCACGCTGCCTACACTCAGTGGACAAAGGCTGGATTCCCCGCAAGCCAGCTGTTGCTCGGGCTCCCGCTCTACGGCTATGCCTCGAAGAGCACAAAGACGTCGCTATCAGACATCGCGGAAGCGAGCCCACTGCTGGGCGCGCACCCCCATGCAAAACCCAATCAGACTATCGCTGAAACTGCAGGCGATCTGAGCTCGTACTGGGGCCAGCAGATTCCATTCAATCAGATCATCGCATTAGGTGCATTGAAGGAATCATCGCAGGATACATTCAAGTCGGCTGATGGTTACACGGAAGGTTAGAAAGTCGGAGTCGTGTGTATCGGTTTGATTCACTCACATTCTCTTACTAGACTGGGACAGTTGTAGCGATACGCCGGTGAGTTCAACTGGATGTTGGAAGCGCCTAAACACTCACAACTCGGATAGTTCCTATTTGATACTTCGCGAACAACCGTCGTCACGTATGATGACACGCACTCGCTTGCGGACAAGGCCGCTTATGCGCACAACCAAGGGATGGGCGGCTGCTTTACTTGGTCTCTGGACCAGGTATGTGCTTTCCTGATCTTTAATCACTATGATTGACACTTCCTGGGTGGTCAGGATTACAACTACGTTCTGCAGGATGTCATCCGCTCGAACTTGGGCTTGTAACGTAGAAGTAGATTATCTCTTTGGTGGTTGGACGTCCTCAAGCGCATGTCTATTTAGGACGCCCACAATGTATTTAAGGGTTGCTTGCCGTTAGTGTATGCCGCCATTCTACCATTTGCCGACTCGTTTGAAAGTATCGCTTCTGGTGGAACTCCGATTTCTGTGCAACTAACGACTCGCAAGGGTTCAGCCCTCAAATCTCTTGCTAGAAATCCGAGAGTCATTCAATTGTCGAAGTTCCAGTATAATTACGTTTACGGTGGGCCTATTCAAGTGTCATGAATGCATACGATCTCGACGGCAAGTTCCCCTTGCGATGATTTATTTACACTTGATTTGTGGCGGTCCAGTTTATTGAGGTATTGGCATAGACTGGCCACGGTACTGTCGACGTGCGATTGTTGTAATGATTTTGTGAGTCTACAGGAGTTTCATAGCCTAAGTCGGGCAGGCAATCTGCGTTCGTCCGCTAATGCTGCGAATCTTGTATGCTTCTTCGCACGACTTTATAGCGCCTTCCGGGTCAACTCCACGGCGGTTGGTGACCTGCCATGGACCAGGTCCCAACGGCAGCCCGCTCACAGACGTCTCTGTGTATGCCGCACAAGTAACTTGCGCACACATCATGTACGTACCTCGTATTTGGGCCATCTTCGGAAATGCGCTTACAATTGTCTCGCAGAAATCACGATGTCTTCGGCGCACGCATCGGCAACTGCGCCTGTCCAGTGACTTCCTGGAAAACACTTCTCAGCCGTGGTATAACGCCCACTCCGTTTTCTCGCAATGAACTACAGCCAACTTCCCGGCCAAGCAGCTGGTGTTCGGGCTTCCGCTTTACGGGCACGTCTTGCAGCGCGCAAAGACGTCACTATGGGTTATCGTACGTCCGCCTGCGGCTTTCAATCTTGTAGCAGTACAGGAACATGACGTTGAGAGCGCCCGCTCGAGTCCTAGCCTGCCCGCTGGTGAGATCGCAGGAAAGCGTGTGTGTGCGTGACGTTTCCTGTGAAAGGGTGCCTCTTATGGATTTGTTGCCTTAAGGTCGGGACAATTGTAGCGACACACCGGTGAGGTGACTGCATTGTAGGATCATGCCTGTGTATCGGTAGAACGACACTTCGAACACAAAAGTTGCGACATAAGACGACACATACTCGCTCGCAGGCAAGGCTGCATATGCAAAACGTCAAGGGATGGCAGGCCGCTTTACTTGGTCATTGGCCCGCCCGCTTGTCTCTTCATTCCCGTCACTGATGGTCGTTGTATGGTCAGGACTACAATGACGTCTTACAACACGTCATCCGATCCAATGCCATAAGCTGTGGCTGGAACAACAGGGATGACTAGTGGGCTTCACGTACTGTATGACCCTTGATGATTGTTCACGACCGTTCATGACCCATTCGTCGCCTGCACGGCAGCAGTTGTCGCTATCTCGCTATCGCATCAGCCCACAAGTTCACATACAGGGAGATGTGCATGGAACCATCACACGTCAGGATGACCATTTGCAAATACGTGTTGGGTCGACGAGTCTAGTCTAAATCAAGTCGGGGACAATGCATCGTGCTTTGTGGAGATTGCGTTGAACCCTGTGGCGGCCCGTGGAAATGAGGCAAATTTGGGGTATCTCAAGAAGCCCGACATCACCTTCGAGCGATGAATTTTCGCGAGTCTGTTATCATTGGCGGACGGATAGGCATAGCGCTAGGAGCGACCGCGATACGCCCACAGCAAGCGCGCACAGAATCCCGACTTGCAATGGAACTAGCCTATTAATGATATGACCTCGATGTTTTTCTAGAAGATGTTACACAGGCCGGCTGCGATCGGAATCAGTACCATAATACTGCTTCTGCACGATGATGGGCGGCAAAGCCATGGGGCTCGGGCGGCGTATTCCTACAACGGGTCATGATAGAACCTGCCAACTATCGCGCCAAGCGCTGATTACCTTTTGGGTTGAGTTTACTTTGTGTCAGCGTGTGGGAGAAGTCGAGGATGTCCGACCCAGCGCTAACTTTAGAAGTCTTAAGATCTCTCTAAGCGAGCATCCAATTACAATGTTCGACGATGCGCTGCTACTGGCGCCCAGCGAAGACGTCACCATCATACATTGTCCATGAACTGCATGTCGCTCAGCCTGCGATTATTTCAAAGATGCTGGCCTCATGCACGGATGACTCACCATGCACGACACCTCCGCATGCAACAACACTACTATTTCTGCCCGTTCCACGGCAATGGCTTGGAAAGGTCAATATTGCCGCCGCTAATGATGATCCCTACTGGGCCTTTGATGCCCAAATCCTGGAACGCCGGGCTTCGCACGGCGGCGAACGCGGCGGCACCGCTGGGCTCGACAACCAGTTTCAGCCGCTCCCACATCAGCTTCATCGCCTCCGCGATTTCCTGTCAACAGCAATTTCAACACCGACACTGACTCCCTTGAAGGCAGCTCCCCATACCTCGTCTGATACGACAATCACACGTTCGACCTTCTCCTGGATGATAGGGAAATTGAGCACGCCCACGGGCGTCCGCAACCCGTCCGCGATCGTGACAGCCGTGACATCCTCTCTGCGCCTCCCTTCGCGCAGACCCTGCGCACAGTCATCCGCGCCCGCCGGCTCCGCGCCAAACACGCGCACGCCCGTGCCTTCCGCCGCGAGCGCCGTGCCCGCGAGCAGGCCCCCGCCACCCACGGGTGCGACGACCGCCGCGAGCGGCTCCGGTGCCTGTTCGAGCAGCTCCAGCAGCGCGGTGCCCTGCCCGAAGATCGTGTTCGCGGCGTCATACGGCGGTATAAAGGTCGCGCCCGTGCGCGCCTGCACGGCTGCGAGCGTGGACGCCCGCGCGGGCGCGTTGGGCTCGCAAAAGGTGATCTCGGCGCCGTAGGCGCGAACCGCGTCGACTTTAGGCTGCGAAGAGTTGTCCGGCTCGCAGAAGTGATGCGGTTAGTGCTTCGCCGCGCGACGGATAGAATAGGAGGGAGATACCATCACGACGTAGCATTTCACACCGCGCTCTTTTGCAGCGAGCGCCAGGGCGCCCGCATGGTTCCCTGCACGCCACAGACGCAGAAAGCTCCAGACCATGGCAGGCTGATATCGCAGAAGTGCTGCTCGCCTGAACTGTGCGTGCACACACCCTTCTCAAGCTCTGCTTTCGTGAGACAACTGAGGCTGTAGCTGGCGCCCCGGAACTTGAATGCGCCGCCCTTCTGGAGGTTCTCGGCTTTGAAATAGAGAGAGTTCTGTCCAGGGAGGGATGCAGACAGAGAAGATGACGTGAAAATGGGCGTGCGATGGATGAGCGGCTGGATGATCTCAAACGCACTCTGCACAGAAGATCGGTTGAGAGCAAGGTTCGGTGGCGAAGGCGTGGACATCGCGGAGTCCTAGTTGAGGCACAGTTCAGAGCACAGTTTGCGAACGACGTAGTGGATATCGACTAATGCTCGCGATGAGTTCGCCGGCAACTGCCGAGGCCAGAATACAGCGTACGATAGCTTGAACTATAGGAACTTTTAGTAATCTTGCGTGAGCTGAACAGTGACAGTCGGACTCACTAGGCATACCGTGTACATTGTATGCAGACCGCCAGACGCTGCAACGATTCGCCAGCTGCTTATGGGTGTCATAGCAAAAACACACTTACGTCTGTGAAGCATTCAACAGTTGCCGTCAACTAAGACGGAAAACACAAGCACTCAAAGGAACACCAAGTATCAAGCAAATCAATCGCCCTGGCGCTCTCTAGCTCGCTTGAAGGATCAGAGATACTGGTCGCGGTGCCATGCTAGCCAGACTCGTGGTATGCCCTACGTTATAGTTCGCTGCCAAATGCAGAGTAAACACAAATAGAACTCGTCGGTCGCAATGTCATACCGTGACATAGCGGTCACATATGGTCACGACTTCCGGAAGAGGAATGCTACCTTCCAGATGTGGCAGGCGGTACGCTAAGCCGCAAAGGGAAAGTCTCACCCAATGCACACCTTACGTAACAATGACCATGCCAGCAGGACGAAACCTACGATGCCTTCCGATGGTCTCACAAATGGTGATCCTGCTCTGGGACCACCGTTGTCGACTGGTCCCTCTGCAGCTGGCTTCGTTATCCGCTCTGATGTGCCATCAGCATACCGACTTGTCTGGGGCCCGGCCCATCTCCTTACGCCGAATGAGCCGAAGGTGGCTGAATAGTATACTATTCGCTGCGAAATCTCGACGCGAGGTATGTGATCGATGTAGCGAGATGGCAGCGACTGCAAGTGCCAACTTGTTACTGGGGTTTGTATCTCGAGCTGTGTCCGACGCCCCGCCCCACACCGTGAGACAACCCCCTTCCGGCTGCAGTATTATTGTCGATTTTGGATCGCCCGAATCGGGTATCGCAACGCCATATCGCACCGCGGGCGTCCCCCCGAGTCCCCCCCCTGCAGAACAACACCGCTCCCTCCTAATCTCCCCCCCAGGCGAGCGCACAAGATGGCAGACCAGACCACGCTACAGCACGGCGCCGCCGAGCCCGCCCCGACGCTCTCCTCGCCGACCACGATCGTGCACCTCCAGTACGACAGCAACGCCCCCCCGCCGGTGTCCTCGCCCGCCTGGACGCGCTTCGTCTGCATCAGCGACACGCACTCGCGCATGCTGCCCGTCCCCCCGGGCGACGTGCTCCTGCACAGCGGCGACCTCACCGCGACGGGCACCTACGCGGACTTCCAGCGCACGATGGCGTGGCTCGTCGATCTGCCGCATCGCACCAAGATGTGAGTATGCCCTGCTCAGTGAGTCTCCATCGCTGCGCAGCCCCGATGCGCGAGACGCCGTGCTGAGCGGCGGCGGCGGACGCGTGTGTGTGTCTCGCTTGCTGAGGATCCAGAATCATCGCGGGGAACCACGACCTCCCCCTCGACCACCACGACAGCTGGTATGATAACAACTACAGTCGCTGGCACGGCCGGCAGAAGCAGGTGCGCGATCCTGCCGCCCGGGGGAGCTCATCTCATCGCTCGCACGAACAGAGCATCGGCCTGATCCAGGACCTCGTGCAGGGTCACAAGGCGACGAAGGCCGGGATCGTGTACCTGGAAGACCAGACGCACAGCTTCCAGGCCAGAGAGAATGGACGGATGTGGACGGTGTACGGTTCCCCTGTGCGTGGAGCGAATGCGGATGCTTGTTCGTCGCTTACCGCGGACCCGCGTATCTCAGTGGTCCCCCTACTTCCACAACTGGGCATTCAACTACGAGCGAGGCGATGAAGCTGAGAGTGAATAGCAATCACCCTATTTCCCCGCGCTCGAGCCGTGTCCTAACGCCGATTATTACATTTTCTCTCCTCTAGAACTGCTCGCCGCCTTCCCGAAGACCGATATCCTGTCAGTGCTATTCTCGCAAGCGCGCCTGTTACCCCAGAACTGACGATTGCCGCCTCCGTGCATCAGGCTCACACACGGCCCCCCCTTCCAGATCTTCGACAGGACCCTCACGCACGAGCACGTCGGCTGCGAGGCGCTCGCCGCGCGCCTGCCCGCGCTGCGCCCGCGGCTGCACGTCTTCGGGCACATCCACGAGGCACACGGCGCGCTCATCCGCGAGTGGCCCGCCCGAGACGACGCGTCCGACGCGGAGCGGACGGCGTTCGTGAATGCCGCGAACTGGCCGATGGGGCCCCGCGCGCGGAGGCAGGGCGGCGGGTACGTGCAGTTCGGCGAGGCGCCGTTCCAGCCGGTCATTGTGGACTTGCTGGACGACGCGTGAGGCGCGCGGGGGAGCCGAGGAGGGAGGGGGAGGGGGGATGTGTGCAGTCGTTCTGTTTCACGGCCGCATTCGCGGGCGGACGCTGTAGCAATTTGTCTTTCTTCCAGACGTCATCAGGCCGCGCTGTGTAGCATCATCTCTCAGATCGTACCCGCACGCGTTCGATGTTACACACGAATGCCGTGTCTCTCCTTAAGTTCCACAGTGTGTGTGACAAATTTCACGGTCTGGATGGAGGACGGGGGCGGTGTCCGGTGTCGGCCACCGGCACAGCCACGGGCACCACCCAACGTTCCTGTGTGATGCCGACGCGCATTTGCCTGACTCGGTGCCCGACAGTGCGTCTGCGCGGAGGCCCGACGAGGGCGGAGGACCGACATATGCTATGCTGTACGATGGACAGCGGAGCGGGGCGATCTGTCTCAACTTGGCAGTCACGCAGCAGTCGGGTCCGTTTGGGAGCTGGGGAGACGGCCGGAGATCAGGCGGGCTCGCCGGCCGGGCGCGCACGGCGACTCGGCCAGTTCTCGAGTGCGTCTGCTCGAGTGAAGGCCAGCGAAGGGACGTCGGTCGCTATGGCGTCCCCGGCGAGCAACAGCTTCATGAGCTGCTCATTAACCTCAGCGGGTAGCGCCCGAAGGGCGGACGGCTGCTAATCTCGAGATTCAAACACGCGCAATATCAGTGAAATGCCTTTTGTTGGCATATTTAGCCCTGTGACATGTACAGGGTGCCTTCAGAATTCGGACATGTTCGAGAGGGGCGTTCGGTAGGTTTCTCAGAATGGCGAGTGCTTGATTGGGACTACGGCCAGTCGAATTGTGACGCAAGGATAGTGTCCATCGGTCGAGAAGTGGCCATCAAAATTGACAAATTCGATCAACGGGCTGGCCCGATCATGTTGCTGTTCGTCCACCGTCCGGGGGCAACATCGATGAAAGAAGAAACATAACAAGGGGCAAGACCAGGTCGGTATGTTCTTCCCAGCCACTTATGTCAAGGGTCCAGGCGGGGATCGCCCCCATTGAGCTTCTTTGACAGTAGCGCTTGCACCGCAGACGTCAACCCGAGACCAGATTCGGAGCGTTAGATACGCATCCGTCGAGCAGCCAGCTGTGCCGCGCAATCACCAAAGACGCCGCCTGGAATGGACCCATCACCAATGGCGCGATAGCAACGAACGGTCCATCGGACACACGCAAATTCGCGGCACGGGTAAGCTCCGGGCGGTGCGCAACCTAACTCGCGCGGACCAGAGTTTGTGTTAAAAGCACGCCCTGGACGAACCCTGGGCCCCAGCCAACCTGCCTCTGCTCGCGCTCTTCACGAATATCATCTCCACCCCAAACACGACGACGATCATGGACGCAGAGCGCAAAGTGTGGTTTATCACTGGTGTGTTCTCTTCGTCGTGCTCTCAGCCACCGCGTCGTGCTTCTCTCCGCACGGCGACATGGCTGCGAAGCACCGCTGCTTCCCGTGACACGCCTTCTCATGCACATCCGCAGGCACGTCTTCCGGCTTTGGCAAGCGCCTCGTCGCGTCTGTCCTCGCACGCGGCGACTACGTCATCGCCACCGTCCGCAACCTCGAGAGCTTCACCCTCCCCGACGGCGACCGCTCCCGCCTCCGCATCGTCGTCCTCGACGTCGCCGACACCGCCGCGAACATCCAAAAGACCGTCGACGAGGCCCTCTCATTTTGGGGGCGCATCGATGTCCTCGTCAACAACGCCGGCTACGGCATCAAGACGCTGCTCGAGGAGGGAGGGTGCGTCGCGCTGTCAGGCTTCTCGCATGCCCACTGGACGCTGACATGCTCGTCTGCAGCGCGGCCGCCGCCCTGAAGCAGTTCCAGACAAACGTGTTCGGCGTCATGAACGTCACGAACGCCATCCTCCCCCAGATGCGCGCACGCAGATCAGGGACCGTCATCATGATGGGCAGCCGCTCCGTCTGGAAGGCCGACACGCCCGCCGGGGGCTTCTACGTCGCCTCAAAAGCCGCCGTGCACGGTACGTCTCTCCCACCGCGTCCCGCCCCCGCCCTGCGCTGACCCCGCCCCCGCCAGCCCTGGGCGAGTCGTATGCATGCGAGCTCGCAGAGTTCAACGTCCGCGTGACGATCTGCGCGCCGGGCGCGTTCCGCACGGAGAACGTGCACAACGTGCCGTACACGTACAACGAGCACATCCCCGCGTACGACGCGTTGCGCACCGAGAGCATGAGTCGCTTCGCTGCGGTCACCAAGCACGCGCGCGGGGACCCCGCCAAGGCGATGGAGGTGCTCGTCGACGCGGTGCGCGGGGAGGGCGGCGCGGCGGGGCGCGAGCTGCCGCTGTATCTGATGCTCGGCAACGTGACGTATGCGCATGTGCGCGCGAGCTGCGGGCGCATGCTGCGCGAGATGGAGGAGTGGGAGGACGTCGCGAAGGACCTGGACTTTGACGTCGAGAGCTGAGTGCCGGGCACCATTAGAGAGCGGGCGTAACATTATAGTACATCTAATAGATTCTCTTAGATAGTCGCTGGTGATACACGGCTACATCATCACTGTATCCTAGATAGACACGCGAGACCACACTTGCTTCAGATGAGCACACTATAAGTGGCGCCCGAAGCAATGTGAAAGACTCACCGTGTACGTGTACCTCCCGGGTCACTCGTCCGTACCGGCGCAGAGTGTGTGTGCGAGAAAGTGCCAGAGAATTGTGGTGCGAGGGAGAGAAGGAAGATGATATTTCTCGACACCGACGCATTTCATAAGTACAGAGAGGCTTTGACACGAGTGACATCATACGAAACCTAGGAGGAGTGAATGACGCACAGCATAGCAACAGATCGAAAGAAGTCCGAAACAGAAAGACATATTCTAAACGCGGATGGAAGCCTCGTCCCGGGCACAGACAAGCGAGACTCGCCATTCCGGATCACGTCCATAGCTATTGATGTCTCAGCTTCTCGAAGGTGTACGCCCCCGACGCGTCATATTTACGCTCGCGACCTGCCGCCCTCAGGTGCGTGACGACGTCGGCACCCTCGATCAGCCTACGACAGCTGCTTCGACGCCGTCATTGCAAGCTTTGAGTCGCCGAACAAACAGGATTAAGTACGTACTTTTATGTCGATCTTGGCAGAATGGAAGCGCGTGAAAGAGCAAAACATAGAAGGAATGAAAAGAGACTAGACCGAATCCGTCGATATTGTTCTCCTGGGATCGGCGCATTCTCCTCCACCACACCGCCATCCACGAAGGTAGGCGTAATGTTGCCATTTTCATTCACAGTGCATGCGATGCATCACGCATGTCCCAGGAACAACCCACGTTACTACGCGATTATAGCTGTTTTCACGAAAGATGTCGCGCACGTCAAACACAAAGAAATTCTCGCTGAACGACCTCCCACTGAGAACACGAATACCTCGACAACTACTGAGTGTATCGTCTTTATTTTTGCTGCGCTGGACTCGCCTTGTTGTTCCGCAGGTACAGGTACCAAAATCATCGTGAATTTCCAGTATTTCAATTTCGACATCTTCGGCACCCCCTCTAAAGCGAAACTGTTCTTGCTCGCGAACACGACATCGGCAACTCATAGGATGGGTATCCCTTGAACTGGATGGGTGCGATGGAGGGTCTGGTATGCTAGTAGTATGTCATTCACAGTTGCTTCACTTTGTGTCCTTCACATTCTCGGGCGCGATCGTCGTGTCCTTCCTTACTCCTTTGCATGTCTCATTGACAGGCACCACACTTCGTTTGTTTCTATGGGTTATATCTTGACTTTGTACTCCTAAAGACCCCCTCTACCATCCATTCCATCACTATTGCATGTCCCTAGTCTCTCTGGTTTGCGACACCTGCATACAGCATGGCTCGCTCTGTTTCTGTTGTTGTTCTTTGTCTTATTTACTTGGCATCGTCTTTCAATTATTAGTGTGATTGAGTTCTACATTATACATGATGTGGGTGGTCAGATCTGGAGTACTGAAGGTAAGTCATAGCTCTTTGTGAACAGCCGGGATACCATATGCACCTATGATAATACTGGGTGGCAAGCAGCTATAAAATCATTCTGGAATGATTTATAGATGGCGCTACTGACCCATGTGAGGAATATCATTGTCGAGAAACATAGGCATGTATAAATTGAGGATGCAAGTGGCGAAGTACTTGCAAGTGTAGCAATCATGAATATGACTGGCAGAGCTAGTGCCACAGACATGTATGAGCTATGAAAGGCTTAAATGTAGCATCAGAATGGGGTGAGACAAGGTAATCCCATCAATACGTGAACACGGCTAGGAGTACGGCGAGAATGGGACATACAACAGGAAGCAGACTTTAGCAACACACTGCAGCTGTATCACGCCCTCCATAGCACCCATCCAGTTCAAGGGATACCCATCCTACGAGTTGCCGATGTCGTGTTCGCAAGCAAGAACAGTTTCGCTTTAGAGGGGGTGCCGAAGATGTCGAAATTGAAATACTGGAAATTCATGATGATTTTGGTACCGGTACCTGCGGAACGACAAGGCGAGTCCAGCGCAGCAAAAATAAAGACGATATGCTCAGTAGTTGTCGAGGTATTCGTGTTCTCAGTGGGAGGTCGTTCAGCGAGAATTTCTTTGTGTTTGACGCGCGCGACATCTTTCATGGAAACAGCTGTATATTGCGTCAGTGATCTACAACTCTGATCTAGATCTAGGGGCAGGGGCCGCTCTACGTATATGCTGCAGCCACAACGTATTAGTATAACGGACGGTGGCTCGGGCGCTTCTAGACCATAGCACTGGGGACACGAGCATGTAAGAGTCGAATGGGCGGCAATGAAGCGTGCAAGAGTACCGCGAAACGAAATATCGGACGACATCTATGAATACAGACAACCGGGCATACGAGATCATGTCACAGCAAGAGGAGAGCAACAGCCGTGATAGCCCTGTGCACAACATGAGCCCTCGTGGCGTGGAGAAAGACAGAAAGGATCACGCACGCAGAGGAGACAAACATGGCGGTGTCTGGGGCAAGGTGAGCACAGAGACTTCTACACAGCAGGTCCGACTCACATTGGACGAGAAGAAATGCCTGGGATGCAACAGTGAGCGGCGTCCCTCACAGCAGCGCCGAAGAACACGACCCACCGAGAGCGTGTCCGCAGTCCCGTCCGGCGAATACAGAGACGACACAATCAGCTGGCTGCGGGCGGGCGCAGGGCGCCGTGAGCAACTGTGACACGCCTGCGCCAAAATCCGCTCACTTGACAGCCGCAGGCGTCCCACTCAGGAACATCGCCACGAACCGCTCGGCGAGGGCGGCGCGCTCAATAAGCCGGCCCTTGACCATCGCCTGCACCATGAAGATGCCGATCACGGGCAGGATGACCATCTTCGCCGCCATCGCCGCCACCATCGCCATGACAGGCAGGCGCGAGAGCGGCCGCGGGATCTTCAGCCGCGCAAAGGACCCGCCGAGGATGATGAGCGACAGCGGCACGCAGATGCCGCCGAGGAACTCCGCTGGCGGTGCAGACACGCGTGAGCGGGGCGGGATCGCGGTGCGGGCAGCTCACCTGTGTCCATGACGAAGGCCAGCGGCGGGTTGCCGTCGGGGCCATGCCAGGCGGGGCCGCCCTCGCTGCGCACGTCCACGAAGAGCGCCTTCAGGTCGTCGATGAGCGCGATGGGCAGTGCGAGCGCGAGCGCGCAGGTGATCGGCGTGACGGCGGCCGTCAGGGGCTTGAGCGTGTGCTTGAGCCGCGAGGCGAAGGTCGAGCGCGCGGGCTCGGGAGGCGATGCCTGTGGTGGGCCGGATGCCAGTGCGGGAGGCGGTGCGGGCTGTTGTGTGCTCGGCGCGCGAGGTGCGATAGAGAGTCGAGACGTCCGCCGCGCGAGCTGGATGTCGGGGTCGTTACTGTAGGCGAGGTCATCTATAGGCGTTTGATCCTGAGGGTCGATGGCGTCCCCAGCGAGATCCGCCTTCTTCTCCAGTCCCTTCTCGGTGTCGGACTCCACGTCCGTCTTGTCGCTGGCCACGCTCGACTCCACCGCAGGCCTCAGACGCAGGACGTGTCTCGCAATCAGCCCCCCGATGGGCTTCTCCTTCCACGAGTAATGTTGCTCTGCCTCCTCGCCTTGCGGGATGCCCGGACGGTAGTCCCAGGACAGCGATCGCGCGGCGCCGCCTACCCAGAAGACAAGGTGATACGAGACGATGAAAATAGACACGTAGGACACACCCACTGTGAGCCCCCGCGTGTCAGCAGTACGGTCACACGAGCAATCATACGGAGCGACGCACGCGCGGGATCCGTGTCCGGGTTGAAGGGGGCTTCCTGCATGATGGACGACACAATCGCGTTCGCTACCGGGAGGGATCAGTAGGCGTATGTCTGTGGGTCCCCGCAGGACGTCTTACAGAAACACTAACGCAGGTTCCCCCAGTTACTCATACCACACAGCACGACGATACCCTGCCAGAAGTTGCGCGGGACGTAGAAGAACTCGCGGATAATGAGCCCAAACGAGAAGCCCATGATCTGGTAGGTGAACGCCGTCAAGAAAAGCGGGCCTAGAGCGGATATGTTGGACGGCGTGAACGCGGGGACGACGTTGGCAAAAATCAGTGCGGGCAGGGACACGTTCATGCTGATTTGCGAGGCGCCCTTGGATGCTTCAGGAGAAAAAAGGCCCTTTCTTGCGAGGAAGTAGCCGATACCTATCCCAATGTATCTGGTGGACATGCTCAGTCGAATTTGCGCAGGTACATTCCAGCAGTGGAGGAACACTCACGTTTTGATAAGGGGCATAATGCCGCAGTAAATCAAGTATCCCGCAGAAGGCATGGTTGTAGCGGTCGTCCTGTTCAATTTCAGGGGGGATTGGGGTCAGCACTACTCTCGTCAAGGATTTTTATACGTACAAGAGCGTCAACTTATGGAATTTGTATGGTAGAAGTCATATGGAAGCGGAAAGCAGGCGACCTAGCAGTACGGTCGTGGGCGATGCTCGGTAGCCGCGGTGAGAATATAGCAACATGAGACATACATGAGATGATGCATAGTGACTCAATCCGACCATGGACCCCGCCTCATGTGGCTAGGCGTCGACGGCATTTTCGGACGAGGGATTGCAGATTTGCCAAGATACGGTGCCGTGATCGGGGTTCCGCGCCGGTATCTAAAATCTGGGGTAAGTCGGCTGTTCTCCGCAATATTGCGATCGGTCTCGAAGAAACGTTGGTCTAGATGACCGCATGCTGCCACGTCAACATCGATCTGCCAGTTGGCAACAAACGCGACAGCCAAATTTGCGAAATCAAAGGTACTCCAAGGAATGCCTTCAAGAACCAATATCATCAGGAGATGATGTCGGTGTGAGATGCGGACGCGCTTATATCTTATCATCGGAACGCCGGCGATTTGTGGCGGCCGCCTTGCCAAGACATTTTGTGCAAAAATAGCATCCTCATGGACCAGTACTTGCAGGAAGCTGAAAAGACGTCACATAGTAGCACTCAGCAGTCAGAATTGGGATCGTATTCGGAGCTACACCTTGTCACCTGAATCCTGTTAGTCGACGCTGCTCTGGGTATTATGTCCATATTCGGTGTTTGCGTGGTATTCATTCTGAATCATTCACTGCCTTGGAAGTGCATATGGAAATGCTTGGCAGACCGCGGATGCCGATGGAGATCGGGCAACCTCTTCACTCAAACAGTTTGCGGTCATAGAGTGGAAGATTTCAACAAAAAAGACCGGAACATGAGCAAGCAACACAGAATCAGCGATAGTAGTGCTATGGAGCAACCAACCACGCACCGTTTGTCACTGTCAGAGTAGTCTGCGAATAAGCAGTCATATTACATAACTAAAGCTCAGGACATGTTCCTCAGCCGCGCTGTCTACAGCAACCGGGGAAAAGGTACTTCACAGCAAACATGTATACTGCGGGTCTTACCATTCAACTCGTGGCCCTTGACGTAGTGAAACGATGACGTCTGGAGGCATGGGTGACGAGCATCTAATTTACGATTGAGAGGAAGGATGCACCGTGGAGCGTACCCGACGCGGGTGCAGTCACAGACATGGGATGAAGAAACTACTCTGGTGCTGCCCTCGGCATAACACGACATTGGGGGAGCCAACAGGATGCCGGTGGAGTCGACGAAACGAGCGGGCGAGGGAAGAAAGAATCACTAAAACACGAAGCACAAAGAATTCCGAAAACGCTGGGTCGCAGCGTCCTCCAGTCATTGTTAAAGAAGAAGCACAGGCTTCGCAGCAGCTTCCGACTACGGACATCAGACGTCCGACTGCCGGTACAACGTTCCACCCAAGATACCAAACATCTATCTGTCCCATTTGCATTTAGATCAGCAGCGAAGAGCAATGTATGTGACTTGACACTCACCTCGCCCATATACATTCTACCCAAGATAGAAATGACGAGTTCCACTAGACTCACCGCACTGAAATTGATCCTGTGGACATCTGGTGCCACTCGTCGAGGACACATCTGCGCTGCCGCAATATCTCCTCCATGTGATCACTCTCTTTGCTCTTATCATCCGAGTCGACAATCTGGAGCGCCTCCAACCGGGGGATAAAGAACAGCTCGTCGTCCGTAACTTGGTCTCGACTTAGAAACCCCAGCCGCGGGACCGCCCACAGATCCTCCAGGATTCGGTGTCTTCCGATGGTATACGCGGTCGTGCGCACCACCGTCACATTCTTCAGCCTCTTCTTCCACGCCCCCTTGGCCCTCATTACGTGCACATTTCCCGTAGCCAATTCAAGCGTCCGAATTTGCTCGAGGGGCAGCAGCCTGCACAACCACCCCAAGGCCTCTTGCTGAAGATTTTCGGGCCCCCGTATCCAGATCACCAGCGAGGCCAATTCTAGATCAATGAGCGTCCTCAATGGTTCTTGCGATGCGTCACGGTATGACACAATAATGTGGGGTATTTCGTTGGTGGGTTTTCGGATTGAGACAGTTGTGCACGGAGAAATGATGGGAGAGAGAACAACCTGCAGTGACTGCATATTGCGAATCTTTCCAGATATGCAATCATAGGTGTGCCAATCGAACTTGACGCGCACATCAGACGACGGAGACAACATAGTAAGGTGTTCGGCCGACAGGGAAGGCGAACAGGCAAGGCGTATGGAGCGAAGGCGAGATAGATGTATGGCACCCATCCCTTCTTGAGGTAAAATGAATATTCCTATCAAGCTCAGCGTCTCGAGATCTTGCATAGAGCGTAAGGCACGAGTAAACTCCGTAGGAATCGGGATGTTGTGGGACTGATTGATCACGAAGTGCCGCAACGACGTCGCACACTTCAAAAGAGGCGCCAATGTTGAGGCCGGCGCAGATACCTGAAGACGACGCAACGAAGGAAGTGAATGATCGGATGCGCTCGGCCAGGGATCACCTTCGAATGTATCCACTATAAATGTCTCGAGAAGAACTGCTTGACCAAGTAAGAAGTACCTGCTGAAGCTGGGGTACCACCACGATATGCGGAGATGCCGAACACAGGAAATCGCACTTATTATAACGATTCTGAGGGCATCTTGGCGGCTGGGTACAAAGAGGTTAGCTGTCACGGTCAGAGGTATCGAGAGAGAGCGTTCAAGGAACACCAGGATCCACGGTGTTGAGAGCTTGGTGATGTCGATATGATCCCATAGCTTGGCGCAGCCCACTGCTGCCTGACGCCAGTACCAGCAGACATGAGACACTTCAGCGATCTATGGGATCGTCGGGCCTGGTACGCCGATGCAGTGGTTCTTTTCACGATATTTGGCGGCAGCGAACAGGAAGATCTCCCATAGTATCTCGGTGGGCAGCCTGTATGGGACATTGTATGCGTTTAGGCGCCGCGCTGCACAGATCGACACTGGAAGACGGTGTATGGCCTGCATCTCGAGTGTTGTTCTCGTGTCGGTAGTGGTATCTGGAGGAGCAAGCGGTATGGCACTCCCGACCTCCATGACTCGATTGCAGGATTTCGACAGAGGTTCTATTCGAACGCGCTCTCAGTATGGACTTCGGCTAACAGTCGAAAAAGTGACAGTACCCTTTTGGTTGTCGCACGAGCTGACCCTGAATGTTCTGCTGAGGCTAGGATGAGCTCTTCAAGGAATGAGTGCTGAGTAATGAGTGGTCGACGTTGGAACAAGCAGTGTACGTGTGGACCATGGCCCCGCGATCACATGACCCATACATGGCTTGTCTGCGTCCGGATGTCCATCACGCGTTTCGACTTGAATCTGGGTGCGATCGCTCTTGATCATGCAAGGAAAGTGCGCATACATTCATTTTACTGGAATACGTGTCAGCGCATCACTCTGATGCCCTCTAGTAGGCTCAAGACGCGCAATTTCGAGACGATCAGCGGGCTCATAGCGGTATATACACGCCCATGTCGAGCACGGCACGCGCATAAACGGCACGGGCCTTGAGGACGTTTCAGCGTCACAGAATGCTTCTGCGAGAGCAAGAAGCTCGGGGAAGGGTGCACGACCACTACCAGGTGCGTCGGCTCACCATTGTCTTTGTTTGTCGGCGAGGATTGGTCTTGTACCCCAATGTTCCAAATCCGCACCTCACCACCGCGGTGGTCCGGGTGCGAGGATGATGCGGGTGGGTATGAGACCAGAAGGGTCATTCCCGCAGCTGCTCTGTCTGTGCTCCCCGATAGATCCTCGCGCAATCGCTGTGTAAGTGTTGTCTGATATTTGAGTGATCTGGAAGAAGACTTGTTGACTGACTAGTGCAGACGTTGCGTTCCGATCTCCAACAACTTCTAGAGGGGCGCACCGAGGAGGCGCAAGCGTGCTTTCATGAGCATGCTGTGCGCGGAGTTGGGCAGATGGATGCTGGCCTGACTACGGGGACATCGTTTTCTGAGGTCTGCTGAGAGCCTCGCATTAGAGAAGTAGAGCGCTGTAGGTTGTAGGCCTTTTGACATCTCAGCTCTGTGGTGACAGTCTGTGCACACCAATACCGAACCTCACCCCTCGCTGAAGCTTGACATGCTCGATCCATGGGTCAGCTCGGCTTTATCCACTCATATCCAACATGTAGAAGGAAGCTCGCCACCAGAATCGCATTAGTGATGAATACAAACATACAGACTCATACAGATCGGACCTTACCTTCGCAAACCCGTGAAAGCACTTATATGTCCAACATATGCAGCAATACAGAAATACAAACACAATGGTTGAGATGATCGGACACAAGACCCGGCGTTCAGGTCCAACCTCTCGCTGAGCCGCGCCCACCGCCATGTCCCCGCTCCTTCTCGATTACAAAGAGGGCATCTCGCATTGTGATCGCCCTTCGCATATCCTTCTCGTCTTGCATCTGTGATTGTGTTTGTTTCGTGGGCACATAGGGCCGCGCCCATCCTCCCGCCGCAGTCGCGCTCGGCGAAGGAGCCGTCGTAGTCGCCGGGGTGGTCGCTGAGCCCGACGTTGCTATGGGCTTTGGCTTCGGCGGCGGCGCTGCCGCGTTCGCCTGCGTCATCCAAGCGTATTTACCAGTACTCAGTCCGGCTGCCTGTGCTGCCACCGCGTTCGACATCTTCTTTCGCGTGTCCTCGGACATGTTGCGCGCTGTAACGCCTGGCCCATCCTTCTTTTTCTTCTTCTTCGGTCCACCCTCGCCATCCTCGCCATCCACCGACGTTCCCGCTGCGTTCTGCGCAGCGAGCGCGGCCGACTGTGCCGCCGCTGCCGCTTCAGCGCGTTCTTTCCGTTCTCGTCGTACACGCATCTCTTCTTCGCGCTCTACGCGCTCGATCGCGGCTAGCTGTTTGGCGACGTCGCTGCGGACGACAACGCTCCACATAGGACTGCCATCCTCGTATAGTGATGCGGGTCGGTCGAATTGCGCGTCCGTTCTGTGTGCAGACGCGTCGATCATGGCTGTGATTAAGTCTTGTAGGCGCGCGCGCAGGGAGAGGGCGAGGTAGTTGACAGTATCCTCCGAGATTTTCGTCACTTTGTGTTGGCTGCCGATGGCGCGCATAGTCGTGCCCAGAAACCTTGTGTCGAAATTAGGTTTTGCAGGCTGTTTTCGGGCGCGGTCCTCGTATGACCTGTAGCTCTGGTACTGATCGTATGGGTTCGATCTATGTAGGTGGTCCTCCTCTGCCTAGATGCCTGTTGTGTGACGATGACGGATGTAGACAGGTGAGAAAGACGCACCCTAAGGTCCACTCCCGCACTCCCCAAAGCATCATTTAGTGTAGCAATATCCGCTGTGTCGATTGTGTTTGCTTGTGTGGCTTGTCTCGAGGTCGACGCTGCCGGTTGTATTTGAGACTGTGTTTGTGACAGTTGCGGTTGTTGCGACGATTGCGAGGTTTGGTAAGTGTAGTAATTTGGCTGCTGATAGTATTGCTGATGGGCTTGATAATAGTTTGGCCTATAATGTTTAATCAATGAGTGGGCCCTAGCAGTAGCAACGTTCTTACGTTGATTGCTGTGATTGCTGTTGGAGCTGAGGATCGATGGGTATCTCTGAGTAGCAAAGATATAAACGATAATGCTGTTGCTATATTGTTTCGCAACCTACGAGAATTCCCCCATTGCGCAGCAGAGAGAGTTGGGGTCTGGCTGTCGTGCTCCGACTTCATGGCTCGTAGCTTCGTGATAATGGCTATACCAGCTTTGTTGGGGTGATCCGCGAGCTTGAAACGATGTTTCACATACACAAAAATGGTTCTGAAAGGGGCTAAGAGTCGAGACAGCAATAAGCGTCGAAACTGAAGGGAGGAGTATGTACGATGTTGCCACAAACGGTTTGGCCGGCATTTGCCTCTATGGGCGTTTATTATGGTTACGTAAACTACAGTTGGATTATTCAGTCCCAGCGTGCGAGCGCATTCTTGGAAATATACTAAAGATCTTGTTGATGTAGCCCAAGGGGACGGCGTACTTAATCCTTCGGATGTGCGAGTGAAACGCGTCCATATATGTGAATGCTCATCAAATCATGAGTAGAGAGTAGAACAGTACTACTTACTATCAGCATACGGCGTATTCTAAGTTCTTATGGCGCCTCAGCGGAGTTTAGATAATCCATGGAAATCCGCTTGGAGCTCACTGAAAGTGACCTCAGGCATCCTCTACTCTAGGACTAAGGAAGCAACATTTGTTGCGTCTTTACGATTTGTTGTTTATAGGCAAGGCATTGATTTTCTGACTTCTGTGAGTCAGCGATTGCTGTTGTGTAAATATCCTGGGAAAGGATCTAGCAATTGAACAAAGGCAGCCTCCTCAGGTTCCTTGTGCGCGCATTCTACGCCTAGGAAGTATGGTAAGAAATCCTACTGAGATCTCCATAGGGGTCTGAAGGAATCATAGGTCGTATGCCAATACTTTCTTCGTGGCCAATGCAAATTTGGAAACCAATGCAGGAACGAACATCCAAGAGACGCCCAAAAGCAAAGCGGATTTGGGAGTACGTTGTTTTCTCGATTCCATGTGCTTTGGCCGCTGTTGATATCGTGCCACAGATCAATCGTGGACGCCTAGTGTCTCGGGATCTGCCCCCGTGCTTTTTAGGTTCGTTATTCGTGCCTTTCGTTACCACCTCGTCGCTCACAGACCGCCACATCTTTCGCGATGTGCCCCAGTGCTGAGAGTATTGCTCGAGACCTTGACCCAAATGCTGACAAGTCGGAACGCCCCTCATGGCCACTCGCCACGTACGGCCCTGCAAAATATCAGCCTAACCTCCTGCCCGGACTAGACGAGTCGCCGGAAGAGCTGCGCGTGCGTGCAGCTCTGGCGGCACAGACAAATACGACAGCTGAATATGTACGTCCTTTACCGATTTTAATGCCGTGACGGTCTAACAAGTACCTACGGCCACAAGGTGAAATACGAGGCAGATAGAATTGCTACTGCAGGGCGGACAATTGAGGTTGCACGCATGAACGTACAGGACCTCCTCCAACAAGCTCAGCGCAATGCCGATGGAAAGGTTTCTCCCGGCTCCTCAGGCTCGGCTTTTGGAAATGCCACATCAGCTTCTGCTCTAGGGAAACAATCAGGAGCATTTGGCTCCACTACCTCCCCATCTGCATCGGGTGGTCCGTCTGCCCTCGGCCAGCCGGCATTCGGTCAGTCAGCCTTTGGCCAGCCGGTAAAGGGAGCTTCTGCTTTCAGCACGCAGTCGCAGCCGACATCAGCATTTGGCCAGGCCGCGCAACCGACCTCCGCCTTCGGCTCGCCCGCGCCAGGGCCAGTGACTTCCGCATTCGGACAGCCCAGCCAGGGTCCCACCGCGTCCGCCTTCGGGCAGCCCACGCAATCCTCGCTCATTAAACCTGCGTCGGGGGCGTTTGGGGGCAGCACGACCAGCGGCGGTTTCTCTGCGTTCGCCAACCAGCAACCGTCCGCGTTCAGCCTCGCAGCGGCGGCGAACGTCCCGAACACCTCTGGAGGTTCAGTCTTTGGCCAATCATCTCTGGGCAACACGCCGTCTGCTTTCGGCAACACCACACAGACCCAGCCTGTGACACCCGCGTTTGGCCAGCCCGTCAGTAGCGCGAGCGCAAGCAATACGCCACAGTCGGCGTTCAGTTCGCTACAGAGCACACAGATGACCTCTGCGTTCGGCGCGCCGCAGAACGCGCAGGCGGCCTCCGCTTTTGGCACGCCACAGAACACTCAGGTGAATTCTGCATTTGGGACACCGCAAGCCGCGCAGACGATCTCTGCGTTCGGCACACCGCAGAACACTCAGGTTGCATCTGCATTTGGAACCCCGCAGAACACGCCGGCCACATCTGCGTTCGGCTCGACGACACCCTCGCAGCCAACGTCCGCATTCGCATCGACCGCTCCCGCGCAGCCTAGCGTGGCACCCGGGCAGGGCGCCAGTTCTAGCGCGGCCCTGCCCAAGGCACAGGCCTCGTCAGGCAAGCCTGACTTTGAGGCCGCGAAGAAGAGGTGGAAGGCGAAGCCAGGGCGGGACAACTATGATGACATGCTGCCAGCTGACTATGCCGAGGTCTTGCCCCCTGAGGCCATCCAGGCGTTCAGGGCGGATCGCTTCGAGCTGGGCAAGATCCCAGAGTTCGTCCCACCGAAAGAGCTCCGCGGGCTATAGCCGTATTTGGACGGCTCTGATTACCATTCTGCTCCTGCATGGCAAGTGTCCCTTCTCTGAGTGACATTTTCCCCTTCATTGTACACATACATATTTTCCTTGTACTACGGAACTCATCAATCCATCCTTGTGTCTTTGCCTTTTGACCTTGATTTCTTTCATAGTCGTGTTCTGCGGCAACCATCCGCTCATCAATCGCACATTGACCAAGCTAGCGTAAACACAGAGCTTAAGCCTGCCGCAAATCAAGGCACAACAGTTACATCAGCAAATGCCTCGTTTTCCCTTCTTCTGAATCGACGTTAGGAGCAAGATTGGCTTCTGGACTAAAGTCAACCCATTCGACGCAATTGCTTCAAATTGCACCGCAGAACCCTCGTCCTTTTCTTAATTCTCATGTTGATCTGTATGTTTCTTGCTTTCGTTATCGTGTTCGCAAAACCTCGCACTGATCAAGGAGCTCGCCATCAACGCTATGCCACCTTACGTTTCAGTACGAGTAGACAACGGCAAAGTAAGCGTACTCACAATCTCGTGTTCTTGAGCTGATCCTGCTCCTTGCTTGCTTGCTTCTCCCTTAGGATGCCTTCAAATGCGTCTATGAGCCGCTCTTAGATAGCCACGTACTTGAGCTGCTGAACGTTATTTTTGGCGTCTGGTCCTCCTTGTAATCGACCTTCCAGTTCGTCAGAGCCACGGGATCATGCTTCATCGCTCGACGCCGATCGTATCGAGCGGGATCACCCAGTTTCCGCCGCCGCCGATCCAGCGAGTGCCGGCGCGCTAGCTTAAAGGTACGCGCAATGCCTCTAACCTGGCGTCCGACTTGTGCTTTACATTTATCACCATAAATTCCCGTGACTCGTGTTTCTTCACGTCGTCGGTTGCGTCCCAGAATAGAAGTGCTGACTGCTGAACGCTGTTGTTCGAGCGTGGCGAGGCAATGCGCCTTATCGTAGCTGATAGTATTCATCACCGGATGCTGTAAGGCATTGACTGTGAGCTTGGTGCATATACGCTCTCAGAGGTTACTCGCTCGAATGAAACCCGACGATGGCAGCCATGGAGCATATTTCGTCCTCGGTGACGACTGTAACGGTCGACGTTGAATATGTGGCGCGGCTAGTCCTGCTCAAGCGAATCAGGGCTAGTGTAGGGCAAATAATTCATCGGCATGTAAAATACGGTTATTTACTGACCCAAGTTTGGGACCCTGTTTTTTACATGGTAAAATATGTAAATTACACTAAGTCACGGGACCTTGACACACGTGATCTTGCCTGGCACGTGATGTTTTCCGGCATGTAAAAAAAGTAAACAAATGGTAAAAAAGATTAAGAAATGTAAAAAAAGTCCTCAGGAGCACACATATCACACACAAGGCTGAATATATGTATGTCATCAGTTCTAGATGACATTGGTGATGTCGCAAGCATTGTAGAAGTGCACCACTGCCAAATTGGGCTTGAGTGTGGCACCGTGGGAATGTCCAAGACGGCGGTTAGTATGAATAATGAATAGCGGGAGTAAAAACAGTTCAGTAAATTTTATAAATAGGTTTATATAGAGATGAAGGTCCAAAAAGCTGCATATTAGCTCTACAAATAACAAATATTGTCGAACCCATACCCCGGAAGCTGGTGCAAGGCACAAAAAATTGTCAGCCTAAGCGGTGGCTCCCTGGGTGGGTCCAACACGCGACACACCCTTATTTACATTATTTACACCTCTCAATGGACACCCATGTAATAAATTGTAAATTACCTGTTAATTACCTGTAAAAAAGTGCAGGGTAATTTACACCGATTTATTCGCCTTACACTAATCAGGGCAGCTGCCACAGTGCAAGCAAAGAGCAACCCGTGACAAGTTCTATTTCTATGCAGATAACGTGATCGGAGAAGAGTCTGCGGGGAAGTATATAGGTCTTACGTCGTGCCAGTGCATGGAATGCTGTATTCCATCGCCTATCTTGGCTCACATGCACCTACGGACATAGTGGCGAAAGCAGAGCACAGATGATTGTGTGAGCAGTATATGTATGCATTCACTATAATTCGTTGGAGACGAGCTCACACTTGAATGTTTGAATACTGAATGGTGGCGAGTGCGCGTCTGCCATCCCGATCGCGACCGAATTTCATGATGCATCAAACGCGTCTTGTCACACTACGTTACGTCGCCGTGACATTGCTATGTCTTCACTCGTTCTGTCATTGTGCTCTCTATCTCTACCATCGAGTCTACCGCTCACCTTATTCAATCTCTCTGAGGAATGCATTCAAGACTAGTGACGGGCATATTGCCACGTTTATCGCCCGTGAGACAATCTTGCTTGAAGAGGAGCCCTCTTTCTACCTTCAAACGAAGTCTGCGGAATACGATTTCACGAGGTTCTGTGGATGTTTTGCATCCTGCCGGTGAAGACGAACAATATGATTTCGGATACTATGACGTGATCCTGCCCAAGGAACCATTCGTATGGGGTGTTTCACACATTCACCCAAGGGCGTTACCTGCGCACATCCAGCGACCTAGCTACGCAGTTTCCGAGAACTCAGCGGGAACTCAGAGTAGTCACACTATCGTTCCCGCACGCAAGCTTGCAGACCTTACTGGGGAGAACAATGCACGACTGCGGCGGGCGGCAAGCCTTGGGAGAGAAGTGCTCGAATACGCAGGGAGCTTGGTGAAGGTAAGCCAAATGACCGAGGTGCAGGACTACAGGTTGCTCGAGCTCTGGCAAGTCACCCTGGAATGCCAGCACTCGCATAACCTGTGGCATGCCCGCTCATACGAGGACAGAACGACGGCCAACTGTAATATACAGCCTGGTGTAACGACAGATTATATCGACGCACGAGTGCACGACATGATCATCGCTCGCTTGGCGTACCCTTCGCCCCTGCTCTATAAGGGATACCCCAAATCGTGTTGCACAAGCATCAACAATGTCGTTACACACGGCATCCCAGACGAGTTTAGTATGTCTCCTTTGTCTGACGAGGATGGTGAATAGACCTGTGAATATTTCCCGCAGGCGGCCTCTCCAAGACGGCGACATAGTGAACATCGACATCACAGCGTTCAAGGACGGCTTCCACGGCGATACGTCCCGCACCTTCCTCGTCGGCGATGTGGTGAGCCTAGCCACGCGCATATGCTTCTGCTCCGCGCGCATTCTTACTGGTACCAGGATGACAAAGGTCGGGAGCTCGTACAAGTGACCGAGGATGCGCTGGAGGCCGGGATCGCAGCATGCGGTCCCAACCGGCCTTTCAAGGGCATCGGCAAAGCGATATTCGAGTCGATCAGACATAAAGATTTTTGCGTCTCCACACAATTTACTGGTCATGGAATCGGCGGAGACTTCCACAGGCCACCCTGGATCTTACACCACTGTATGCGCTTCCTACAACCCCTATGAACCAGCTGACAAGGCCACAGTGAATGATGAACCCGATGTAATGCAGCCCGGGGACTGTTTCACGATCGAAGTACGTCCGCTAGCAGTACTGGACTGATCCGTTACTAACGGCGCGTTCTTCCAGCCATGCATCATTCAGGGGTCGTCCCCACGAGCGTGGATCTTCCCCGACGGCTGGACAGCCTCCACCGAGGTACGTCATTTCGCGTTTCCATAATCATCACGGATGCTAAATCTTCAACAACGACCATTCAGAATTGTGCACGCGGTGCGCAAGCGGAAGATATGGTTCTGATCACGGATATGGGCGCGGAAGTGTTGACAAGACGTTGATTGCCTGTGCTTCTTACTTTTAGTGCTTTAAACGAGATGCGATACAGTAGTGTCCACTATTGTGGCGCATTACGGCAGGTTCTGTTCATGCATGGAACAGGCGGGAAAACATGCCGGGGTGTCGTTGCCGAGGCTTACCCAAGCTTCCAAAGCAGAGATGTCGGAATTTCACTCGGTATGAGTCCCTAAGTAAGTATGCTACCTGCGTCATGAACAGCTGTCTTCCAGTCAAGCTACTCTCCGAGACTTGCGCCAGTCCGCAATAATAACGTTAGGAGATTTCGCGGGACTATCCATCTCGCTTTGGCAGGTTCTGGCTGCCCAGTGGACCAGCCCGCTCGACTCGTAAGGCATGAAACCCTTCTCATTGTGGAGTCTCTTCACGATTTTCGTAGCCCTTGAGGCTGAAAGGTAAGTGGTATACCTCATACTAGAATAATTCCGAGAGGGGATGAATACTGGAGATTCCTGACAGCAGACGACACGCAGAAACGAAATTTAACCATATCTAGTACAGGCAAACTTGAACTTTGTTATTATCGTAACAGGTAGATGGCAAGTTGTGGCGCATATACCTCGTTTCGCCTCGGTAACATCTGGTATACCGCAGCGTGACCTGTGTACAATTGTGACCAAACGCGGGCAGGATACGAGAGAAAAGAATTGTCTACAAGAAGACCCGAATAGTGCCATTAGTGCTACATCAATGATATGTACTCAAAGTACATTGCGATATATACTGTACGACAGCGTTACGACATTCACGAATACAGGGTATTAGGACGAAACAGAGATCCGTTCATGTACGAAACGAGACAGAATGTCCGTGAGGTCCACGTCCTTGCTTCCAAGGATAGCCTCCGTTTTTGCAATCATCGGCTTCGCCTTCGCCATCAGCGACAGCAAATCCGCAGCCATTTCGCCCGTCATCCCCCTTCGCAGACGTTCCGCTAACGTCATCGACGACTGTCTCCTCGTTGAACGACGCTCCTTCAGAACCTCTGCTGGATGGTGCTCCACAACCATGTCATCGGCATCTGCGTTGTGGGCAGGGGCCTCGAATTCGGGTTTAGACAGCCACATCGCGAGTTGACTAACGGCATACAACGTGACCGCTTCCAGATGTCTGCGTATCGTTGTGACACTCTCGCGGACATCTAATGCGTTCTGGGTAGGCGTTGCCGGGGTCAGCGCCTGCGCGGCCGGTCTGTCCACGAGGTGACGGAGGACATCCAAAGAACAGTTGCCCAACTCAAGCAAGGTACCCATTGACGCAGACTCTCCAAGGACAACCTTTGAGTGCTGCAACCACACGTCAGTGACGAGTAGTTGAATAAATTCTTGAGAAGCTTACAGGCACGATCAGGGCTTCGTGTATTGGCCAGTCATCTTTCTCTCCAATGAGCACTGTCTCCGCTCCGCCAATGATGCTCAGAGTCGATAGGATCGAACCTGAAAGGCGAAACAGGCGATGGACCAAGCGAGCCAAGAAAGGCCTTTTGAGTGGATCCACAACTTCGGCGGGAGTGTTCACGGACGCATTGTTGTTCTCTGCATCAAATTGGCTGCGTTCATGCGCTGTGATCGGCTCGAAGAGGCTCGCCAAGTGGTTAGGGTGGGTCAAGGAGTAGTTCAGTTGCTGTAACAGTAGCAAGGCGTCATCCGTGAAAGACCGCAGCGCTCGCTTGACCGCATCGCTCCCAATGTCTCCTGGTGCGTTCTGCGCGATTGCATTGAAAAGGTTCACGACCTGCTCCATTTCTTCGATCAGCGGAGAAGATAGCGGCTCGCCAACCGTCCAGGACAGCGTTCGGTGGATTTGGTCCCCGTATAGCTGAACAAGGCCTGCGGCCTCTGCATAGAAGAAATGTCCATGGCGACCGAGCGATGCGACGACACCAGCGATGATGGCCAACATAGAGCAATAAGCTCTGTGCGCAGGACTTCGCTCGCCTGGCATTTCAGGCAGAACAACGTCAATCATTCCTACTCTGATAGCGGTAGTGATAGGGTTCTGGCTATATGCAGCGAGTATTCCTTCGCTTGCGAGCCTCTCCGCAGCCAGTGGGACACTCGCCAATGCCATGTGGAATGCTAGGACGTGAGGCGCATAGAGAGGCTGTTTACGCATCCGAAGTAAGGCAACATCTGCGAGACCGACGAGATCCAAACGGCTGAATAGGTGAAGACTGGTCCGGATTACATCAGTCTCCTGACAGCGGGCAAGCCAAAGCGATGGAGATGGGTTCAGATCGAGCCTGGTGCATTGTTGGAAGACCGCAACGAGTAGCTCCAGGTCCTGGTCAAGGTCGATATCAAGGCCAAGGCTAGCTGTGTCAAACTTGAAGCGGAGGCTGTCAACGACCAGCAGCAGCGTCGTCTCCAGCATCATGGAAACGGACAGGCGCTGCTCTGCCGTCAGAGCCTTTGGACGGCGGACAAGACTCCTGGAATGTCGAGCGCAGAAGTAGATAGTCTGTAGGAGCGGCCGATGGAACGGAACAGTGGCTTGACCCAATAGCGATTTTCCCGGTGGTTGTGATGCGCTAAGAATAATACCACGCACGCTTGCGACCAGGCTAATGAAACTTGCCACTTGCTCCTTCGTGTCGCTGGTGGAGAACCAGATGACTTCGAGAAGAGCCAGAAGAAGCGACAGCCGTGCATGGTGAATCGTCCCCATCATATCCCCGGAACGCTTCTCGACGGAGAGAAGCCCTGAGATGGATGCAGCCAAAGCCAAGAGAGTGGATCGCACCGAAGCAGTTCCACGGAGATATGTGACAAGTTGCAGGAGGAGGAATTGCCACGATTCCGTCAATGTGGTTTGTACATATGTTAGGGAGAGATTGAGATTGACAGACATCAGCTTCTTATGTGCAGCAACCGCGCCTTGTGCCGTGTCACCGAATGAATAAGGCTGCAAGCGTATTTGGAGAAGAGCAGTTGAAAAGGCGAAGTTATCTCCATACTCACGTTCCACGATCGGATCATGCACGCGCAGATGGTCAAGAGTGAGAGTCGGGAAATCGGAGTTGATTTGCTTTGCAAGCTCGTCATGGAGGGAAGGATCGTATGAACTTGTCGCCGCCTCTAAGACAAGCTTCGTCAGCTGATCTTCGGACTTGAACATTGCCTCGATTGATTTGTAGCTAGCAGGCTTCGCAGATTGCTTGTCATCTGGGTGTGACTGAAGGTGCATCCGAATGTCCAAGCTCAAGATATGAGCGGCGTGACACTTCACCGCAGTGCGGTAAGCATAAGAAGAAACCGCCGCATGTAGATCAGAACGCTGTGCTCCATCAACCTCAGCATAGTCTGCAGTCCTATAATCAGGAGAAGGCCCCAGCTCCTTCCCTAAAATTGCGGCAAGATGCTCAAATAGACGAGCGTCCTGACATATTGGCTCCAGGTGTTGTTTATGCTCGTGTGCATGTTCCCAAATCACATCCATGAAACGCAGGAGCGAGGCGAGCAGCTCTGGATTAGGATCCCACAGTTCCTCCCATTGCTGCAGCATGTCGCATGCTAGGGTAACCGCGCTCGTTGACCTGGACTTCGATGCGTCGTTGCCCCCAGTATCCTTCTCCTTGCCCTTTTCTGAGACTTTTGGCATTGGTTCTCGGAAGTGTCCAGTGACAAACAGTCTAGCAAGTGCGGGCTCCTTATCGACGGCGAGAGTGATGAAATTCCACAACGCATGTCGTAGCTGGGGTTCATCATACGGATGCTGCACGATGCGTATCAGTGACGCGACAGTGGCCTCGGGATCTGATAAATGTCCAATAATTGTTGGGGGCGAGCCTTGCGTGGATGCGAGTGATGAGCATAGGGCAAAAAGCACGCGAGTAGCTTCAATAGGCACAGAGGCGCCCGTGCTCCGATCCTTCACATACCCAGCAAGCGCATCGACAGGGTCCACCTTCGACGGACCACCATCAAACGAAGCCACACTCCCTCCAACTTTAGCGCAAAGGGCTTGCTCCAGGAGAGATGGCTCCGTGGACGAGACGAGATGCGGTTTGAAATTGAGCAGAACGCGTGTGAGGCGCAGGTGAGACTCCATGAGGTAGACCAGCCGCCGGGCATCACCATATCGCCGTGCCGCATACAGCATCCCAAGCACAGATCCCGCACCCGTCAACGAAGACACCAGTGGCGTAATGGTGGAGGTCGTTGCTTTAGCCAAGAATGCCTCCGACAATATCTGGCTCAGCGCAGTGAAAGGTCCTTCTTTCAGTGTGGGAGGTGCGTGCAGCATCACCTCCGTATACAGCGACGACATGCGCCGCGCGATCTCGAACCGATCACCTAGCTGTGCGTATTTCCAGCCCACGTGTTCCACCCAGATCTCTGCGTGCACAAAGCGCACAGCTCGCAAGAGCACCTCTTCCTTTACTTGTTGTAATTTCGGGGTGTGCTGTAAGACAGAGATTACGGTTGTCGACGCCTCATTAAAAAGTTGTTGAACGAGATGCAGAAGGGCTAGCGTCATCGTATACTGCCCTGTCAAACGCTCCGCGGTAAGCACGGCAGAGGTTGCACCATTGCTCTTCTCAGATCCGAACAGGGATGCTGTGGAGCGGATGTACAACCAAACACGGGTGGAGTAATGTGGCTGAGCAAGTAATGCTGCGAGAACACTGATAGCTGACGTGATCAGCGGGGCGCGCGGGGCACCCCGCGGCTGCGAGGACGATCGAGAGAGTGCCTCCTCTAGGACTGCTGTCGTGAGTTGGACCAAATCTGGCGGCTGTGCTTCGACCATGGTATGCGCCACAACCGGATCACTGCTCTCAAACGTATCGAGCAGCTCCGCCGCTAGGCCAGGATTGTCCTGCACCACGCTGCGAATGAGATCCAGGATGTCCATGACGATTGCATCGTCTCCTTCGCGATCCATTTCTGCGCCAATGTCCTCTAGCCGGAGAGGGATCGGTCGATGACTACCACGCTGGGAGAACGAGATGTCACCGTGAGGATTACTTGTGCCAGTGAACCTACGCTTGCGATTGACGTAGTCGGTGAGGAACTCGAGTAGTAGCATCCAGCCCGAGTGTTCGTGCTGCCAAGACACTGCAATAGCATCGCCGCCATCACCACTGAGCAGACGACCGATAGTCCTCGGCGGGAGCGTCGTGCCGCCGGGAAGTTTAAGGGCCCGCAGATTGGTGTATATCAGACCACCAGCTACAGACGATGACCCATGACGTTCGGGCATCTTTTCGTACAGCGCCTGTGCACCGTTACTTGCATTCGCAGGGACCACTTGCGTGTAGGTAGGCAGTTGTGCAAGAAAGTCGAACACATAGCGCGTGCACATTTCACGCTCTTCATCGAGGATCCCAGTGTGAGGGGAATAATTTGCAGTCACGAGCGGGTCAGTGTCGAGGAAGCCTGTCGCAGAGAGCGCACGGAGGAGCCGTATCAACGGTCGTGGTTGTACAGGGAATCGAGCACGTGCAACGTCGAGGATCGCGCGGCGTGCATTGCCCCGCACCCAATCTGAT
Source organism: Postia placenta MAD-698-R-SB12 (assembly GCF_002117355.1). NCBI lineage: Eukaryota > Fungi > Basidiomycota > Agaricomycetes > Polyporales > Adustoporiaceae > Rhodonia > Rhodonia placenta. Next base: position 1,155,867 of record NW_020169843.1, on the reverse strand, counting down.
TGCCAGAATTGACAGCAAATGCCGGAGACGGATCGGCTTTCGCTGCGGCCAAAGAGCGCGATCCAAATCTCAACGAAATCGTCAAAGTCTGGGATCAGTTCGATTGGAACGCTTTCGACAATCGCAATCACAAGCCCTGCGATAGTTGTCAGCGAAGACGCACAGTGAATGAATGCAACTCACCCTTGAATACCGAACGGTACGCAACCGCGTTAGGGTCCGTGAGTGTTGAGGCCGTCCTCCACGCGATGGACGTGACAAAGAGTGGTGAGGTTGTCAGCAAGGTGAACATTAGTTTAAACAGTCCCACGTCGGGGTCCAGACACGTCCGCGCCATTAGCGTGAATATTGGTTCTCGCTCCCTCGAGTATGCCCTCCCAGAGTGCGGCATAAGCAAGGCGATGAAGTCGTGGTGCGCCTGCGGAAGATCTATCGCCTCGGATGCTGCCTGTGTCACTCGCGAGAGGACGAATGCCCACGCCATGTACGTGCAAGCGTAATGACTGTCTGTGTGTCCCAGGACGAGCTCGTGTATCCGCTTCATCGACTCCGTTGAGGCCCAGTACAGCTTCGTATCTTCTGACTTGGGCATCAACTCAATAGCACCCGGCTCCGCAGCCCTCTCAAGCTCTAGCACTTCGAGGGTGAGCAGAACCCACAGCGCCGCACTATCGCGCTGCAGCTGCACGCCTTCCTCGTCCAGAAGAAGCGTCGAATTTTGCTGTGTAGAACCCAAGTTCGTTTCGTATGCCGTCTCGAAGATGCGTACCACCGACGGCCCGTCGCAAGACGCGTAGCTCCACATGGTCCAGAAAAGCACCTCCAGGAGAACGAGTTGCTCCTTTGCGTTCTGCCGTGCCCACAGTACTGCCTGGCGAGGATCCGAGCTAACTCGCTCGGGCAGAGGCGCCTTCGTCTTGCTGGCGTACTCCGCTAGCAGTGCCCGCGCGAAAGCGTGGCCGTCCGTCAAGATCCGAGACAAGAGATCACCAGCAATGCCATGGATGGGGTCCGCCGCGTTTTCGTTTGCCCGGAAGAGCGGTATGAGCGTTCGCAAGAGGAAGAGCCGTTCGGAGTAATAGAACGGGGTGATGGCCTCGACCACTTCATCAATGATATTCGCGCCTTCGCCGCCGGCGCTGTCGGGCAGGCCCTCGTTATATAGGAAGGAGCGCAGGAGCACAAGCGCGGCAACTTCGTCTATCTCGAATCGCGTGCTGATGGCGAACGCGCAGTCGCGGTCGGCAGGCTCGACACGGATCGCCACACCGTCGCCGAGGGTGACACTTCCCGACTCCAACCTCTTGCGGGACCCAGAGGAGGGGGCGCCAAAAGGCGTAGATACATTCTGAATGTGAGAGATGCGAGGCTTGACAAAGTCGGCGAGCTCTGAAGGAGTGTTACCCTCGAGATGGCCGGAGAGGAAGGAGTGCAGCTGTTGGTATGTTCTGGGGAACGTCAGAATAGTTGTATGAGAACAATAGAGTATAGACTTACATATCAATCAGGTCAGAGCGTTTTGACGATTCTCCCGACATGCTGAGCCGCGAAAATGGGTGGGAGGAGGAGGACTACGCGCTCTGCAGCGGACAAGGTTGCAGACAAGGCGCGACTGTCACGTGATTGAAGCCTAGTTGTTACCCGAATACATGACTTACTTCGGGTATAAACGCTCCTTGTTAACCAACTGCCTGGTGGTCTCCTCGCTATGTCGCAGGCAATTGGCAACGTCTGTCATTCAAAAACTCATGGTCTACCATTGACTCATACCAGCTTGATTTCACAGACAGCCCTAGCATATGCCCGAGTCTGGCACCATGCTGATGCTTCCGAGCGCGTCCTCGGCAAGCTCGCGGAGCGCATAGCGATCGTGCTCATGGGCAAGCACAAGCCAATATTCGATCCTAGCGGTATGTACCTGGACACTGTTTCTACTCATACTTACCGCTAATGACGTCGCCTCTTTGATTTCCAGCCGACTGCGGAGACTACGTCGTTGTAACGAATGCTCGGAAGGTGAAGGTGACGGGGAACAAGGCGCAGCAGCTCGTCTACCGACATCACACGATGTACCCCGGAGGTCTCAAGGAGATTCAGTACAAGGACATGATGGCCAAAAAGCCTGACGAGGTGTGTCTTACTCCTGTGTCCGTCCTGCCCGCCACCCATCTTGTGTACTGCCCAGATCATTCGTCAAGCGGTGTCAGGCATGTTACCAAAAAACAAGCTCCGAGAGCGGAGACTTCAAAGACTGCGTATTTTTGAGGGGGAGGACATGGGTATATTCCAGCACAACATCTTGAAGCGGTGGGAGGACGGCACGCTACATTAGACTTATCCGTGCCGTCTTGACGATTCGTGAGTAGACGGATTCATTTGCATAATTATCACTTCGAGGATATGCTGGAACTGTCGCTCCTGTTCTCCCTACCTTTTTATCCATTTCAGACTTCCTCGTTGTCAATAACTCTTAGGATATGCGCATGATGCCTGCCGACCGTGAAAGTGCACAACAAACCATGCATACAACGCGAACTAGTCAGATTCAGGAACGAAGTCCTCGTCATCAGAATCCTCGTCCCCGTACGGGACAACATCCAAGGGCAGGACAACGCCTCTCGTTCGACGCCGGTTGGCCTCTGCGTTCATCTCTATTCTGTCATCTGCAGCTTCGGAAGCTCCTTCTTCCTCATCAGTCGTCTCGTCCTCCTCGTCAGAACCGAACACGCCGTCCTCGCTCTTGTCCTCGCTTTTGTGCCCGCGGGAGCGCCGTCGTCGTTTACCCCCCTGCGTGTGCTCTTGAGCTGCTTCTGCTTCCATCGCCGCCTCCCACTCCTCAGGCACGTCTCCGGAGAACATCTGCGCGATGTGCTCCTGAACAAGCATGCCTAGCCAAAACATTAGCATCACCACAGTATGTATGCACTGACAATACACACCGAGAGCCATCAATGCAGAGCCGTCAAAGATCTTGTACATGTCGACTTTGGTGGGCCGATCACGTCGAGAGCGACTATGACCCCAGCGTCGCGTCGCCTTGCCGTCCGCGTCTTCGTCTTCATCTTCGTCTTCATCTCCGCCTGATTCTTCGCGGTCCTCATCCTCAACGTCGACATCATTCTCGACATCATCAGAAGCGTGTCCGTGTTCGGTGTTTGCAGTTCCAGGCTCCTCGGACTGGTCGCGATTGCCCTCAGGCCGACCCCGTAGTCTCTGCAGCCGCCTAAGCCTCTTTTGCTGCCTCGCTTCACGGGAGGCATCATACAGTTGGCCCATCGCAGTGTAGTATGTCGTGGCGAAGTAGTGTACACATTTCAGGAGATCCTGAAGGGTATGTACGTCAGCAGGCCGGGATCTCGCTGAGAAAGGAGACATACTGAGGACGGGACGGGTAGCTCGGCTAGCCCATCATATTGACCGTATGAACCACTTCTGGACAGAGCGTTGGTGTCGTCCGTGGGTACCTGCGCGGATGTAGTATTTCCCAGGAAACTGTAGTCCTCGTGGAAACGCCGTCTCTTGTGCGCGCGGGTACCTTTCGGCTCATGTCCTGCTTTCCGCTTTCCTTTCGCCCTGCTCTTGCGTGAGGGGCCAGCCTCATATTCGCTACCGTCGCTGCTACTGTCGTCCTTAAGCTCAAACTCCTCACCGTGATCACACTGACCATTGCCGCTGTTCTCGTCTTCCTCTGTGCGCACTGTCCGCCGCACTTTCACCGCACCAATCCCGCCGGCGTCGCGAGCAATCCAGTTTCCCCGCGTGTCGAGCGCAACATAGTTTGCTTTGCGTAGGCTGCGGTTCGCGTCTCTGTTCTGCACACGTGAACCGTCGGGGTGCAAACGAAGGGCGGAAAGATCGTGGACAGTGCTATAGCGCTTCAGCGACATCACAAAGCACAGCTTGAGGCTTGAGTATTATGCGGGAATATAAGTTAGGGTGCTGTGGTTTCCCAGTTTGCGAGTGTGAGCTGTCGACAGCTTGTGGTTCGACGTTCGAGTTTACGTACGGATGATGTTCACGGCCAATCGGAGTGAGGAACGGAGAGTATGTGCTCGTGTCTGGCCGAACAGACGCCGGCCGACTTCTCGACGACCCTATTCCTCCTCAGCGGTTGCTTGCATACAACGCTCTCACCCTCCTTATTCTTGTTTTTTCTCCTCTTCTGCCTGCTCTGAAATATCTCGTTCCCTCTGACTGTTTACATCTAAAACACCCAACGGACTGGACTGGAATCCACATAAGCTACACAGATCGGCTAGAACGCTCAATCGACACTTCTCTACGAACCGGCATATGCAGCCATGCCGGACTACGTTTACGCGCTGCACGAGTTTACCCCGGAGAACCCGGACGAGATCTCGCTCAAGGTTGGCGAGCGAATCGAGGTCGTAGAGAAAGATGACGAGTATGGTGATGGCTGGTGGCAAGTGAGTTCGCCTTCTTGGTCTCTTGACGGTGTCCCGCGCTCGACGTGTCCGCAATGAATGGCTATTGCACTAAGCATAGCGGCTTTGTGTATGGACGTATGGTCGAGGCTCAGGATCAACATTGCTGGGTTCGTGTGGGGGTCCTGTCCATGCAGCCTTACTCGCCGAATATTGCTCTCGAACTATTCTCACTCGTCTTGGACAATCATGAACTGCGATGCATTTGCATATATTGTTGCTGCTTTTGTCTCTGACCACCTTAAGTTGCGACGTTCATTGTTACGAAGTTTCAGCCAAGGGCTGGTCCTATCAATCGGTCCCTTGACCTTCGCGAAGCGAAGCAATTGCGTCTACTGTAATCACACAGGACTGCAGGGGCGATACCCATTTCTTCACTGTGAAGAATGCAGAACAACAAGCCTTGTCTCGCTTGTGACTCTAAATAGCGCCGTTACCATGCGGCCAAGTCCTCTTATGCAGGCGAACGAGCTAACCATGTTTTCTGCACGTTCACCATCTACTCTCATATCTCCTACTTTATAGTGTCAATATGTTTCTGACAACCATCAACTCTATCTACCTTGCATTTCAGGGCCGCAACTCTTCTGGGAAAGTCGGCTTGTTTCCGCAGAGCTATACATCCGCCAAGCCTCCAGCTGCCCCGCCGGCTGTTGTTGTGTCTAATAGCACGAATGCCTCATCTTCCTCATCTGCAACTGACAGCACAGCGCACATCCCTGGTGCACTTCCCACAGCGACGCAAGCAGTGCCCGCCACTGCGGCAAACGGGTCACAAACCAACGATGCGCGTGCTTCGCACGACGGGGAAGTGATGCAGGCGACCATGACAGACGTCCAGCAAGCCATCGAACAGCTAGGGCACCGTGGAGGCGACGATGCCTCGCGGTCATTCAGCTTCGCAAGCTCGCATTCTCAGTCAACCGACCACTCCGAAGCAGAAGACGAGGAGGACGGCGGGGATGAGCACTCGTTTGGGTGGTCGCGCGGCGCGCGCAAGAAGCTAGCCATGCGCGCCGCACAAGAGAACGCGGAGCGCGAGGCACGGGAGAAGGAGGTCGCTGGGCAGAGCGCGAATCGCCTCAGCAGCGGCCCGCCAACGCCTATGCGGCTAGTGGCCCCGCCGATCGACGTAGAGGTGAGCGATGAAAGTGAGGATGAGGATGAAGACGAGGACGAGGAACACATCCGCGAGCGCAGCCCACGCAGCGTCGGAACGGTTGTCTCGCAAATACCCGAGGAGGACGAGGAGCAGGGCTCGACGGCGCGCATGTCGCCGCCCTACACGCCCATGCACTCGCGTAGCGCCAGCGCCGCCATGGACTTCCGCAGGTCGCCGCCGCCGATGATCATGGTGACGGAACAGGCGCAGAGCCTGCGCGCGCGACCGTCGCGGGACAGCACGGCGCACATTATCCCGTCAGAGGACTTCATCGTGCCGTCGCCGGGCGCGGATGAGACGGACATCCTGACTGCGCGGGCGGAGCGGGGAACGTTCCCGCAGGCGCAGCTCGCGACACCGCCCGGGCACGAATCGCCGCCGCCATCGCCGCCAGTCATGAATATTGTCGAGCCGTCGCCTGTCAAGGAGGACGACATCCTGACGGCGAGAGGGTTTGCACGGCTCGAGAAGGCTGCGTCTGTGCCGCCTTCATCGTCTTCCCCATCTGCGTTTGCTACACCGTCGGGGTCTGTATCCGCCTTAGGCACTACCGTGCTCCCAAGTGTTGCGCCGTCGGCGAGCGCGGTGGACGTTGCGGAGGCTGCACAGCTGCCGTTTGCGGTGTCGGTTCATTCCGGGCTACCATCCCCAAGCGCCTCGTCGTTTGCAGGTTCGATGAACACGGGTATGCAGCAGACACTAACACCTCCCATGTCTGCGGTGGGAAAGCCTGGGGGCGCTGAAGCAAGGGGGTTAAGTGTGGGGACGACAGAAAGTGGTAAGGGCAAACCTGATGGCCATCCATCCGAGTGGACTGTTGACCAGGTCGTGGAGTGGCTCCGGTGGAAAGGCTTCGACGAGGGTGTATGCGAGAAGTTTACCGGTGATTGTCCATTCCCTCTTAGTACCATTTCCAGAATCCTCACATTACTTGACAGAGCAAGAGATCACCGGAGACGTGCTATTAGAGCTCGACGCGAACGTGCTCAAGACCGAGATTGGCATCGTCGCCTTCGGAAAGCGCGCACGGATCGTGAACGCGATTGCCGAGTTGCGCCGTCCGCCGTCTGTCTTCGAATCGCCGTCGCATACGCCCGCGCCCGTGATGACGCCGCGTTCGCAGACGGCCCAGTCGCTGCCCTATTCGCATTCGCACTCGGCCAGTATGCAAAGCTCTGCCCACACACATGGGTCTTCAGCGTGGGCATACTCCCCAATGTATGCTCCTAGCGCTCAGGTGCCTCTCAGTCCAGGACTGTCTGCTGTAGGCGGTGACAGTACAGCAAAGCATGGGTGGCCTTCTAGCGAGTCTGAGCCACAGGAAAGCGAGAAGGAGAAGGAAGGGCCGGCAATGGGCCTTGGTCTTGGTCTCCAACCTGCTCTGCCAATTAATGGCAAGGACACGGTGAGTTGTTACCTGCGAATATGGTCCGAGCGCTGACATCTGATCATAGAAATCACGCCCTGCTCAGCTTGTGCTGGCACTTTCTCCCAGCGACGGTGCAATTGCAACGACTGCTGTAGGCAGCAGCGCGTCACCGACCGTGGACGAGGATCGCGGCGCGATGAGCGAGGTAATGTACCAGCTGCGCTAAACCGGTAGTCTGCCTCATTAACGTTAGACGCCTGTATCGTAGAGTGAATCAACACTGCCCGAAGCGAAACACAAACGCAGACTCTTCTGGCGCAGCGAAACAGGGTCTGTTAAGGAGAAGACCTCACTCCATGAGACTGCAAGTCGGACATCGAAGGACGTCGCGGTCCCACACACTCCACCATCCGCGTCCACCGTTCCGTCCACTCCTGCATCCACTCTGACATCTCCCACGGACTCCAAGTCGGAACCGACAGACGAAGCAGCGCCTTCTATTCCTACCAGACGGACGTCAAAGAAGCGCGAGAGCGTGGACGGACGCAAATCGTCAGACCGCCTGAGTCTGTTCGGGTCCGGCTTCTCTGGGACGCTCGGGAAGAGCGGCAAGAGCAGGAAGCCGCCGCCGAAACTCGCCACGTGCGTAGATCGTCCGTCCCGCGCGATCTTGAGGTAATGTTGACCGCTTGATCTGCAGGACGACCGAGAAGAGCGAGGACGAGAAGCACACACATCATGGCACGTTCTCCAGGATCCGTGAGCGGCGGGCGTCCAGCAGGCCGTCTACCGCGGACGGGGCCGCTAAGGAGAAGAAGGCACCGCCGCCCTCCATCAAGGAGGTGAAGGAGCCCAAAGAGAAGGCGGAGAAGACCGCGGAGAAACCCAAGGAGAAGGCTGAGAAGGAGAAGACTAAGGAGAAGGACACGGCCGTCCTGCGGAAGCGCACGGTGTCGACTGCTGAGGTGCCCAAGATCGATGTAGCGGCCATGGCGTCCGCTGCTGGCGCACCAAAGCTGAAGCCTGGGCAAAGCATCCTAGAACAGATCGGCACGCCGGACTATGAGGGTTGGATGCGCAAGAAGGGTGACCGGTACAACGCGTGGAAAACTCGCTATTTTGTGCTCAAGGGTCCGCATCTTTACTGCTTGCGGAACAAGAGCAAGTCGGTGCGTAGTTCCGCTACTGGTCTCGTGTGGTTCTCAGGTCCTGATTTGCCTAATAGGAGAGCAAGATCAAGGGTTATATCAACATCGTGGGTTACAGGGTCGTTGCGGATGAGACCATTGATCCGGGGCGGTATGGCTTCCGCATCGTCCATGATACCGACAAGACCCACTACTTCAGTTCTGAGGAGAAGCCAGTCGTTCGAGAGTGGATGAAGGCGCTCATGAAAGCGACAATCACGCGAGACTATTCCGGTACGTATGATGGAGCTGTATACTTGATCTGGCACTCACGCATCGGGGACTTAGACATTGTCGTGTCTTCATGCAACATTCCGACGATCCCGCTCACCGTGGCCCAAGCGATGAACCCCGCACCTCGACCGCCTTCGCCAGGCGCGCGCGCGGCTACCCAGCGTGCAATGCGCCCAGATAATCCACACCAACTAACCCAGCGTGATGCGCAAGTTCTACTGATGGGTGTGCAGGCCAAGGACAAAGGAGCGCTAAGCGTCGAACGCGCACGGCTGGACTCATTCTTCACGAACGACACCGTCTCGATTACGGGTACGGAGCCGGGATCACCTAAGTTGCCAGTCGCTGCCAAGGTCCCACCACGGCCATCGAGGGAGCTAAGACGGCTGAGCTCACAGCCCGAATCTGTAAGGACATGTGTTATTTTGTGATTCTCGATACTGAGTGGACCGCGCGACTATGTAGCAATCAGCCGTTGACGCTGACCTGATGGAATGGGCCAATGCTCATCTCCCGACTTCTCTGCAAATGCTAGATCCCACAGGACCTATTTTTGGTGGCCTGGCTCTTCTCCGGTTGGCAGAGGACATCAAGGGCAAGCCAGCATCACCGCGGGTGCCTGATTCTGCGTTCCCGTCGGGTCCCAATGACGACAAGCTAGACGGACTATTCAAGCTGTTCGACTTCCTGCTTGACAACGACGTGAAGATGGGCACAGTCAGTATCAACGATATTCGTCAGGGGAGGAAGGACAGGATCGTGCAGCTGCTACGTGCGCTGAGAGCGTGGGAAGACAAGCGGAAGGCGATCGCCCAGTCACTTGGTCCCGGCGCAACACCGGTTGGTGCGTACATGGCCATGGCGGGTCCAATTAGCTATGGACCCAAGGCATAAGCTATTCCAGATGCTTTCTCATTGCATATTGCTTTCTGCTATGATGTTTTGTATCTTATTGGACACTTACTAGCCTGTATACGTATAAGCATGATACCCCTTGTTGAAGTTCCTTTCAATCTTGGAAGTTAAGTAGTGCGCTGACCAAGTGATCGGGAGCAAACCCGCGAGTGTTCGGTAGATGCCGCTCTTCTCAAAGTTCTTCGATTGGCGATGTCAAAAATAAGTCGGAGCGTGGTTGCAACTTGCCAAGTACTAGCTCGTTCACTCTGCGCAATGTGAGATTTATGAATGCGGAGTTCATTGTTATGCAGCCACCGTCGTGTTTGTGTGAGCGAATCTTGCAAAGCATGTGACATACGTGACGACCACATGACCGAGACATATGGAGGCGCGTCCTGCCCTTTCTTTCCTCCTCAGTCGAGTATTACGCGACTGAGGGTAAGTACATATTTTTCTACCTTATTTTATGTAGCTTATATGATTTTAGGTCTCGTAAGTAGTATACAGTTGTGATACAGAGCCTCGGCAGAATTCTCGGCGATGGGCACTCAAATTCTCCAAACGGCTCTCCTCACGGGCAGTTGGGGTAAGCAGCTCGGGGATCCATCATTGGACCCCATAAAACAAACGGCAAAAAACGTCGTTGATGGGGCGTTTCGCGATGTGCTTACGTCTCCTGCCGCTCGAGATCTGTTTACGGCGAAAGTAAGCGATGAAGAGATCTCGAATCGACCCTTAGATGAGTGGTTCGGCTTCGCCTCCTCCACAGCAGACATTACAGAAGACGACGAATTCCTTCGCCTATGCTGTGCAGTTGCACTCCTCCATGCCTTCGTCCAGGCGAACTGGACGGGCCCCGATCTGGACCTGAAACCCTTGGATATAATTTCCGGCTCTGCAGTGACCGAAGATCTACTCCATCAAAAGTCAATCACCGAGCTCGCGTATGGCGGCGAGCCCGCCTACCATCTCGCTCAAGTACCTGTCTTCCTTCGCCTAGCCAAACTCCTTCTCGATCTGCCTTATAGACACTGTAAGTCGATTCCATGGTGGCGCCTTCGCGCCTGGCTTGTCCATGAGCAGGTCCTCGACGAACCCGTTGCCGTCCCTTCCGATCTCCTGGTTTCTGTAGAGCCGTTGCTGCAAGACTTTGCGTCTCATCCTGATCTCGCGGGCCGCCTCATCCTCGAACAGGGGCTGCTAGAGCATCATCTTGGGCATGACAAAGCAGCGGCCGATTATTTCATCCGTGCCGCCCGCGCCACCCAACTAGAATACGAGCTCACAGGAGCCCTCGGGAAGCGCACAAAATTCCAACAAAACGATATCACACAGCTCGTCCTCCTTGCCGAATCTCGGACGAGAGAAGACGACGAATCTGCAGCCGATGAGTCAAATCCCGGAGATGCCGTACCTTCTGCTGCTGTTTCAGAATCTGTCGCTGACTCCTCAAAATCAGTCATGCCCGATACACTGGCCCTAAACGACGATACGCTGTTAGAGCGGACAGAATTTACATCTTCGTCTGCAGGCTCCCGGCTCGCACGCATCGACCCGTCCTCACAATCACCCCTCCATCCTCTAGACCAATGTATACTCCTGGCTCTATGTCTGAACGTCCGGAATACTTCTCCGTCACACGGTCTCACCGCGGAGCAGATGTCACCGTACGTGTCGCGCGTCATCTCTCATCCCCGCAATTGGTCTGTGCACACCATGGCGCTCCTGCTCCGTTCCCGCCTCGAGGCGCACCGCACACGAACGGTCGAGCGGTCGACGCTGCAGCTGCAGGCACTCGTAGACCAGATGCCCACCGCAGACTCGACGATCACCGAACGCCTGCGATACTTCCACGCGATCCCGCTCCCGAGCAAGTGGGAGATGGAGCGCGAGCTCGCGCTGCGCTTCCTGTCCATCGGCGTCGTCAAGTCGGCGCTCGAGATCTTCGAGCGGCTCGAGATGTGGGAGGAAGTCGTCAAGTGCTGGCAGAGCATGGAGCGCCGTGACAAGGGCATCGCTATCGTCCGTGATTTGCTCGAGGGCCGCAAGGCAGAGGCAGAGACGGTCATCTCGCGGGAGAAGACATCCTCTGAGCGGCGCAGGCAGGTCCTGGACGCCACGCGCAAGGCCAAGCTCTGGTGTCTGCTTGGCGATCTGGAGCCTGAGAATGCGCTGGAGCACTACAACCGCGCGTGGGACACCTCGCAGGAATCGTCCGGCAGGGCGATGCGGTCGCTCGGCGGCTACTATTTTGCACGCGCAGACTACCCCAATGCCATTACCTGCTTGCACCGCGCCGTCTCCATAAACCCGCTGCTCGGCCGCTCCTGGTTTATACTGGGCTGTGCCTATGTTCGCGTCGAAGACTGGGAAGGCGCCCGCTCGAGCTTCACTCGATGCGTCACGATTGATGATGAGGATGGCGAGAGCTGGAACAACCTGGCCAGCGTCTACCTGCGCATGGGCGAGGCAGGAAAAAAAATCGAAGCCGAGGACAACGCGGACGGCGAGGTAAATTTAACCATCGCGCGTTTGTTTTGAAATCGGCTGACCGGTTTCCGTCTAGCTGGAAGAGCAGGCTGCCCAGCTGACGGTGTCAGATGACACGAGCAAAAGCATACCATTCGCGAACAAGATGCTGGCCTTCCGTGCCCTCAAGCAGGGCCTGAAGTTCGGCTACGATAGTTGGCGCATGTGGTCGAACTACATGATTGTGGCGATGGACGTAGGAGAATTGAATGAGGCGTGCCGTGCCCTCGCCCGCGTCGTCGAAGAGCGGAGCGCCAAGGACGGGGAGCAAAGCGTCGATGAGGACGTGCTGGAACGTCTGGTGGATGCGGTCACCAGGGCTCCCGCTAACGCCAACGACGCCGTCGAGGGTGACATAAGTACGGGAACCGTGGCCAGGAATCCGAACGAGGGGCACGGGCTATTAAGACAGGTCACTGACCTCTTCGAACGCACCATCCTGCCCCGCGTCTCTTCGTCGCGGATATTCCGGGCCCGAGCGCGGCTGTTGACCTGGCAGGGCCTCTGGGAAGAAGTCGTGAACGCCTATCTGGAAGGCTATCGGTGCAGCAGCGCGGGCACAATGGAGAAGGGGGAGACGGACGTAGGGAAGTGGCGCGAGGCGGTCGAGGAGGTGGTGGACATCGCGGACGTGCTGACGAATTTCGGGCCGCGCGTGGAGGGCTTCAACTGGAAGCTGCAGGCGCGGAGCATCGTCCGGACGTTCATGGGGCGCACGAAGGACTTCGAAGATGAGCCGGAGTGGGCGCGGCTCACAGTCTTGCAGGAAGAGATTCGGAAGGAGGAGTGAGCGGCGGCGATGGTGGGGGACACCGTGTGGGTGGTGGGTTGCTTCCATTGTGGATCAGGGTGAGGTCGGCAGGCAGGCCGTGACTGAGTGCAGTAGAGTTCGTGATGAAATGACATGAGGCCCATTGAGAAGATGCACGAGTGCAGGGCGAGTTCACCCGGTGATAAGACTTGCCGGATGCGTTGCATTTGCATTATAATAGGAATGGGCATGGGGATGGGCATGCAAAAACGAAATCTCCGACCGGATCGAAGGGAACAATCAAATACGATAAAGCAGGGACGCGAGAGGGTCTTGCCGCTGCGATGCAGGACACAATGTGCAGGTCACCAATTCAAAATCGAGGCGATGCGGTTGAGCGTGAGCGTTGTTACGATCTCTGTGATGATGGCAAGCGCGGAGAGCCTGACGGTCAGGCGGGCGTGGAACTCGTCCTGGAGCTGGCTGGTTTCCCATATTGCCACGGTGCTTCCCTTACTATCGATGCACTGCGGCAGGGTCTCAGCATTGGAAGGGGCAACAGTTGGGAGAAGAGCACCGATCGGACGCACCTCCAGTCCTTGGGGAGCAATCTTCCATTTGTACTCCTTCCCGTTCTGGGCCACGAAGTAGCGTGAGCTTAATGGCAGATTAGGGGTCGTCAGACATGCGGAGCCGATGAGGGCGGAATCTTGAACATACGTGCTGTTCTCCCTCTTCTGGCGGCGTGCGCTCGACATTGACTGGTGCGGGCTGTTACCGTAAACCAGGTACCCCGGTGAGCGAGTGGGTCCAAAGTACAAGTATGAGTTGCTGGGCCCCATAACTTCTGTGTGTAGCTGTGCCCATGGTGCTTCGCGAGTAATTCTCATAATAAGGTTAGGGTCCTCCTCAACCTGTGAAAGGGTCACAGCTTAGAATAATCCCGACCCTAGACAGTCGGCCGCCGCACCATAGAGCTACATAACAGCCGTTCGATAAATGACCTAATGGTAGTACAAGAAGTAAGAATAGACTTACACCGTAAAGGCTCGCCGTCGTTCGCTGTCTTCGAACCGCGCATTCCACGGGTCAGCACTGTACTGGAAGAGCACATATGACGCGGACATGAAGTCTGTGGAAAGGAATGCGCTTTAGTGGGAATTACGGGTTGCTCATATTTCACCATGTTGGTATCTCCAAGTTCTGAACAACGGATTCCCGTTTGAGCCCACAGCCTCAGATCTGGCTAATCCACGTGCGAGCCACGAGGACGTCTTACGACAATCGATTGGTCGACTGAATCCTGGATCAACATCATGCATCTGTAACGCGAGCCACAAATTATCGTGCGACACAAGAGCCCCCATTATTACCCACGCTTACTCCCATAGTGCGCCAGAACGTATACCAGAGGGACCATGGTCGGGAGTTTTGCCATGGCACGACATACCTTTTCATTATCAAAGCGTCAACAAACCGATAATCAGCAGACTGAGATCCCGCCTCAGGTTTGCATCATTATGCCGCTGCGATCATGGAGACCACGTAAAATTATACGCAACTGTACATACAAGATCCCATCTGCGTTCGAGTTAGATCGGGCATGAGCAGATATTGCGGAGCTTTATATTAGCGCACTTACGGTGCACAGCCCTCACAACATCGAATTCCAATAATTTACGACATCCATGCCATACCTTCACATCAGCACGCCACATGTGGTCTGTGGTCCAGTCCTGGAAGCGCGTCCGGGTAGGTATCGCATATTCTCATGCTCAATCATATACTGAAAGATGGTGTCAACGAACACGCATTCAGTAGTCGGTCAGAGAGCCCACCATGCACAATCCCTGCATCACATCATGATAGATGCATCAACGGGCGTGAACAACGGCAGCGGACATTCGTACCGTAGAACAAGGTCCAGACGAGGACGAACGAGAACATATTGTCTTGACCAGGGTTCACAAGTTCCCACCAGCCCCCTGGGACATATTTCCCCGGGCGCCCCTTGCACTTCACGTAGATACACGCGGAAGTGAGCAGGGTCGAGAGGATGAAGAGCGCGAAGCCAAGCGTGTTCTCAAGACCAAGGACACCGGCGACAGCGCCAGCAAAGCATGCTGAGAGGAACTTGACAGTGTACAGTCGTGCGTTGTTATACTGAACGTTCGGCGGGAAGAGCAGCTGTGCAGCGATGTCTGGCGTCGCGGACATGGTCGTCGGGGGAGAGCTGAAACTCAGCCGGCGCAAGCGGGTGACACGGAATGGTCACGTAATCACAGATGAGTCACCCCTTTGGTCACAACACAGATCGGCCCTGTGACAAGACTGATCAGCGTCGACTCAAAGCGATCAGCCACTCGCCGCACCTGCCAGGCCTCCTCCAAGACCGCCAGAATTTCTGGCCCCTCTCCATGCACGATTTCCGAAAAATAAATGTCGGCGTGCTCGGCGCAACGGGCACTGTCGGACAGCGTTTCATTACCCTCCTCGCCGACCATCCGTTCTTTATTCTCCATGCCCTTGGTGCATCGCAAAGATCAGCCGGCAAGCCCTACCCTGCCGCGGTGACTTGGAAGCAGACAAAACCAGTTCCTGCTGTTGTGCGCAACCTCGTTGTACGAGAATGCAAGCCCGAGTTCTTCACAGAGTGCGAAATTATCTTCTCTGGCTTGGACGCCGACGTCGCAGGCCCGATCGGTGAGTCATTTATGAGTTTTCGATGTCTACATGCGCTGAGGGTGTGGTGTAGAGGAGAGCTTCAGGTTGGCAGAATTTGCCGTATTTTCCAACGCGAAGAACTATCGCCGTGACCCACATGTTCCGCTCATTGTGCCCCTAGTCAACTCCTCCCACATGGCTATGATCCCTCAGCAGCGTGCACTGCACACACCGCCACTCCGCAAAGGATTTATTCTCACAAATGCAAATTGCTCCACGACTGGCGTAGTCGTGCCACTCGCTGCACTCGAGAAGACGTTTGGGCCAATCGAGTCGTGTATGGTCACGACAATGCAGGCCATCTCTGGCGCGGGCTATCCTGGGCTGCCGAGCCTGGACATCATGGACAACGTCGTGCCATACATCTCCGGCGAGGAGGAAAAAATAGAGTGGGAGATGCTCAAGATCCTCGGCGGGCTCACGGAGGGGGACGACGGGAACAAGGCGTTCGACATGCACGCGAAGCAGCCGCTGCGCGTCTCCGCGATGTGCAACCGCGTGCCGGTCATCGAGGGGCACACGGAGTGCGTGTCGGTGCGGTTCGCGCGGCGGCCACCGCCCAGCCCGCAGCAGGTGCGCGAGGCGCTGCTCGCGTACACGTCCGACGCGTGGACGATGTCGTGCCCGTCCGCGCCGCGGCACACGGTCTTCGTGCACGAGGAGCCGGACAGGCCGCAGCCGCGGCTGGATCGGGACTATCAGGCGGGCGCAGGCGTGAACGTCGGACGCGTACGGCAGTGTCCCGTGCTGGACATCAAGTTTGTTGTGCTCGCAAACAACGTCGCGATCGGCGCGGCGACGAGCAGTATCCTGAATGCGGAGCTGGCAGTGTGCAAGGGGATAATCTAAAGAGACGCAGCATGAATAGAGAAAGGGTACATGTACAGTTAATGAGAGACAGTGCGCGGCTACAGCGAGTTGGTTGCTGAGCGCTGAACACTGATTTTGCCTGCGTGGATGTGTGCCATACTTGAAAGCTCGAGTCAGACTAGCGCTCGCCGCGTACATGATCGAGAGTTGATCGAGATCGGCGAATGTAAACTGACTTTGTTGCGGCTGTTGTTTTCGTATCAACCTCCGTGACTGCTCTTTCTTTTCCGCCTCCATCATGGCCGCACCCTCAACGTCTGCAGCAGCAGCCTCGACCGCCGAGCAGGATGCCCTCCGCGCGTCCACCTTCCAGCGCCTGCACCCCAAAGTCTACCTCGAACGCTTCCTCGCCGAGGGCGTCCGCCCCGACGGCCGCGAGTTTGGCGAGTGGCGCGACGTCTCCGTCAATGTAGGTCGGTATGTCCGCCGCGCTTCTCCGCGCTGCACCGCTCACCGCGCCCCGCAGGATCCATATCCACAGCAGACGGCTCTGCGCTAGTGCGCATGGGCGACACGACCGTCGTGTGCGGCGTCAAAGCCGAGATCGCGGAGCCTGAACTTGACAGCCCGGGGGACGGTTTCCTCGGTACGCTCTCTTGCTCATGGGTGTCCAACCGCTCATATGCTATCGTGTGCACTGCAGTACCCAACCTAGACCTTCCCGCCATTTGTCATCCAAAGTTTAAGCCCGGCCCGCCAACAGAGGAAGCGCAGGTGCTCTCCGACCGGCTGAATGACGTCCTCGTCGCGTGAGTATCTCTACCCCTGTGCGCGCGGAAACCAGCCCTTGCTGACGCAAGGCGTATGCCGTGCAGGTCAGGCATCGTCCCGCTCCCTTCCCTCTGCATCGAACCCGGCAAGGCGGTGTGGGTGCTCTACGTCGACGCGACGTGCATCAACTACGACGGGAATGCGTTCGACGCGACGCTCCTCGCGATGGTCGCGGCCCTAAGAAACAGCACGTACCCGTCTCATTTCCCACCTCCACGTACTGGCTGACAGTGGCAACCAGCACGCCTCCCAAAGGCGCGGTACGATGAGGAAACGGGCCGCACGGTCTGCTCACGGATGGAGCGCATACCGTTGCCGGCGCCGCGCCTGCCCCTGTCGATGTCCTTCGGCATCTTCGACGCGTAAGCCCCGTCCCCAGTCCTCACACGAAGCAAAGCGTGCTAATAGGCAAACAAACAGCACACATGTCCTGTCTGACCCGACGTCGTTCGAGGAGCCCCTGCTAGACACAACCATCTCAGTGGCGGTGGACGAGGCTGGCGGACTCGTCTCCGTGACGCAGCTCGGTCTGGGCATTGTCGGGAACCAGAGCATCTTGATGCAATGTATAGCTGCTGCCAAAGAACGGCGGTCAGAACTCGGCAAACGCGTGTCCAATACATCGTGATTGTGATCCTTCATCTGTGTAGGACCTGATGTTAGTCGACGACCACAAAACACCGAACAGAGCAGAGAATCGAGACCGAAATATCAGATTACTGCTCCTTTGTACAGTAATTACAACATGCTCTAGACCTATGTCAACAAGGGGTGCGTCAATATACGGGTTGTACAGAATAAGTTACAGCACAAAACGCGGTCTACTGCCACAGATCACATTGACGACGCGGCTCTATTCGCGCCACGATTGAGAGCGACGTAGCCCTCGATGACGCCCATGAGGTTTCCCGCACCTGACGCCTTCTCGCCCTCGGGCAGCCACTCGCCGTTGTTCACGCACAGCACCTTCATCCGCTCCGCGTAATTGAGATCGGGGAGAAGCTTCGGCGTGATGAGGAAGTACTGCCCGCTGTCCGGCTTGCAGGTGACCTCGACCAATGAGTTGTGTACCGCACGCTCGGCACGCTGGTCCATTCCCTGTGTGTTCGATGTCAACATATGCATGCAAGGCCAGATCTATCATGATACGCGTACTTGATTGATCTCATCTACGAGCGAGAACGGAGCGCGCGCCTCCTCCGTTAGGCTCATGAGATAAAGTATGGTCGTGAGAGAGCGTTCCTAGCACATGACGGTGAGCAATTTGACCGTGCTTCCACGATGGCAGTGCCATTCACTCACCCCTCCTGATTGTCGCTCTCCTGTCAGAAGCTGCAACTTCTCGTGATCACGGAATTTGACCAAGATATCAATGGCCCATTTGTCGTAATCCTCGTGCGGACGAATTCTGACCTCGCCGGCACAGCCGAGACCTGGATATTGGATTAGCTGAATTGCGCACTTTCAAAAATGTTATAACACCGACGGTCGAATGCAGCTGAGAACTTCTGGCCGATACTATCCACGAGCCCCTCGAGCGCCGGTTGCCAGTTGTCCTATCATGGAGCTCAGCTTAGATGTGTGCTTTGAATATTCAAACCACCTACTCGAGCGTTCTTGATGGTTCGCTCCACGCGTTCTGCCCTCTTCTCTCGCTCATCAATTGTATTCGAGAGCAGGTCAATCTAGACGCCGTGACATCAGCGAAACAGATCAAAGTAGGAAATTAGACCGCACCTCAGCTTGGCGTCTCCTGTACTGGTCGACCACGCCTGAGTTGGTCTGCAGGTTCATCTCAAGTTGCGCGCGTTTGGCCTCAAGTTCTGTGTGGATCTCGACCGCAGACCTCGCATTCGCTTCGCCACTCTGTGCGGTTCTGTGTCAGCAAGGAGTTAACTACCAAGCATCACGATGTGAACCGACCTCTTCCATATCTCTGAAACGAGCGCGCGTCTCGTCGTCTACGGAAGCCAACTTGGCCTTGCTAATGTCAAGCTTTGCTCTGGAATCTTGCTTGGCAACCTCATATAGCTTATGAGCTATACAGACATCAGCCTAGTCTCCCTAGAACTGCAATATGGTACCTTACCGTCGCTGAACTCCTTGAGAGCTCTCTGATAGATTTCTTCCCGCGCGCTGACGAGATTTTCGAGCGCAGCCTTGTTCGCGGACACCTGGCAGTGCCGCAGCGACAGGCGAGTAGCCTCCATCTGATCTGCAAAGACACTCTGGATTGTGTTCTTCAAGAAGATCAGCCTCATGACAGCAATACGGCAAATTGCACACATACAAGGCATTCCTTGGCAAGCTCTGCTCGTGTTCGTGCAGTAGCAAGAAGAGTTTTCTTGTGCTCTTCGCGCTGAACATCAACAGGGGGCGCAGAAAGCAGTTTTGCGAGCTCCTCAGTCTCGCGCTCTGCATTGCACATCAGCGCGACATTCACTTCGAGGTATATAGTCACAGACCGAGTCTCAACCCGAGGTTTGTCAGTCTTCGCGTAACCTCCATGACGGTCTCCTTGCGACGCCGGACCGCGTCCTACAAACAAGTCGTGAGAAGATATATAACAACAGCCGAAAAAACATACATGCTGGGCCTTGAGTTCTTTTGTCTCATGTTTGATAGTGGCTTCCTCCGTACTGAGCTCTTGGGCCTCTTGCTCACACAACGAGAGCTGTTGCCTTGCTTCGTTGATGGCTTGCTCAAATCGTCGCTTTTGAGACTCGTCCACTACATATAATTCATGACCAAATGCGATGGAGCAAAGTCAAATCGAACGAACCTACGATAGAAACAAGGTTACGTGCAGGCCGAACCTCTCGTGTCGAGTTTTGCGGTAGACGCTTTCCATATCGCGATCTCGTGACGGTGTTGAAGACGTTGCCTATAATGTAGCTGGAACCACCACCTTCGCCTCTGGGTCCGATTCGCGAGACCATTTCCATAGCCCGCTTAGGATCGACATTGGGTTGCAGTGCGATAGCCTAGAATTTCAGGAACCAGGGATGATCGAGCGGAACACCCAGACAGATATTAACGCATTTAGTAATGACAAACTGTAACGGGGCGAAGCAGCAGCTCACGATCCGATGAAGGTTCATGTTGGTCGTCAAGAACCACTTCAAACCCTCCGGACAGCTAACGTAGTCAATCGCATAACCATCAAATCCGAGCTCGTGCATCTACAAATATATTAGTCCATGCTCAATACACGACTTGAAGCTTACCTCTTGCATCGACATCGGTGGAGGTGCCAGTTGGCTTTCGTCCTTCCTCCGATACCAGGTGTGAAGTCGCAGTCTGCGACCGACAGCGTCCGGTGTATCTACTAGCAGTCGGTTGAGCAACTGATAGTCTTCTTCACATTGTGCCACGAAGGTCTATGCGTTAAGGTCGATGAGACCCAGAAGTCCACGCTAACGAATGAGACGACAGACCTTCAGTTGACTTGCGCCGAAACATGCCTCCACAGCGTTCACGAAACGCCTATCTGGGACGGTCACACAAATCATGGGAGGTTCAAAGATCTCCATCTTGAATCGATGCCGGTTATCTCGCAACCATTTCACTGCAGCACCGCAGTCATGATCCCAGTTCGTTAGAGCGTCCAGCTTCCGGTGCGATGCATCGTCTAACTGCTGTAGCCTTTGCACGAAGCAGTCCTTGAGGGAATGCACGAGATAAATTCGAGTGGAAAAAGGCTTACCCGCGCGTGTTTTGATCAACGATTGCTCTATTCCTAGACTCTTGCTCTACATGTCGCCTCTGTTTGCTCTGAAGCTCTTCCATACGATTTCTCAGCCCAAGCTGTAGCAGATTGATGTTTTTCTAAAACATGGACATGCTACTCTTCAGTCTTCTACTCGACGCCTTCCCATTCATCAAGGTAGAACGCACCATGTCATCATTGATCACATCTAGATCTTCGACTTTGGGAGGATTGTCTAATTGTTCCCGGATTTGCGAGATGGTTTTCTCGGAAGTGGAAATCTTTTTGACCCGTTCCTTTTCAGCCTTCTTCGAATTTTCGAGCTCGGTTTTCGCATTTTCCGACTTGGCTTCCTGAAAGACCGTGTCAGAAACACTTGAGCTCGCGTGTGAAGCCATTCCACTCACCAACTTCTCAATTTCGCTGTTCTTTCTCTGAATCTTGTCGAATTTCCTGCGAATCCCGTCCTTCTTCTGATTGCGTCGTTCATCGAGGTCGCGTAGCTCGCGCTCAAGCGCCCTGTGATCGCATTAGAGGTCTTCATCGAAGCAGAAGATGTTGACATACTTTTTACGCTCATTGATGGGAGCATTCTTTGCCTGCAGCCTGAGGACACGCTCGTGCAGATTACGCTGTCTTGTTTTGGTTTCAGAATACCGGTCCTTCGCCTCTATGTACTGTCTGAATGGGAATACGAGTTCCAGCAACTCAATCTAGTAACAGATTAGGCTACACTGCCGTTTAAGTTTCGACTGCATGCACCTGTTTCTCTAGCTCACGACGTTCTTCGTAACGTCGGACATCGCGTTCGAGATTGGCATTGCGCTCTTGCATCGTTTTAAGTTGGTCGCGATCGCTGTTCAGTTTCTAGATCAACGTCAGTAAAGCCCTTTTTATCTTCCATATGGGATTGCTGACTTCCTGCATTTGCTTCAGATCCTTTCCCGAGCTGATAAGCGTATCATGCCATGAAGTCATACTTGCGTTGCCTGCCGCGCGCTGCGTTTCGCGGAGCAGCTGCTGAGAGCTCATCTGGGCAAATTCTGAGACCTTGTCCTGAGGCAGGAAGGTACTAACTCATACATGAGCAGCAGTCCGCCAATCTATTCACATAAGAGAGAGTAATTACTCACCAGAGGTTGCTGACTTGGACGCCGAGCTCAGCCATGCGGGCATTGATTTCGCGACCTGTCGCAGACTGTCCGTTCAAGGTGAAGTTCGAGCTCTTAGACTTTGCACTTAGGGTTCGCTTGATGACCAAGTTGGGCTTCCCTTTCGGACTCTTCAGCTCGATCTCAATATGACCGTTGTCTGTTCCGATCTTGACGAATGAGTTCAGCTCAGAGGCACGGCCCAAAACCTGATATTGTGGTTAGGGCCGATTTCCCAGTGGCGAGCGCGCAGATCACTTACGCTGGGCGGGAAGTCCAGTCCCAAACAAATAGCACAGGCGATCGTGCTCTTGCCAGTGCCGTTAGGCCCAAAGATCATATTCAGGTATGGACCTGGACGGAACTCGACGTAGTCATATGTCACAAAATTCTTGAGCTGTATGCGGACAATGGAGCCGGGGATGAAGCTAGGGAGAAATGAAATGTTGAGTAGGAGTAGAGGGCACACATCGAGAACACTCACCCGTCGGCATCGCGAGGTAAAGCTTGAATACGCGGCTTGCTCTCCGGCGTGAAGGCCGCGGGACGCGAATCGCCCTCTTCGTTAACGCGGACGCGTTTTCTGCCCTTGGGAGACGCGCCGTCTTCCTGCTCGTCCTCTTCGTCCTCTTCTTTATCATCCACCTCAAATCCCCCCTCCACCGCCTCGCCCTCCGCATCATCATCCTCTTGCGCGATCTCTTCCTCCTGCAGCTCTTCTTCCTCAGTGGCGCGCCGGCGCCCGAGGCCTCTTGTGGCAGGCATCTTCCCCTTTGCCTTCTCCGAGTTTACCCTACGCGCACTGGAGTTCTCCTTCTGCGAGTCATCACTAGCAATAGACTTGACCCTGCGGGCCATGGCGGGTGCACTATCGCTCTAAACGCGACGGAAGCGCGGGAGTGACTTGATGGGTCAACGACAATGAGCGCATAAGCGCGCGTTGCCCGTCACGCCTGTCTTCAGGGTCGGTCATTTCGCTTCACTAATTAGCCGCCGGTTTCAAAAGTCAATCTACGCGTTAGGCGCTCGATCCTTGCAGCTGCAAACATCGGCGGTACCAATATGTCCGGCAGTAAATCGAGTATGTATTCGTTTACACGACAGCTTTCTCGAGCCGGTATTAAACATAGTCTAAGATACGGGTAGTCTTCGTCACAGGCAACGCGAACAAACTAAAGGAGGTTCGCGCTATCCTCGCTAAGTCAGGCGTAGAGATCGATTCGCAAGAGCTCGACAGTACGTACACCCAGTAACTCACTGGCCGGTTCTGCGTGTTAAATTTTCTTGTATCCTAGTTCCTGAGATACAGGGAAGCACCCAAGAGGTTGCCCTAGCAAAATGCCACCGTGCCGCCGAATTGCTCGGAGGGCCGTGTATCACTGAGGACACGGCCCTATGCTTTGAGGCGCTGAATGGACTTCCGGGACCGTACATCAAATACTTTCTGAAGGAGCTTGGGCATGTGGGTATGTTCAGATCCTGATCGCCGCCATGTTCTCCGGGTCGCGTAGACTAAGTGATAACCATTGGTCTAATAGGATTGAACACGCTGCTCGATGGTTTCCCGACGAGAGCTGCATGGGCTCTCTGTACCTTCGCGTACAGTGCAGGACCAGGAACAGAACCTGTCCTGTTCGAGGGGCGTACAGACGGCCAGATCGTCTCGGCGCGAGGCGAAGGCAAGTTCGGTTGGGATCCTGTCTTTGAACCGAGCGGTACAGGGAAGACGTGAGTGGGTTATTCAGCCTTGCTTTACGGTACTAAGCTCAGCATGACAGTTACGCGGAGATGAGCGCGGAGCAAAAGAACACGCTTTCACATCGATACAAGGCCCTGGAGAAACTGCAGACGTATCTGAGCACGATGAATGTATAAACCGCGTGCGGCACGCTACAAGATCGGAATGAAACGTATAGAGCAGGTAGAGGTCGATGTATATAAGAGCGGCCAGGCGAAAATACAGAAGCACATAAAGGCTACAATTTGGGTTTTGGCTTCGCCTTTTCTGATGCTTTGAAGGGTGCAATCGTGTGCGAAGCGGAAATTAGAAGCTTTGACGTTCTCTTGTCGTACACCTGTTCCAAACAATATGAGCAACCACTAACATTCTCCAATATGACTGCCTCAGTTACCTCTGCGCGCGCTGCTATGATGGCACCGCCCATGGAGAGTGTTGTACTGACCATCCTTAACTCTGTCCCACTATAACACACGCTCTTCAGCGAATGCCTTTCAGACCGGTGAGGTATACATACCGCGGCGCGCCTCCATGCCACACGATGTTCATCGACGTCGACACGCCATTTGCGTTAATGCCCGTGATGAGGGACAGCATTAACAGCGACGAGAAAGTTCCGCTAAGGGTTACATCTATGAATACGGCATGAATCGAACAGGCAGGCAAATGGCTACTTACACATCGACTAGATGCGCCGAGCACCCTCCCGCCAGCATTCCATGCACATTAAGCATTCCTGTCGCACATCCCGCATCCGTCATGTGAGATCGGGCCAAAGAGAGAACGCACCTTCGTCCACGGTAAGCTCACACACCGTCTGCGACTCCAACGATATCTTCCGCAGCTCCTCCGGGTCCTCATCCTCCCGGACCAGAACATGCTGCCCGCCCATGCCCACGCGCCGGATGCACACCTCGGCGAACTTCAAGTTCGCGAGTGCATCATGTCCAAATACGTGGCTGCCGGGGTAGTTTGCTATGTGCCATGCGAAGATGCTCGCCCCGAGACGCTTCATCTCGAGCGTCATGTTGCCTTTTATTTGCGCCGGATCATCGTTGGGCGGCGGGGCAGAAGGGAGTTTGCGTGCTCTGGCGATGATGTCCATGGGCTCGGTACTGGAGGAGCACCGGACAGTGGGCGGTGCTGGCAAGCAGACGGACAAGCTGTCCCCGCGGGAATCATGTTGATTCGTCTGCCATCATGGACATTGACCGTGTCTCGGGAAACCCCCGTAAGGCATGATCATTTCCTTCTCGGTCGAATGTTCCTTGGATTTTGGTTAATGCGAGTAACCAAAAGCTGCGATCTCGTAACGAGTGTGAAAAAAGCAGGCGTCTTAGAGCCACAACAAGTATTCCAGAGTCATCGTCAAGCGTAGTACTTACATATGTTGGACTGGGCGCGACCTCGTCTCTCAGCCTCTTTCAGCGCTCCCACGTTGTCTAGATCTACGATCCACCCGATCGGAATTTGCCCTTATCCATATTAGGCAGGTCTTCAACTTCACCCGCCAAGACCCGAAAAACTAGCGAACATGCTCCTATATGTCGTTCTGTCTGTTGGTCCATCCCGGATCTTCTTGAAAAATAAAACCTACATCCTTGGCGGGGATATGGCAAAGATTACCTATCTGTACTACTGAATCAACCACCGTGACACGAGCTGGCGGGCAAGCATGTGCGTGCGGACTCAGCCACACGTCACTCACCGGCGGATGTAGTACCTGCTCGCGAACGACGAATATATCGACTTCGTCGCTCAACCCTATGCTGAACGGCTACCGACGGAGTCGGACACTCGCAAGGTGGCCCAGGCTCTGCGTCCGGAACGAGGTCAGTCGCTTTCACAATCGTCCCTTTTCGGGAGCGGATGTGCGGATGTATCACCTAGTCCAGCGGGGCTATACCCAGGTCCACACCCGAGGCCCCGCTTCCCCCTTGTCCGCACACCCGTCTGCCGCACATCCATATCCGACCATGTGAGTGTATATAGCCTCCAGGGCGCGTCCCCATAGAGCAAGCCAAGTTCGACGGTCTATGTCTTCCGCCCTTCACTCTTTCGCCATCCCTCCAACTACCTAACACACGCATCATCTCCATGGCTCAGTTCAGCGCTATCCTGCCGAACTTCACTGGCTTGATTTTGTGCAAGGGGCGCATGCGTCTGCGCCTCCTCAAGGTTCTAGGCACTGGCGCCTACGGCGTAGTCTACCTCGCACACGACATGAGCTCTCCGGCGCACAGTCCGGCTCACTACGCAGTCAAGTGCCTCCTCAGACATCCTGAGGAATCAGAACACCACAGTCTTCAGCAGCGCGAAATCGCATACCACACGAAGGCTTCATCCCATCCCCACGTCGTCAAGCTCCACGACATCATAGAGGAAAAATACTACCTCTATTTGGTCCTCGACCACTGTCCTGGCGGCGACCTTTTCAGCGCCATCATCGAGCGTGGCGAGTTCGCGAACAACGACGCGCGCATCAAACGCACCTTCCTGCAGTTGCTCGACGCCGTACACGGCTGCCACGACCTCGGCATCTTCCACCGTGATCTGAAGCCCGAAAATGTGCTGTGCTCACACGACGGCGATCACGTCTTTCTAAGCGACTTTGGCTTGGCGACTAGGACGAGGCTTAGCGTTACATTTGGATGTGGCAGTTCCTTCTACATGAGCCCAGGTTAGTCGGCACTTTGCAATCGTCTCTGCACACTCGCTGAACGTCGCCCTGTCCCTACTCAGAATGCGTCGGCGCACACACTTGCAAGCGCCCTTTTGTTACGTCGGTCTCGGATATCTGGTCCCTCGGCGTCATCCTTGTCAACCTCGTCACCGGGCGCAACCCCTGGCACATCGCCTCGCCTGCAGATGACCAGGGCTTCGCATCATACCTCAACGAGGGCGAAAGATACCTCACGCGCATGCTCCCCATCTCGCGCAGCCTTGGCGCCCTCCTTGCGCGCGTTTTTGCCACCGTCCCCGAGCAGCGCATCAACCTCAACGGGCTCCGCAAAGCGATCATTGAGCTCGATACCTTCTTCCCCGAAGCCAAGCCTTCCGAGCCAGCTCCGCCAATAGCTCACGCGGTGTCCGTGGACATCACCGATTTCGATCGCTCGGACGCCATCAGCAACGAGTCTGAGGAGCTCGAGCTTGTCGAGATTCGCCCGCTCCCGTCCGCTATCACCGTCACACTATCCCCGCCCGTTCTGCGTGTCGTCAACAACCCGTCCGCGCGCTCGACGTATCCTTCTACCGCGGTCTCCGACGGCTCCGACAGGACTGCCTTCTCCGAGTCGCTGTTCTCGGAGGCGTCCGAATCAAGCTCTAGCTCCGAGAGCGAGGGACCAATCACGCCCGAGGTACACCCCGTCGAGGTGGTGACGTCCGTTCCCTCAATCGCGCTCGAAGCCATCAAGGGTCTCCCCGAATGCGACCTGCAGCTGGGCTTGACCGGCATCGTCGATGCCGCCGGCTCTGCGAGCTCTTTGGGCCTGAAGAAGCGCAAGATGCCACTCTCGTGGGAGCGTTTCGTGGAGAGGATCCGGCTGCGGGCGTGATAGCATGTCGCATTTACTACATCTCCCCGGTGCTGGACGCCAAAGATGATGGACAAGACGCTTAGTCGTGTAAAATAGCCATTTTATCTGGGCTGTCGTAGATATTCCGTCTCGTTAGTGTATTATGGAATCCACGACGCGTATTTCTCGCACTCACGCTGTTCAGTCGCGGTGTGAATGCTAAGCGATGACAAACACAGCGAAGTGATCTCGTCGCACCCATGCGTCTCAGTCCCACCTTACTCTTATCCGCAGCGGTGGCATGCCAGGAGAGAATGAGAATATTTGTACGAGAACCGGAGGCATATTAGCTGCTTATATGCACGTTGAGACAGCAGAGCTGCTTGAGAATGCGGAGTCACACACGGCGGCGGCCTGAAGGGGGATGAGGCACTGTAGGAACACGATGATGCCGTACTACGCCCTTTTGTCATGGGCGGCGAGATGACAGACAGGACGTCGAAGATAACGACAACTAAGGAATCTTACATGAAGTCGAACCAGCTACTGCGACTTGAGAAAAGATTTCGTTCCGATACTAGTCTTGCTACTCGAGAACGGTCGGAGAGCCACTGAGTGCGGACTCAATTTCACGCACGCCACAATTATTATTTCACGGTCTGTTTGTGCATTCCAGAGACGATTATTTGCTGACGCTTGAATTCACGGTTTGGCAAGCAGTATGAACAGAACGTGACGGGGTTAAAAGTGGCACCGCACTCACTAATATTATGGCACGATACAGTGGCCACCAGGCCAATGCGCCGACGATTATTGAACTTGATGAAGCTTACAGTACGACGAATGATGAAATCGATTTTATTACAGTTTCGTCTTTGGGGCCCCTGGTCTCATTTTGATGTGAGTACCCGAAGCTACCAAGCGGCGATTTGTCACGTTCCAGATCTTTATGCAGCGACGAGATGATGGGATGATCAGTCACTAAAGTTCAGGTGCACATGTGCGGTGCATAAAACTGACCTCCGTTCGCGCAGATACTGAACGGCTGCTTCTGTGTGTCGTGACGTTCACGATTTCCAGGGTGTCGCCCCTGCGTTGGGATCACTCAATCGACGGGACGACCAGCAATTCAGGTCCGTAAGGGACGTACGCTTTGGCAGCTGCATGGTATATCATGTTGATGGCTTGGGATACCCGCTCGGCAGGACCGTCAGTGACAATGTCCAACAAGCCGATGGTGATAGATGAGCATCTGTCGACCACTGAGCTGTGTTTCTCATTTGAATGCGCAAGAGGATACACTGACATGTCGACCAGATATGCGAGACAACTGTCATGGATGCTGCCCAGCGCGCTCCTCATATCTCCCCGGACATGGTCGATATCAACATACGCAGGCCTCACGACGGATGCCCACCTCTCTGGATCACAAGTTCGAACACGATGTGGGCGTGCCTGTGCCCGTCTTTCCCGCGCCTAAGCATCTGCATCTCCGTGACCTTCAGCTGCCTCATGATGCCGTCCCCAAAATCAGTCGGCTCCGTGTGATGCATGAGCGAGATGATGAGTCTCTGCTTGATCTCCTCTGGGAGATTACCCTGTGCGCCATCTATGATGTCGTTCAGTAGCCGATGTCGGTCACTGGACATGCTGTGGAGCAAAGGCAGTTAAGGGAGACGATGACAGCGGGGAGGCGAACGTAATCGCACTCGTGGTATCACGTATCGGGATATGAACTCAGTAGCTTACTAGTAGCGCAGCAGCTACGTAAGTGGACGCTCTAGACCTGCACCCTGAAATCGACCTAAACCTTACCTGTTAACAGTGTCCGTAAGTCTCCTGAGAGTAGGCAATCCTTTCAACCTGCGCCGGTTCCGGATATCCATAGTGTCCGTGGTGGATGCTCCTATCATTGTCCAACAGCGAGACGCTCAAGTTGAGTTCCATTCAGGAACAAAGCACCCCGTGTCAGAAGATCAAGACACACCTCTGAACTTGAAACATGATAGAGGCCGCCCGTGCAGTGGCACAGTACGGCCACCGTGAAAATGTCTGCAGCTCGTTCCCCGTGATCGCAATGGGGAGTCAAGCTTACCAGACAGAAGTGAACACACGTACCTGTCGCATCTGTGTAAATGCCTCATGTGACAGGACGGAGACACTATCTAATGATGTCCCTAGATATCACTGAGGCGATACAGCATTGAAGACGTGCAGGTACACAATTGTACAGATGAGATGACGCAGAACTATAGAACATTTACATGAGCACGATCACAATTTCGGCTTCGGCTTCGGCGCTCCGGGCTTCATCTTAATGTGAGTACCAGAAGCAACGAGGCGCCGGTGCGTCGCGTCCCAGATCTGCGCGAAGTTCATGAGGATGCATACCCGAGTTGAAACGAAGAGACCTGCCTCTGTTCGGGCAGATACTACGCGACTGCCGCTGGAGGTCGTGACATTAACTATCTCCAATTTGCTGCCCCTGGAGACAGGCAGGGTCAACCATGAAGCCAAGTGTTATATACGCCGTCAAACCCACACAGGAGCACCTGCGTGATAAACCATGTTGAGCGACTGCGAGACTAGCTCTACAGGACCATTGGTCGCGATGCTCAGCAAACTGAGGGCGACGGATGAGCAGCTGTCGAGCCGTTAGTATGCGCGCTTCGCGGGGACGTGCCTGGTAAGTGCTCACACGTCGACGAGGTACGCGGCACAGCCGCCGTGGATGCTGTTAAGCGGGTTCGTCATGCCTTATAGCACGTCTCAGTTTAGGCTCTTATATCCCACTTGAGTTGTTGAGGCGCACCTTTCTGGACTACCAGCTCGAACACGATGCGCGCATGCTTCTTGCCGTCCTCCTCACGATCATACACCCGCAGCTCCTTTGCCTTCAGCTGCATCATGATGTTGTCCAGAAAGTCGTCTGGGCGAGTAAGGAATGTCAGGGCGGACACGAGCTTCTGCCTGATTTCTTCAGGCAGGTCGCCCTCCGCGCCCTCCAGGAGTTTGTTGAATGCTTGCAAGCGGTCGCTGGCCATCGTAAGGGCTACGGTGTTCACTGACGGTGGTGCCAGGGGATGCGATGGCGATGGGAAGATAGGCGATACATGAGATATACAAACCGGCTAGAGTTCTGTTCTGATCAATCCTAGCGCAGGCGCTTGTACTAGGACGCACGGATGAGCAGTTGCCTTTCTGGGAGAGCATTCTCTCTGTAATCCATTTCTATCCGCTTCTGCACCTGCCACTCTCTCCTTCCAGTCAACTCTCCTCCACGTTGTATATCTCTCCTCCCAATAAGCCAAGATGATGATCAAAGTCAAGGTTTGTCTGCGCCTTGCGATCCCACCATATGTCAGCATGTCAAACTGAGACGCGCTCTGGTGTCCGTAGACTCTCACTGGGAAGGAGGTAGGCCGATCGTACACTCCCCCGATGTAATACTTATTGCAACATTTCTCACTGTGGTCTCTCGTCTCCTCCGTTTCAGATCGAGCTCGATATCGACCCCGAAGACAAGGTGAGTTTACGGGCGCAGTGTGGCGTGTAAATGCGCTTGGCAAGAGCCTTCTCATCATCCGTACAACAGATCACACGTATAAAGGAGAAGGTCGAGGAGCAGTCTGGTGTACCTCCACCCCAACAGCGCCTGATCTTCGCTGGTCGGCAGATGTACGCACTGTGATCACTCGTGGACAGGTCAAGAGCACTGACCGTCCGACTCGCTTATAGGCCCGACGACAAGACAGCAAAGGACTTCAACATCACCGCAGGCACAGTACTGCACCTGGTATTGGCTCTCCGTGGGGGCTGCTAAACATCACCCGCATCGTGTGTAGACATGCGGCATTTGTTGTGCGATTAATGAAGAGAAGACGACCCTCCCATTGTACTCTCGTGCTGTTACATGTTGTGCTATATGACCTGCATTCACGCTGTGCTTCACTATTGCACATGAGTATCGGATCGGGCACATAAGCAATTAGCATTCATAGCAGGCGTACATGAAGATCCGCGCGCCGGCGTCAGGACGCGAATGCAATCGACAAGAGATAGGCAGCAAAAAACAAAGCATGAACAGCACCTCAGTCATAGCGTCCACGCCGCCTGGGAGGGCTCCTGGACCTTGACAGCCGTCTGTCTCGCCCACCTCTGTCTCTGTCGGCCCGCAGATCCCTTCGCGGTGGGGGCGGGGAGTCCCGTCGCGGTGGAGGAACACGTCGGTCCACGTCGCGGTCACGGTCACGGTCGCGGTCCCTTCCAAAGTCTCCACCACGCCCGCCACCGCGCCCGCCCCGGGACACCGGGGGCGCCGGGTTCGAGTCTCCACGCCAGTGTCCACCACCCCTGCCCAACCCACCTGGCGGGCCAGCAGCGGGTGCCGCGCCCCCGCTCCACCCGCCATCAGTACGGCCGGCGGATTTCCATCCGTTCGCTGCGGCAGTGCTGGTGCCCGTGCCTACGCCGGGCGCAGCGCCCTTGATAGCGAGCTCGCCGCCGGGGCCGACAGCGACAGTCGCGTTCTTGGGGAGGAGGACCGCGACGCACAGGTAGTCGCCAGGCACGAAGCGCAGCTCGTCGAGCGTGCGCTCGTCTGGGCCGGGGAGGACGTCCTCGTCGGTGAGGAGACGCGGTGCGGTTGAGGTGAGCGAGCCGGGCTCGCCAAGGATGTCGCGCGAGTAGACGATGCCGAGGTCTTTAGAAGCAAGATGGCCGCGCGTGGCGCCGTCGGCGTAGAGCGTGCGGAAGGAGTAGCGGGCGAGAGGATGGCGGATCTCAGGCAGGGCGGGCGCGGTTGCGCGCAGGGTGGTCAACAATTCGCGGAGAGTTGCATCCTTCCTGGACAGTAGTCAGCGTGTGCTTTGGGCACTGAGTGGAGCTAAACAGCTCAGCTTACCAGGTAAATATCTGTTGTTCGTCGGTGGTGGGTATCGGACCGTCCTCGAACTGAGTAATGCGGTGGAAGCTGCCAATTTTGATGAAGGTGCGTATGAGGAAGGGGGCGGTCTAACAATCGCTGGGATGTTAAAAAGCAGCTTCCCGGCACAAGCGAGAGTCAACGCGTACCTTTTCACGGTCAACGATAGGGCGACCTGCTGGGGTTTTCTGCTCCATGCTCCCGGATAGACTGGTATACAGCGAACAGGTTGGCTTCACGGCAGCTTGACCAAACTTGGGAAATATGACTTACGTAATAAACTCTTTACCCCTGTGTGCTCTCGGGCGCTTGATGCACCTCCATGTCCTGCTCGCGCAAGCGACAGCGCAGCGATGTTGACCACGCCGACTCCCCTTCCACCAAATTCTTGAGAACCTTGGAAGAGGGCTCTGATGCTGTGGAACAACATACTAGCCTCAGGATAGTCACCGACCTGGCTAGTCTGCACAGGATGCAGAACGACGATACTTTTGCGAAAGACATGGATGATGTCGACTCTCTCTTTGACGATACCCCGTCGCCACACTCTGCAGTGGAAGGCTGTGACGCTACTGAACCCACAGCAGTACAGTCTACAGCCCCAGACCACGTAAACACCCCCCTTCCAGCCCGACGCACCGCGCCGCCTATCCCAGGCCTGTACTTTGACCCCGCTCTCCGCCTGCCGCCCGAACTGGCGGAAGACGCGATGTGGACGTGCATACGCATGTACTTCCAGAAGAGCGCCGTCGACCAGGTCATGCTCTTCGAGCGCGCCTCGTCCCCCGGCAGGGGCCTCCCGCGCGTGCTCACCGCGCTCCTCGCCACACTCGCGGATCTTCTCCGCCCGCTGCTTCCGCCGGAGAAGCACACGCTGCTGTTCCCCTCTGAGCCCACGGGCTGTGCGCGCCAGGCAATTCTGAACCTCTACTGGCCTGGCGGCGGCATCATCCCACACGTCGACCTGCTCGACCGCTACGGCGACGGCATCATCGGCGTCAGCTTCGGCTCTGGCTGCGTCATGCAATTCGCCAAGGTGCTTTCTGGCAGGGGCGACGAGCCCATGTCGCAGCGGGTGGACAGTGGGCCACATGGTGAAGGCCAGCAGCACGGGCTGTACCTTCCGCCGGGGAGTGTGATTGTTCTTACGGAGGAGGCGCGCTACGGCTGGACGCATGGCATTGAGGAGCGCATGGAGGATGAAGTTGAGTGTGAAGACAAGCCAGGAACGGCGGGCCTGCTGCCTCGAGATATCCGTCTGAGTATAACATTCCGCTGGCTTCTTCCTGGTGCAGACGTAGTCGGAGGACCTATCCTTCAGACGGTGCAGGACAATCGTGCCCATTGACGAGCTCGATGCCTTTTATCTTGTTTGACCTCGTATGCTCCTGGCATACACTGTACAGAGACGTAATGGAATACAAGAGGATATCCAACTAGATATAAAGCATGCACACATCGCTGATCATCCCTCCGTGAAGACATCGTCAGTTCATAAAAAGGTATAACTTAGTCGTCTCGCTGTGCGACGCCGACTTTTCTGTCGCGCTGGTTGACTGCAAGATCCTGTCAGCAATTTTTCGACCTGCCTAATTGCAGAACTACTCACAGACAATGTATAGCGACTTGAGGAACACGTCACCGAAGATGTCGTACTTGAGGTTGCCCCTGCTCTGGATCCCACCGAAACTATGTCCGTCGCCGGCGTCACTGTACGCAAAGTCTACTTCGTTCAACTGTTGGCATGTTATTAATGATACGCTCTGGCGAATGCACAAGGACACTCGCCCTGTAGAACGTCTGTCCGATCGCAAGGTAAAGCTCGGGGATCTTCGCCGTGTTCGGGTATATCCACCCGCCGCGGCTGTTGCTATACCGTGCGCCCTGGATATTCCTGTAGATCTCCTCGACAACGTCATCATGTACGAGGCAGAGTGTTGTACCCGTGTCGAGGATTGCAGTGTTGTTCGGCCGCTTATGCTCATGCCTATTCACCACATACGCGGTGGAGCGTACCTGCCAGAATCCCTGGGAGCTGTGGCAGAGAGGTGAGCGCTCAAGCGAGTGCAGCATGGATTGAAGGAACGTACTCGTCGACGTGATGGTCCACGATTGGATGCTTAGTGACATTATGGTCAATGAAGCCTGCTGCCTGTATCAGCCGCGTCATGGAAATGACATTGTTCGCTTACCGAAGGAATAGAAGCTCGGCTCAGATCCATGTCCGAGTTTGCACGTAAAAACGGGCTAAGGACAGACTATGTTGGCAGGTATCGTCGATGTGCACTGAGCTTACTGACTGGGTCGATCAGCTTCTGGTTGATCATGTTCTCCACAGGCGTCGCCACATGATGCGGCTTCACGGTATTGAGTTGAGGAAATGCAAGGCCGAGCAGCCCGTCGTTACCCTTGTCTGTCAAGAAGCCAGAGCTCAGGTGTTGCGCCACTTCTACCGCCTGGCCGTGCAGGTGTACGCCAGCCACCCTGATGTGGTCGGTGTATACATCGCCATACGCGGACGAGCCGTCGCCGTAGGAGATCTTCCAGGTCCCGTCCGTCTTCGAGGCTGTGGCAGAGCGATGGGGATGATACAGTCGGTGCTGTTCTCTGTACTGACTCGCCCCTGCAAGCTCAGAACTGAAGGGTTGGTAATATGAAGAGGGGCCTTATGTGAAGAGAAAGAAGCAACCGACCTCCACACCCAGAGATCTGATGAGCCTGTATCGAAGTCCAGATGCAAAGTGACGGGAGGCGTGCCGATGCTCACGGGAACGACGTATTCGAGGCTGCCAGATACGCGAGCTCGATCAGCCCCACGCGCATCTGAGATAACATGGACTCACTCTAAAGCCCGTGCACGATCGCACATGAATACCAAGTCAGCACTCGCGGATCCGATCGCCAGATACAGGGCGCACCGTTCTGGATGGCTTCCGCCGGCACCTCGTGCTCGATGCCCTTGTCTTGCAGGCTCCGTATCTTCACCACGACGTTGTTGCGGTGCGCGAATCCGCTGTATTTGCCCGCTTCGAAGCCGTATCGCCTGGCTGCGCGCGCATACGCGGAGTAGAACGAGGGACGGAAGCCACGCCCGTACCTCTCGGGCCGGACGAGTTCTTGCAGCTTCTGCTCGATCTCTTGCATGGCGGAGGAGGGGTGCGAGGGACGCGCCTGCGGTCTGGGTGGGCGACTGTGGGTCCGCGACAAGGAGCGCTGATGGTGTTGGTAGTCGTCGTCCGGTGGAACGGGCTTGCGCGCCTGGGGACGCTGAGAACGCTGAGAGTACTGTGAGGGCTGGTATCCTCGGTGGGAGTCGTCCGTCCGTGCGACGTGGGTCTCGTATCGGTCGCGCTGATCTCGGTAATCGTCTGGAAGAATAAGGCGCGGGTCGGCGTGCTCGTGGTCTTCGTCCGGGTGGGGAAGCTGATTAGGCGCGTCTGGCCCTGAGTGGTGACGACCGCGACGCCAACTTGGCGTAGAGTGGAAGCAGCCCATCTCCGGTGTTTTATATGAGATGAATGACGGGCGTCGAGAGAAGGGCACCTAGACTCTTATCGCCGCTGCATCTATGCCTGTGTTGTCCCGCAGCGCGCGTTAGGATGCATGCATGCACCGTTTGAGCTATTTGCGTGCTCACCTTGTGGTCGGAGGTAGACCAGGCCCTGTATGTGGGTTCTAAGAATAAGGACGCGGCGCATGGTACTTGCATAGACCGAACAGGTGCTTACGCGCTTGTTGGACACCCTGGTGGGAGAAACTGGCGTCTGTACCGACCAGTGACCGGTGACCACTGACAAGTCGGGGTACTTGCCTGCAGTGTTGCACAGCCGTATATAACCTGTAACGTGACTCGCGTCATACTACGAACACAACCGCGTCTGAGAGCGTTCTACAGGTTGCTCATGCTATGCGTTTTGCAGCCCTTGGGAGCGTGAGAAGTATGAGAAAGACAGACCGGCCTGTGACCTCAGCGAAGAGCTCAAACCTCCGGGCATCGCGAGCAACTCAGGTACAGATCCGAGATCCGAATTCAAATTCATTCTATGTAGCTGTAGATTTTAATTGTAAAATATGACAGCGTTGCGCTGAGGCACCCGGACTCGCTCGGCGACCGCTCTCGTCACGGTGTACATCGCATCCGATTAGTTATTTGCAAACCTTCCTGCGAATGAACGGGCCAGGACGACGAGACTAATCTTTCCAAAGTCCATGTGAGACCTTTTACAGGCCCCTGTTGTGGATTCGGAGGAGTCCTGCGTACCCGTGTAAAGTAAGGGTGTCAGCAGCCGCAATCGATAGAAAGGCTCCCGATGACTTCGATCTCGAGGAATCCCTTCACGCTACTTATGGTATCTATCGCACGTTGTGATTTGAATGTGCCGGCTGAATCACTCGACCTTCCATGTTCATCGCATGGTCACTGGCATGGCGACTATAGCTCGCGTCACGATCTGAGATTCTGTTTGAACATCGATTCCCAGTTCGACGGTACGGCGTCGATCCTCGGAGGCTTACAAAAGGGATTTGCTCTATATATGATTACGGCTGATGACGGTTTCGTCTTCATAAGCCGATGAGTACACGGAAGGTCGCAAAAAGGCTCATATAGCCGAGCCCCCCTGAAAGGCTATTCCCAATTACCAAGTTGTAGCCGATCATCGCACCAATATTTGGACGACCTGATGAAACTGAAGATGCACCTCTGTATCTTAGTGACGGGATCATCATGATTTCTATGTCACCGCGGACCCGAGTAGCAAGGAGTCGAGGCCCTGAGAAACGGTTGTTTGTGTGTGTTAGGATCCAAAGCCTTCGCCTTCCAAATTGGGAGGCGGTATGAGCCCGCTGATATCTGATCCGGGCAGCCACAGGAAGCGCACGGCCCACACTCCCGATAACGGGCGGTGTGTCTGGTCATCTGTACTTGGCCCGGATGGCTTCTGTGGCCCTACCCAAACCCGGAATTCGTCATTTTTATTTTCAGCATTTTCGACCTGCGGCGACGTAGTACTATTAGCACCCGGCACGCCCTCCACAATAGTCAGTGCTATCTCCAAAATCGCGCCATGATTTCCCTGCATCACGGACACCACCACCGCATCATCCCGTCACTCAGGAAACTGGGGCCGGGCGGCTTTCCCGCGACCCGTGGTCATGCGTGAATGGCGTATCCTCTACCATAC
Organism: Postia placenta MAD-698-R-SB12; assembly: GCF_002117355.1. NCBI lineage: Eukaryota > Fungi > Basidiomycota > Agaricomycetes > Polyporales > Adustoporiaceae > Rhodonia > Rhodonia placenta. The sequence continues at coordinate 1,118,702 of NW_020169843.1, read as the reverse complement.
TCTCGATCCAGTTGGCGCGCAACATGTAGGCCGCGGCTACGGCAGCGTTGTTGATTGACACCGCCCGAGCTCTTGTTCCGCATGAGCGCGTCGACTCGCGTAGTTTTCCCAACAGTCCGGCAACTTCTATTCAGAACCCTCTCTTGGCTGGCTTGCAAGCCGTGGTAGACTCGTGCCGGCAATCGAGGGTGCGACGATGTCCGCCCGTCACGGCTAGCACAATCTGGCCGCGAACGGACTCAATCGGCCAATGTCAATGTTCCCAGGCAGCGGGCCTATATATGACGGGCGCAACGAATTATATATCAACGCAGGCCTTCTTAACTTCGTGTTATCTCCGCAACGTCTTCCTCTACCACAACCACCCTCCATGTCTGCAGTAGGGTTTTTATTGCTGGGCTTTCTGGTGACAGTGGTAGCATGGGTGTCGCGGCGAATTGTGCGATTGCGCCGCATTGCGTCTGCTCTCGACAACATCCCAGGCCCTGCGTCTAGCTCTTTTCTACAAGGTAAGGTGGTGAGCTGGTTTGCAAAAGTCAACTTCACATTGTCACAGGCAATATGGCCGACTACTTTGGGCGACAAGGGTGGAAGTTCACAGAGCATGTAGCCCAGGACTATGGCGGCATAGTCAAAATGCATGCACTTTGTGGCGTAGGTTTCTTTCACCTCCTCGATAATGCAGGCAATTGATCCATTTACTTTCGTCAGGAACGTATGCTCTGCGTCCAAGATCCTAAAGCCTTGTACACCGTCTTGATCAAAGAGGCGAGTGTCTTCGAAGAATCGGATGCATTCCTCAGGCATGTTTCTGCTATCATGCGATGCGCGCGATTCGCTTGATAACCGTGCTTGCTTGCAGCACCAACCAGAACATATACGGCCCAGGTTTGCTCGCATCTATGGGTCTGCCAAATTACCTCTTATCGATGGGCTAGGCAACTTATCCACCAACAGGCGAACAGCACAGGAAGCAGAGGAAGATGCTCAACCCCGTCTTCTCCGCTGCTCATATGCGCCATCTGCTGCCGACATTCTACCGGATTACTGGCAAGGTGCACAGGCTCTCCGGTGATTTTGCACAGATGGAGTGTCTGATCATGCTGCCCGTCCATATCAGCTTCGTGATGCAATCAGCTCCCAAGTATGGGAGGGCCCCCAAGAAGTGGACATGATGTCATGGATGGGCCGTATCGCGCTCGAATGCATCGGCCAGGGCGGTCTGGGATATTCCTTCGACCCTCTCGTGGGCGGCAAAATGACTGACGAATATGGCAACGCACTGAAGAGGCTATTGTAAGTGGCGTCTGTGCCCTCTAGAACCCCCACACAACGTGCTCATGAGTTAATTATACTTTTGCACAGCCCCACCCTGCAGGAGGTGAACCTCTGGCGCGAACTCTTGCCGTACGTAGACTGGATAGGAACCCCCTCGTTCCGGCGGATGGCGCTGGATCTGTTCCCGGTCGAAGCAATACATAAACTGAAGGGGATTATCGATTTAATGTCCATGAAGTCGACTGCACTATTCCACGCCAAGCGGGGGGCGCTGAAAATAGGCGACGAATTCGTCGTGCGCCAAGTCGGCGAAGGGAAGGACATCATGAGTATCCTGAGTGGGTGCACTTGCAGTCCAATTGATGGCCGTGCTGAATACGCGAACAGTTAAGGCCAACATGATGGCAGACGACGCCGACAAGCTCCCAGACGATCAGCTTATTGCGCAGATGTCGTGCGTTGACTACGGCCGTCGGGACTGAGCTCACGCTGACTGGACATGTCAGAACGTTTTTGCTTGCTGCCACCGACACTACCTCAAATGCCCTTGCACGCATCTTGCACAATCTCGCACAGTATCCCGAAGTGCAGGGAAAACTGCGCGCCGAAGTGACCGATGCGTTCAAAGAAGGAGACCTACCGTACGACAAACTGATCCAGTTGCCATATCTTGACGCAGTATGTCGAGAGACCCTCAGACTGTATGTCGTCAAACCCACAAATTGCGTCGCGACTCATTTGGGCCGTCTATAATCTGTAGCTATCCTCCGGTCACATTCTCGACACGCGTGTGCGTACCAGCTTTGTCTGTTCACAAAATGACCACTCACCGATGTATGTGTCCACTAGCCCCAGGGAGGATTCCGTCCTTCCTCTGTCCAAACCCATGATCGGCGTGGACGGCAGCGTTATGTCCGAAGTCCCCGTGCCAGAGGGCACATTAATTGTTCTTGGCGTGCTTGGCGCGAACACGAATAAGGCAAGATGGGGCGCGGACGCTCTGGAATGGAAGCCAGAGCGCTGGTTGTCTCCGCTGCCTAGTACGTTGACGGAGGCTGCTACACCCGGGGTGTTCTCGCATATGTACGTCAATGCTGTCGGTGAACTGACGGCTAAACCAACCACTAACTCCGTCAACCTCTAGTATGACCTTCCTGGGCGGTAAACGCGCGTGCATGTAGGTTCCGTAGACTTCGCAGTACTGCAATATGCTGATGTTTACGTAGCGGATTCAAATTCTCGGAACTGGAGATGAGTCTGTGTCCTCTACCTATTGCATTCCTACACGTGCACTCGCTGATATATTCACCGTACAGAGGTCGTGCTATCGACATTGATATCCACTTTTACCTTCGAGTTGACGGACAAAGAGATCTCCTGGAATCAGTCTCCTGTCCACTATCCTTCTGTTGGGACTGACGCCACGGAGCCCTGCATGCCTCTTAAGGTTGGGCTTGTCAATCGGGTTTGACTTCGTTGTTTTTGACTCCTGGCAGCCGCGGGTTTTACGCTCTCTCTCTTTCTCTCCGCTCTTCGATTTTCATCCTTTATACCGGCTATTTTCATCTTTGTCACCCACACAACTAGCCCTATATCCCTTCATATACCATCGCGAATTCGAACAAATTGACTACATCGGCTTGGAAACTAGGATCTGTCGGATGCTTTAAATTATGTCGTGAACATAGGGTGAAGTGGTGTAGACATGAGCCCCTCCACCTCTCCGGCAAGCTGCTAGAGTGTTGCCCTCGACGAGGATGGTGCACAAGATATGATGAACATCTTAGGGCGCAGAGCGCCAATTTTTAAATACCGACATTGTTGTTGGTGTCAAATAGCTTCGAGACAGCTGTTTGAAAATCAAAGTGATAAAGGGGAATGCTTCTTGAACGTACTAAGTAAGTTTCCATTAGTTGAGTTGACGTCGCAACGACTAAGAGGGATACATGAACTTCCACAAATAGTGAGCCTTCGCAGGATTACTTGCCAAGGAACCCTTGTTGTATCAGATGTCCGTCGGAATTCTGTTCTCTTATCTAGGCATCGAACATCCCCAAACTGGTATGCCACCCATTGTGCTGTTGGAACTTGAGATTGTGGCGAGCACATGCCACCGTATTTGGCATTGTTTGTAGTACCTCGCAGACTTTGCGCGAGCCGTCCTGTACATTCCTTACGCGTTTGACAGAGCTCAGACAAACGCGATATATCTTCGTTGATCGTTCTCGCTTCGGGTCTCGGACGAACTTTAACATGTGCGGTCCATGAACTGGTCCGCGGCAGTCCTCAGGGCATGAACGATGTGGATCCGTTCACCGACTCTTTCCGTACATTCTCGAATTTGAAGCTCGCCAGGTTGTTGGGCTATTTGATGAAACTGAAGAGCTTTCCAGGAGTGGGAACCGCATGCCATGCAGCGCACGGAAGCGTGTGCAACGCCGCTCAAGTGATGTTGCAGGTCACCGGTCACCGGCGCCGCGCGTACTGACCGAAGATCGAAGATTCCCAGATTGCATTCTGCTCCGAGCTTCGAGGTTTCGATATCTTCCGGGCGTCAAGGTCTCGAGGTTGGTAGGTGTCAAGCTTTCATTGAAGTGAGCGCCACATGAGATAGAGTCATTCGTTGGCCATATAATCATATCTTGATGACAAGAGAGATACGTGAGTGTTAAGGCATCAGAAGCCGGCGTGATTGAATTGAGCAATACCGAGCCCGGGCCCCGGAAGTGGATAATCGTGAGATGATGTCTCCATTCTTTTGCGATCTGCGCTGTTTGAAGTCGGTGACATTGGCGTATCTCATCTGTATCCATTGACGCTGTTCAGAGTATCGTTCCAGATTGAACAAGTCAAAGCCTTTTACGGAAACTCTAGGCGCGCTTTTCGTACTACTTGGACAGATACTTCAAATAACATAATCAACACGTCGGAATCGCCGGCCTTCTCTCCGAGAGCGTGCCATTTGAGCCTGAAAGCTAGGGACATGCAGCCTGTCCGACTTGTGATTAAAGCGATAAATTTTGGTGTTCAGCCACATCCACACCTTCTTGGTCGGGAGATATTGCAAGCTAGGGTCACTAATACCTTCATTTGTTTTCTAATTTATAACGTGTTGCTTCATATGTTGCGTAGGGTCACATGGTGAAATACGGACTCGGATTGCAGCAAACTCGCTGATAACCATTTTGCGCAGGAAATCTCGGTTAGGTGTTTGGCGGTTAGTTTCAAGTATTTCAATGTATACAGCATATAATTCCTGTTCAAGACCTTGAACTACATGCCAGCAACTGCGCGATGTGCAGCGTGCTCGTCACTCCAGTGTGAACCACGACAGTTACCATATACGGACATAGGCGCAAATTTCCACGCGAATGTGGCGTCTATTGATCGAGCGGCCGTCGAGGGCGCACCCCCGCGTTCGAATCCCTAACACACGCTCTGCCCCCCTTTCTCAACATCCATCAGCTCTCTCTACAGCCACGAGCCATCTATGTCGTCTCCAGACCCGGAAATCATAGACCTCACGGTATCTCCAATCCCAGAATGGATCGTCCTTGACTCTGACGGCGAGGTTGCGCAGACTGAGGAATCGAAGACGAACGGCACCCCCGCCGGGCGCAAACCGAGGAAGAGGCGGTCGACGAGGCGCAAACGTGCTGCTATGGAGGACGGTGAGATTGGCGATGGTTCTCCGGGGACGTCGGCGGACCATTCGCGCGAAAATACATCTATCGGTGGGAGAGAAGGAGGCGTTGGCGAAGTCTCTACTGGCACGACTGCGGGTTCATCACGGACGAAGGACACCCCGCGCTCTAACAGGTCGCTACTTGATCGCCTCACTAGCCCGAGGGGGGACACTCGGAATGGGTATAGTAGAACACAACGAGAGCGTCGCGAGGGAGGTGACACTGCGCGAGGACCAGAGCGGACACCTCGCCGCGACCGGAACCAGGATGAGGATAGACGGCGTCGTTCACGTTCTCCACGACGGTCGCGACGCAATGATGATGCTAACACGACAGCCCAAACCGAAACACCTGTCTTTTTCGTCGACGTGCAGAAGACAGAAGTCCATATCCCCGCTCAGCCGAATGGAATCCCTGAAGAGAAGACTAACGGAGAACCGGAACCGCCTGTGCTGTTACTGCCGGTCCATGTTTCTGTCTTCGGCGAAGATGGAGTTGAACCGGTCGAAATCCTAGCGCCAGCACCACATGAATCAGATGATGAGAGCTATATCGAATACCTTGACTATGATGATGATCGAAGGGTACGCTTTGACCTGTCTGCAAAATGGACGCCTTGAACTAATGGTGCATATAGGCGCCTTGGATGGTCCGGTATTTCGATCAGGTTGATGAGGAGGACAAAGTGTCCAAGCCCAAGACAATCGTATGCAAGAATTGTGGCGCTGAAGGAGAGCACAAAACATATGAATGTCCAGTCCTAATTGTCAGTATGTCTGTTTTTGTCTCGACCACCATGTGAGATGTGCTCATACATCCAACCACCCGTGTCCCCGCATAGTGTTTGACATGTGGCGCGCGCGATGAACATTCGACGCGGAGCTGTCCGATCAGCAAGACGTGCTTTACGTGCGGTATGAAGGGACATATCAATAGGGTCAGAACTCTCAGTATGGAGGATTCTTCCCACTGCTGACCGAGACGCGTTAGACATGTCCAAATCGCCACTCGAGTAGAGGCGCAGCGAGCAGCTACGAGGATTGCGATCGCTGTGGCTCTCACACGCACAACACCAACGTACGTCTCTCGAAACAATTTGTTGGTGATCGCGCCTGGAGCATTACTTCCAGGAATGCCCTACTCTGTGGCGTCTATATCAATATGTCGACGACGCCGAGCGGCAAAATATACTGCAAGAACGAGAAGGCAAGCGTAGATTGGCCTTAGGCCAAGGCGGCGAAGGATACATCGCCACGGACGAATGGTGCTATAACTGTGGTGGCTGTGGCCATCTTGGTGATGTGCGTCTTCATTACTTAATCCCCAGAAACCAATGACTGACCACAGTTTTTACAGGATTGCAGAAGCATGCCCCGTGCAGCAGATGCGCCTCGCGAATATTCCGCCTTCGGGTCTTATAACCTTCTTTCTGGGCCGTTCGCGGATGCATCTGCGCGTACTCCCTCCCATTCAAGTACTAAAAGAGCACCTCGAGATTGGGAAGTCGCGGGCGCGTTCGCAGACGGGTACGGTTTCCAGGCGCCGATGGACGTTGGCAAACAGGGCCGCCGGAAGGAACGCGCGAAGATGGAGAAACGTGCCCGCGAGATAGAGGAAGCGGACCTGGACCCGGATGACTGGTTTGGCAATAGGAACAAGACGCGCCGGGGCGAGGAGCGACGCGGGGGCGGCGGAAGAGACCGCGGAAGCGGAAGGGATCGTGGGGAACGGAGCGGAAAGATGCACCTCGAGCTATCGCTGGGGAGGAACGGTGCACGCGATGACCAGCAGCGGGGTGGGCGGAAACGGGTCGTCTACGATGATCTACCGGGGCCGTCGCGGGAGACCGACTCCATACAGGTACGAGGGGCGGCGCGGAGGTACGATGAGCGACATAGTGGAGGATATGACCGCGACCGTGGAAGACGTGATGGCGACAGAGGTCCCAGGTACAAGGGTGGATATTCACGATGATCATCACTCTTCAGTGATTTTCCTTTCCAGATGTCTGTATGGATAGGATGTGTCAGTATTTTTCAATTTGTGTGTATTCCTAGAGCTGTCCCTCAAGAATACATGTATCTTACAGATTCCAGTTGGAACACTACTAACTCGCCCATGTATTATCATATGATAGCATTGGCTAAATCATGCATAAACTCGCCGGAGCTATGGAGACTGTTGGACTATATTGGACCTACTACTGTCAAGTCCTCGAGGATGCTATTAACACAATCATCAGAGCTTCGAAGAGAATGAATGATGCACAGCGCACTCCAATGGGCCCCCTTGGGACCATCAATTTCAGCAAACTACTCTACAATAGCACAGACAACATACTATGGTATGAAACAGGACAATAATGGCATCAACATCCTATACAGCATTAAATAACACTACAGATTTAAAATAAAAAAACACAATAGCAGATAAGCAACCTTTAGATCGACGTGGGACACGCAAACCTTATTTAGGCGCCCGCACGTGAGATGTGGCTGCAAACGGCACGTGAGGCTCGGCAGCCGGCAGCGCGGCATTTGCCGGATATGCTCCGAGACCTTCTGTCACCCATATCCGGAAGCAGAATAGGCGCCCCGACGACTTGGAAGAGTGCATGCACCCCCTCCCTCTCGCCCGTCTCCCCATGTACACGACGCGCAAGACAAGGTATGCCCGTTATTTGGCCGCGGACTGGTGCTCCCAATGGCCAGGCTCCTGTGTGCTAACTCCTGAAGCTCGCAGGTTAGCAGGCCGCGCGCAGCGCCGCTCCCGAGATCAACGATCCCGGTCCCTACGCGGGGTGTCAACGGCCTCGAGGCCGTCAAAGAACCTCTTCTCGAGGTACGTTTTGTTCCTACTCAGTGTTCCGTGACCCCCCGCGTGTCCCATGAACGAAATCGCAACTTATTTCTTCATGGGACACGCAAAATCTGGCGGGGGCGCCTTTTTTTCTCGCAGGCCAGCGTGTCCCATGAAGAATTGCAACTTATTTCTTCATGGGACACGCAAAACCTTTCAGGTATGTTCTTCTCGCGCTTCGGCTGCTTCAGCGTGACTGATGCCCACATTAGTCCATCTTTAGACACCTCTTGCTCTCGCCCACAACATCCACCCTCGCCCACCCCATCACTCGCTCGCTCTCAGCTGCCGCCCACGCCCTCGCCCAACCCATCGCATGCCGCCTACACCCTTGCCCATCCTGCCGTTGTCGCCCTCATCGCCCTCGTCGCCCACCCTCGTCGCCCTTGCCGCCGTCCGCCCTCGTCTCCCTCGTCGCCCGCCCTCGTCGCCCTTGCCGCCATCTGCCCTCGCCCTCGTCGCCCACCCTCGTCGCCCTTGCCGCCGTCTGCCCTCGCCGCTCTCGCGCGCCGCCGTCTGCCCTCGCCGCTCTCGCGCGCCGCCGTCCGCCCTCGTCTCCCTCGTCGCCCACCCTCGTCGCCCTCGTCACCCGCCCTCGCTGCTCTCACGCGCCGCCGTCCGCCCTCATCGCCCTCGTCGCCCGCCCTCATCGCCCTCGCCACCGTCCGCCCTCGCCGCTGTCCACCCTCGCCCTCACCCACGACAACGACAACGACAACGACGCCCTCGCCCTCAGCCATCACCTGCGCCGTCGCCCTCAGCCGCCGCTGTTGCTCTCGCCCTCGTCCGCCACTCTCGCCCACGCCCACGACAACCACGACGTCCCCCTCGCCCTGCTCACGCCCTCACCCACTGCTCTTGGCCCCGCAGGTGCTCGCGCTTGCTACACCCTGACCTCCTCCCATCGCCCAGGGGGGAGGGCACATCGCTGCCCGTGGGCTTGCCGCTCATGTGCACGCGCATGCGGCTCCCGCACGGGCCCTCGCTGAGTGAGCGCGTGCGGGACGGCGCAACGCCGGCGCACCTACGCGCTACCGCTGCCAGTCGTATTCACAGCGCTGGACGCGCTGGACTTGCTCGTCATGCAGGAGAAGGCAGAGCGCCGGGGCGGCGCGGGCGCGGGGGAAGTGCCGCGGGTTCGTGCCCGGCCGCAGCTTCGTGGGGCGCGCGGGGTGCGGGGGAACATGCGGGGCCTGGGCGAAGGCCTCTGTGGTCTCTTCTTAGGGAGTAAATTCAGACATGTGGGGCCTCAGGCCCTGCACACGGTAAATTATTTGTCGAATACTGTCCTGTATAGTAGTTAGCGTGGGAATTTCAATGACCAGCCTGAGTGTGACTGCCCCCTGATCCTTATGCGACCCATGATGGCTACAATCAACAAGAACGAACAAAAGCCTGAACATGTGGGTGTATTGGAAGACGAGGTATGATATTCATAAAATAAAAACAGATTGCAGCCGAAAATCGCCACGCACTTGCCGTATTAGGCAAGAATGCGGCTGGCAGCCAAACGGCCGTTTGCCGCCCGCCTGCGCGCCGTCGTCTCTCCCCCCGCGCGGTGCGCAACGACGTGCGCGCGCCCTCCCGCGCGCTGCCCGGAACGCGCCGGCACGCCGGAAACGACGTGCGCGACGGTTTGCTTCCGCCGCCGCCGTGTCCGGGGGCCAGCGTCGCGGGGCGCACGGCACAGGGCGGCACGCGCACGCGGGCGCCTAACGCGCGAGCTCACGTGCGTGTCCCGGGACACGCTGACTAAGCGCGCGAGCTTTCCCACCCGCGAGCCGCCCGTGTCCCGCGACAGGAAAGCAATACACACATTGCAGGTAGTACCACTCCAGAGCAGTGTAGCTTTTCAACACAGAAAAACCCAAGTAAGAAGCCCCATATCCATTTGCAACAACACTTCAACTGGCCAACTGACCAGAGAAACAAGTGCCACAAAAGAATAAGGAAGGTCCCCCGACAACACAAGCCTGTACTGCAGTGGCAAGGTCATCGCATCCTCAGGTTGCAAGCAGAGCCTGAGGACAAGGGCGGCAAAAATTAGATAACCAATAATGGAGGCGGTGCCTCCATAATAGTGGTTAAACTATTAAGAACAGATACTACACTTGATCTAAGCCAAAAGGCCAGAGTGGTAAGGAATCAATATGTCCGGGCGACCCATATATACTTTTCCATATGCGCGCACGGACCAAGTCGTTGTTTGGCGCCACCGGCCAATCTGGTGAACAGAACGTGATCCTCTCGATCCTTCTCGCATCCAGGCTGGCCGAAAAATCTAGCAGACAGAGCAACAAGGGTCCGCGGTGGTCATGCGACAAATGTTATCGATATTGAATAAGTAGTCTATACAACGTCAGCACTTTACGTGCCATTTTCGATGAATAATAATCGACAGCAGCAGAACTTCAGTCTAAACTACACAACACAACGAGCTGCGATAAGCGATACTGAAGGAACAGTATGTACAGCAGGCGGATGGGTTTACATACCAATCACCTGTGGTGAACTTTGGTCAGGAGAATATACATATTTGTCCGCATAGTCCTGAGGGTCCGGTAAGTGTATGCCTACCACAAGCCAAACGACGTCGCCGGCGGCGCCTCAGTACTGAAGCTGTCCGGGCTGTAGGTCATGCCCGGAAACGAGGAAACGGCGGAGCTCCCCAATTGGGGGCCGCGATACAGGTACCCAGAATAGGGCTGGGAGGTGATGAACCCGAGACCGGTATCTAGACCGACCATCCGGCCGAGGGTGTCGAATCCGTTTTCTGGGTTCTTCATGTAGTCGCTAGTGGGCGATTGGCGATCCGACATCTTCTTTGCTCCTCCCACGGTTTCGTCATCGGCAAACACCTCGCGTGCGGATCGTTTGTGCCTCAAGGTCATCGGTGAGCGCAAAGTATCAATGGACGCGGAAGCAGTGTTTGACATCGCTCTGTCCAGCGAGCTTCGAACGACGCAGGCCATAGGCCACGTAGTCTAGAAGGTCACGCATCGTCAGCTTGTTCATAATTGCGCCGGAGCCAGAGCAGCATGTTATACCTCGATGCGCTGCAAAGCAGCTAGCGTGCTGCGCAAGCGTGCACTAGCAGCCTCGTCATGATGGAGTATAGTAACTGATAATAATTTAAATAATGAAAGAGTGACGACGTAAAAACGACGTACGGGTAAGCACATCGACTACGCTGTAAGAGGAACGGATCAGCCCGAGTCTAATGATGACGGAGGTATCACTTACCCAACACAGAGAAGATATCCGGGAACGAATGCCGATGAGAACCTAGACGGTTGATTTTGTATCATGGCCACTAAAATCGGTCAAAAAATATTTAGAGGGATATCGAGCCCCGTATACTCACCAATCGACGATATTTGTCCTGCAGCATCTCGACATGTGGCGAGTGCTTTCGATTGCATACTGTCCGGACCAGAGTAGAAGCCTCTAGTCAACGGTCCATGGATACTAAGGAGAGTGTTAGGCGGGACGTGGCCCCGAGGTGATTGACCATACGCACAACGCTCGATGCAGCAAGATGACTGTCCGCCAGTATTGCAGATGGAGCTCAAGAACACAGGGCGGAGGAAGGACGCCGATCCGTGACTGGTCAAAAAGCAAAGCAGATGGTAGCAATTGTCGCCACTGGGAGAGTCTGTACTCGAGATGCTTTGCACGACGCTCAAGGTGTGATTTCGGCGGCTGCGTGATAGGATATAGCTCATCCATGACAGAGCCAATGATGCATGCTGCGAGACGGTGAGAAAATGCCGTGATTAGACTTCGTCCGAAGTCACTTACAAAGAGAGCGAGAAGCATTGAAGCACAGCAGTGCAGTACTCTCGTTGCCTAGTTGCACACGATGGTCAACGTGCAGTGAAGAATAGAACACGCCCTCTTCTCTCGACTGTTTTTGCGTGTGAGCGGCAAGGAGAATTCATCATGTAAACCCAGCTGACCTGGCTAATGTCCACCGGTGCTACGTCGAATGCGGACAATTGAATGGCGGAAGGGCGACCTGTATGCAAAGTCAGTTTGAATGGCCGCCATATGCGCAGATAGTGTTACCAAGGAGCACAGCCATGTATCTATTTGGTGCTTATGATCAAACACGATGCAACCCACGTCAGCTGTGGGACGCACCTATCTGCCACGAGGCAACCAGACCAGATCTGCTGCCGCATTTGCTGATCTTCTATAGTTAATACGCCGTGGCCGGATGGAGCGAGCTCTTCCGCAGTTCTGTGAATACCAAGGGCCTCCGCCTATGAAAAATGTCAACGATACGAAAGAGGTGCACTGAGCGTCGACGTACCATCCGTACCGTCATCCCTAGCGCATTGTCTATATCAGCAGCCAGGCAGATCTTTTACAACAGGAGTCCTCACCAATGTACATCCACGCAGCTTCCACGACACCTAAGCACCGAAGTTAACCCTATTCACTGCAGATCAAAATCATCACACACCCATGCCAACGCTGTAATACCCAAGCAATAATAAAGCTTGACAAAGGAGCGGGTGGGATCGTCCGTGAACTGAATCTGAGGTGCACCGACGTCAGGATAATACAAGGACGGTATAAAGGTGACGTACAGATTAGCCGAACGGCTTCGGAAGCATAATCACTACCGTCATTGTCACTGGAGGTCACGTCCGCGCACCGGCAGGCATTCGCGAACACCGATAGAAGGAGTGCGTTGAATGACACTGTGGCGAGGTCTGAGGAGTGCAGGGAAGCTTGCGTGACACTGATGCACGGATGAGACGGTTGAGATGCGGTTCAATTTACCTTCCAACGGGATGACGCACCTGCTGAGTCTATGAATTGTCAGTTATTGTAATAAAAGAAATGAGGAAGCACGAACCACTCACTTTTGACTATATAATGTGGCGAAGGTAGAACGGCTAACAATTGGGAACATTGGGTGTACATATTCGGAGTACAATTGAATCATACTGCGCTGTTGCTGTTCCGTCGGCGTTGCGCACAGGGAGGTTGCCGCGGCATTTACGCCAGCTCCCGGGGTTTCCGAACGCCACGGGTATTCACTGAGTGATAGTCAATACGGGAAAAGATGATGCGCCGATGCACGGATGACGAGTGAGTTCAAATAGCTTACAAGTGCCCTTCTCGTCGCCCGGTGAGAATGGATTGGCATTGATGGAGTAGCTGCAAACCACTAATACGACTGGCCATTCGTAGCTAGATGAAAACATATAGCTTTTAGAAGATGATACACGAGCAAATACCATACCTGCCCATCTTGGTCAACGTAGACATCGTCGATCTTCGGGGGCATCCTCACTTCCAAATCTTCGGAGTCCGCAGACTCACCTGAATAAAAATTACCATACTGACAAACGCGAGAAGAGCACATAGCATACTGTCAATGCGTTCCAAACCCTCGAGGCTCTCCCATCCTACACGTTCGCTACCATTCTCGGATGGGAAAGACGCGAGGGATGACAAGGATACCATGGGAGAGATGGAAGGTGCTTTGGCTGGGAAGGTTACGTTGTTCGACATGAGAGGGAACGATGCCCGTCTAGCCCTCGGATCCGGAGTTGATGTACCCGTCATCTCCGTCGCGGTATCATTATGAGAGAACGCGGTTGCAGACGCCCTAGGTAGGAGGAGACGCTGAAGGCTATCCTGCCAACTGCTACTCGGGCTCACAAGGGCGAGGCTGTCTAGACCAACGAAGTCAGGAATGCGCAAATAACATCAGACGACGAAGTATACTATACCGGATCGGGTTCGACCATCCTTTGACGACCCGGACGGGTCCTCACTGACCCCGGTCATAATCGATGCCAGAAAGTCTTCCTTGGTCGAGCCGAAGCTGGCATTGATATTGTAGTCAAACAATGCTAAGGTCAGGTAGAACCGCATGACCTACGGATGCGCAACACGTCCTTTCGGACCGAAGGGTCCTACGTCCACTCGCTGAATGATTTGGCTAGCTAATTTATCTTGCGAGAGGTCTTGGAGAATACCGTTGGCACGTGGGTCGTCTGAACCAATGATTGTCCCTAACAGTGCCTCGACCTGATGCAGCCGCCTCTCAATAGCAAGGATATAACTACCCCCACGTCAGCCTGACGTCATTAGGCAGCCGTGGACCTCCACTTACCCTTTTGGCGGACCTCGCTTATGACTAGGGCCTACATTGGGTTAATGACACCGCATATAACAAAGACACCATCTTGAAGGGGGCGTACCAGCGTACGTGCATGCTGGAGAAGCGAAAATTAATATCATTGCGCGGAGTGAGTCGTGTAAATATACACACAGAGACCCAAGGCCGCACAGCCACGGCATGGTTGTTTGGCCGACGCAGACTTGTCACGTTCACACTTGCTCTTTGTGCGGCGGCATTGATCACAAGCTGAGGTCGTAACCAGACAGCAAGCGCAGTGGGGGGGATGGTCAGCGTCTCGACGCGGTGCAGACATGGAACAGACGATACCTCGAGTGCTGCGGCGACGAGAGTTGCGATCCATACTCGTCTGCCGGTCAGACGGAGAGGTCAACCTCTCTTCATCAGACGGTTCGGAGTAGGCAGCGTGAAGAGACATGATGGTCGCGGTGGGGCGAGCAGGTCTCGATGATGGCTGAGAGTATTATAGGGTCGGTGGCTCGGTTCTCGATCTCCTTCACTAGTTCCGCGGAGTCTAATGGACGGAGCCGGAATTACTGGGTCGAAGTCAGTCGCGGCGGACGGCTTCCATCGCAGAACAGCGATTCGCTGGAAAAGTGCGATGTTCGCTGAGAGTATTGTCGCGTTTACGGTCCGCCCGATTGCACCTCCTGAGGTGATAACGCGCTTTGGGGAAAAAGCCAATTGGGCATCAAACCTAGACGCAATGCCTGACGTCATTCCTGGTCACCCTCTGGCCTCACCTCTGATTGTCGATAACAAGTCGGCCGTATCGCCAGGTGCCGAGCCGAGGTTATGGGCCTGCCCAGAAGGCGAAGGCGCCTGAAAACACTCGATGAAATTGTCCCCGGAGTCCGCACGGAAGTCGTCACACGGACTGACGCCGTCGTCTTGTTCTAGGTGGTAATTCATTCGACAGCTAGATTTTGGCGCGTCTCTACTTACCTCGGTACAGTGCAGATGTTACACGGTAGGCTGATGCGCACGGCCAAGCGCGTCGACAGGAGTTGCGACGCGTCCCTTGTGGGCTCGGATGAGACCAAAAACAGACTTTCCAAGGCGCGATGGGTAGCCATCTCGACGACAGTCTAACGGCTAGGTGGGGAAAGTGGAGCATGGGGCAAAACAGAATTCACCCTCGATCGTAGGAGGCGTATAGCGTCGATTCGACAAGACACGATAATTCTGGCAAGACCGCCCCTCGCGAAGCTCAGGGGCTCCACACTGTACATCGTCGAAAATCGTGCGGGACATTTGTCCCCCCAGATCTGCGCATCTGATGATTCGTTGGTCAGAGGACCAACGTCAGTCCAGAAATTGGCACCGTCCACATGCAGCCATGTACAGGTCGACCTGAGAGTCCGAGCTCGGCATAGGGGCCAGTAGTCGGAACAGACACAGAGTAGAGTGATCCTGTACCTGCATACATCCTAGGATTCTGGCTCAAGTCACGCATGTGTGGTGGAGAGAACGAAGACATTCTGCGTGGTTGTCGAGTCGTCACGATCAGAATACCTTTTTTGGAATTAGCGTTTACGTCCGACCCGCGTCGCCATCGTCTAGAGTCGACTTTGATCCTGTTAATGCACCTCTCCTTCACTCATCAATAATCACGTTGAGCTCGATACTACACGGCATGGAGAAGGAAATCCAGCAGCTGGTTGAGATGGTAGATCTAGTCGAGTGCCAATTACGGTATCTAAGGCTTGTCTCATACACTCCGAATAGGGCGCGACTGTGGCCCAAGCCCGGGCAGCTTTGAACAAGTACAAGGATGTCATGCAAGCAGCCGAGCGCATCTTCGATGGAAGCTTTGACCATGTCCTCGACGACGATGGCGACGTAGAGATGGCCTCTGGCGAGCCCGCGCCCCCGCAGAGGCAGCCTAGAATGATCGTACGCTCGTCCCAATATTCAGTACTTTCCTGCGTGCTGACAGACACGACCAGACACCAGATGATGATGAGGACATCAGCGATGCTGCTGAAGAGGACGACGAGGACGATGGTGAGTGGTTCATTGCATGTCTTGTGGTGTGACCCTCAGGACGAGGTGTCCAGAGGAGGACTTCGCCGATTACGACTCGGATGTTGGTGTAAGAATGGGACCGGGGACGGGGACGGCTAATGCGGACCCGTATGCTGGTAAGCTCCGCTCCCCATACAGATTTAACCGCTATCGACGCCTGCGCAGGCATCTTCTTCTCGAAGGACCGCCGTGAAGAGGTTATAGAAGTTGAGGAGGAGCCAGAAGTCGCATTCGTTCCCGAGATGAATGAGAAGGTCGCCCTCATGACACAAGGACAATGGATGAAGGGATGCCCCGAAGGCGGCGAGCAAAGTTTCCTGTTCAGTCTATACAGGGAGCTTAGCGAAGGCGAGTGTCGATGTCCACATGGCTGCGGGGGATCAGTTTCTCGGAAAAAGCGGGACTTCTTTTCAATTTTCGTGAGTGAAACCTTGTGTATGCGCGTCTTCATGGACTTATTTCGTGCACAGGCTGAATTCCACACATATGTCAAGTATTTGCGCCAAATCGTACCCCACACATGTGCCATATGCAGGAAACAATTCTGTCTCGCATGCGGGGAGAGCTTTGACCTCTCGAAGCAGGAAGGGTGCGCGGATGAGGACGCAGTCCTCTTTCACTGTTCGAACCTACAGGGTGTGGTTCTTGGTGTTGGTCTTACTATGCTAGAGAAGATGTATGTCGAACAGACGCAGGACGGCCCGGGCGACCAAGGGCAAAAGGGTCGCTCCGGAAAGAGACGAAAGACTGAGACGCTATCTGTCCCGGTCCAACACGTTCTAGACGATGATGACGAAGACGACGATGAGGATGGCTACTACCCACCTGTTAAGCAATCGAAGAAGGCAAAAGGGGGTGTGGGCTATGCCGGAGACGTCAGGGAGGATGTAGGTTGAGCCTCACATTCGATGCTTCCGAATTAATGATCTATATAGACATCCGGGCAAGTCGAGGCGCAGGCGGTGCAGCGCGCAAAGGACGAGAAGCTCGCCGAGCTCCTTTCGCGTATCAGGATTTTCCTTCCCTCTCTCCACCGACCTGGGGGCGCCCGGACTAGCGATTACCTTGTACACCCTACAGCTCTTGCGCATCTCCGTAGGCGCTTCAACTTCGTCAGTAGCCAACTTCTGCGCAACGATTCCCTGGCGGACATGTCTGACCGATCAGTGCTTTACATCGAATTATTTGAATGGTTGGAGGTGCAGTCCTCCACCTCCTGCGTATATATATGCAATGGCTCACAAAATTACGTACAGACGATCTCGTGCCATGAAGCCTTGGCTAGCATGATGGCAATGCCGATTATGGTTGTCGCGTCTGTGAAGTCCGATGTCACCAGAAAGTCACCCCTTGCTGGTAATACCAAGGTCCGTGAACGAGCCATCGTCTACGAAGGCAGCTCTGGACCCCGAGAGCTCCTAGAAGCCATTGCGATCCAAGCACAGGCTGCCGTCAAGGGACTCGAGGGTCCCAAGCAGGTGGAGACAACTACCGAAATGACCGAGGAAGAGAAGCGCAGGACTACTAATGACGAGAAGGGCAAATCCCGGGATACTGGGCGTACACTGACGGAAGAGAACAAGAAGATGCTCGATTTCTGTCAGCGAATTCTCGGTACGACGCAGGCTATAGACCGCTCGCTCCATGAGACGAAAGGGGACGCTTTCGTCAATCGACTACACGCGAGCCTACCGAAGATACCCGCCGGTCCCCAGCACGATGCGCCACAAGTGCATGCAGGGGATACGGAGGAGAGTGCTATAAAGGCGTACGTTGAATGGGCAAACCGCGTGCGCTTTGAATATTGTGACTTGGAAATAGAGCGGACGGAGCCCGTTGAGACTATTGACGATCAGACCCCTCACTACAAGTTTTACTTCAACAACGACGCCCGGATGCTTGTGAATACTGACATCCCAAAGCGGTCATTAGCAATCGCGAAGGAAGTGAGATACGGCTTGACAGTCTCTGCGATCTGGATATCTACTAATCAAACCCTCCAGCTAGCGGTGCTTACTACGAACTTACCAGTCGCCTGGAACTCGTCCATTTTCTTGCGCGTGGACGAGACTCGCGTGGATATCATCAAAGTGCTGATCACTGGTCCGGAGGGCACGCCGTAGGTCTAAGGTGTCGGATGGACACGCGATCTACATTACTAACTATTGACTGCGCCGATCCGCAATCAGGTATTACAACGGCTGGTGAGCAGCTCGCAATTTAGAACTTTAAAGCTCCGCTGATATGCCTTCCAGCTATCTCTTCGATGTATTCCTCGGGGCAAACTACAACCAGTCGCCGCCCAACGTGAAATATATGACCGTAAGTGAGCACGCGTCATGGCCCCCAGTTTTCTAATTTGCCGCCAGACAAATGGGGGTAAATACCGTTTCAACCCAAATCTATATGCGGTTAGTGCGCCGATCAAGCTCCAGTGTCGAATTGCCTTCTGACGACCTTCGTCGATCAGGATGGTAAGGTGTGCTTGTCCCTTCTGGGGACTTGGGCTGGGCCAGGCTGGATCGCTGGCAAATCGACCCTGTTACAGGTTTGCATTTCGCAGACTCAGGAGCTTCGCTCAGCGGGTTAACGCAAATTCCGCAGGTCCTTATATCGATCCAGTCCATGATTCTGTGCGAAGAGCCGTATCTGAATGAACCCGGCTGGGCAGGAAGTGCCGGTACCCCTCAATCGCGCGCATGTGAGCGCCGCGCCGAATATGCTTTCTAAGCGAGTGGCTTACAATTTGTTACCCGCAGACTCGGCCAACGTGCGTCGAATGGTAGTCAGAACCGCGGTACGCTGCGCTCGCTGTCTACGTTCATATATTTCTTTCGTTGACGCAAGAATGCACAGATGCTGGGCAACCTGAAGAATCCTCCAGAGCCCTTCGAGGATGTAATTCGCACACACTACCGCTTGAAGGCACGATCCATTATGAAACAGCTTGATGAGTGGCTTGCCATCGATGATGGCAAGCCTATCACCGATGGAGGATATGGCGGACACAAAGCTTCAGCTGGAGGTAGCTCGAGCGGATTTCAGGCCGATGTGCAAGAGCTGAAAGGGCTCTTGACGAAACTACAATTGGAGGACGGTGCAGGAGTATCATCATGAATCTCCTGTTGCAGTCACATATTATATTATCTCCTCATCCGTAAAATACACCTACCTCAGAACAGAATCCTCAATGTAATTATGGTGCATACACAGACGGATGTCTTTCGTGTAGCAAACAGTGGGCGCCAAATGCCGGGCACTTCATGGGTGTCGAACAAACATGTGATTTCCCCGCACACGCTAAGCGAGCGTGTGCACTCACGGTTGTCCGTCCTAAGGACTGGTTGCGCGCATAATCACCGCTACTGTAGACTGGCGACCTTTCGATATACACCATGCCTAGCGATTCTGCCATCCATGCTATCGCTGGCGCGGCAGGGGGCATCATTGCCATGACGATAACCTAGTGAGTCTGTATGATACAATGGGCCTGCAATCGAAATTAAATTGACGCAACTGGCAATGCAACAGTCCCCTCATTTTTATATCTACAAGAGCGGCTGTAGAGACAAAGAAAGAGCACAAGGTATGTAAGCTATCAGTCGTGTCTTCGCCTTGTTGTCCAGATTTATTTCGACAAGTCTGTGTATGACGCAGTCATAGACATCGTCAAGCGGGAAGGTATACTGGGCTTATATAGTGGACTCAACTCAAGCCTCCTCGGAGTTGCTATCACAAATGGGTAGGTCGTTTGTTGTCCGCGTTCTCTGCATCAGGCTGAGTCCTGCTAGGGCATACTACTATTTCTATGAACGTTCTCGTGGCATTGTTTTAGCTTCGCGGGGAGGCAGCAAGGGGATGAGTACGTTGGAATCCGTACTCTCCGGCCTGATTGCAGGCTCCGCTACCACCATTATCAGCAATCCTGTATGGGTCGTTCAGACATCTCAGGCCGTGCGTGGAATGAACCAACCCTCCGATACGAGTACGCCTGGCGTCCCGGCAGTCAAGCAGAGGATGGGATTATTTGAGACTGTGGATCACATCATGCGCAAGGATGGAATCAGCGCTTTCTGGCGTGGCATCGGCCCGGCTCTCGTCCTCGTAGCAAATCCAGTGCTGCAGTATACCGTCTTCGAGCAGCTGAAGAATATCCTCGTGAAGCGTAGGACCACACTGTTGAGGCGACCAGGCTCTGCCGCTGCGACTGCCGTATTGACTGACTGGGACTACTTCCTTCTTGGTGCTCTCTCAAAATTGGGTGAGTGCTGTACTCGCTTCGTGCTGAACGTGCCTGATGTAAGTGTAGTGGCTACATCGATTACATACCCCTACATGTCCGCCTATTCTTCTTGCTCGTGATTTACCGCTGATGCACCCACAGAGTTGTCAAGAGTAGACTCCAAGCGGGTCAGGCGAACGCTCTCAAGTACAAGTCCTCGTTAGATGGTCTCATCACTATCCTCCGAAATGAAGGCGCGGAGGGCTTATACAAGGGAGTCGGCAGTAAACTACTCCAGAGCGTCCTCACCGCCGCCATTCTATTTGCCAGCCAAAGGAGGATTTATGAGGCTACTAAGAAGGTGGGTATCGAGCCCTCAGCCTGGATTTTGTCATCAGGTCCTGAGAGCAGTTATGCAGGCTATGGCTGCGACGACAACATTGGCCAGGTAATTTACGTAGCTCAATGCACCGCTATTCCTTGGGGTCTGAATTCCAACATGGACGTCCGGATAATATCTCTTTCGGCTGCAGAATCTTCCTATGACATTGTCCTCATTGTCAATGATTCATGGGGCAGGAGCGAAAAGAACAGGCTGTTCCTGGGATCGGATGTTTGGCCTAACCCGAGATACCCCCAAAGTAAACTCAATCCTTTGAGCCTGGGCTGGTGGTCGGGATTGCACACACACAAAAAGCTGTCCGCTCCTTTGAGCCGGGATCGAACCAGCGACCGCAAGATGGTATCCAGTTACAGTCTTGCGCTCTTCCAACTGAGCTATCAAAGGTGCCATGCTCGCGATCGAATGCGCTATCCAGCTGAGCGCGCACGCACACGAAATTGTTACAGCCACTAATCGTACTCGCTTTCGTTGTCTCCCTCTCCAAGCAAGGACAAGGTTTCATTCAGAGACTCTAGGCAACCTTGCTCTCCTGAGTGCACTCTCGCGCTCTTCCGGATGAGCACCATTAAGGTCCAAGAACCATATATAATAAGTTCACATTTGCACAAGTCGTGCCACGTCGCCACCACCTCCTTGCTTTCCCTTCAATACCACTGAGATTAGACGACATCGGCACGCGGCCACACGGCCAAGTCTAACTAGCAAGATCACAGTTCTTCATTAGGAGTCACGATTAAGACTTTCTATTGCGACTGGTTGTCTCGGGTACGTCCTGGGGCAATTATGCTACGTTCTGGTTCTGAAGCGTCCAAGAAGCTCGATGACGATGACAAACTAAATGGCTTGGCCAATGTGTTTCACTCGCGCCACTGATATTTACGCCACGGAACGTAATGGTATTATTGTATGATCATACTCACAACATCATCGTCAGATACTGGGTGCAACATTGTTGTGCACCCCTTGGAGCATTGTCTCGCATGAGTGACCTGTCATCGGTCTCGTGCTCTCAGCTGGGCCTCACAAAGGTTGGAGCGGAGTTTCCCTCTCCGCTTCCTTCCTCAGCGAATTTCTACAGTGAGTTGTAAGCTCATCGGCCACGGAACGTCGATGACAAGTGCATCTAATTTACCTGGCGCGCCCTCTCATGATTGTTCTGGCGAGCCACAAAGAAACGCCTCAACGAACCCCGAATGCTGTTCATACGAACCCAGTGGTGCTCAGGGCGTTGGGCTCAAATGGAAGGTACCCCCGACAGCGGCTGACACACGTATGATCTCCGCCGATCGGATGCTGTTCCATTCGCCCGCACGGTAACCGTGAACCCCGCATCCTTTTGGCAGTAGGCGAGGGCTTTAGTGGTGCCTAAGAATCCCCAAGCGCGAACTCCACCAGCGGCCCTGAGACAGCTCTCGGCCACTCAATAGCGCGCAATATGTCCCTAGACGGCTTGAGATACCGTCAGATCTTGCAGAAACTGCTCTTAGCCCCTCGACATATCTCATCCGGAGTCCGAGAGACAGCAGTTACGGCGAAAATGCGCCTCCACCCTACATACACTCTCGATGAAGCTGGAACGCTCTATTCTACGCGAGTAAAGACTACTGGCGGATATCCACCACAAAACCAAGCGCTGACCGGCCCGATACTACTTCGGGCGTGTCAGAGTAGCTGGCTCAGCACCTTAGGTTTCTTTGGGGAGGGTGCGCAGTGAGAAAATGAGATCTTCCGATACTCAATGCTGATCATAGATTACTGTCGGCGGCTTTGACCGTGCATCTATGTATCAATGCAATTAGTCGCGAATGAGTACTACCGCCAGAGCCTAATTTGAAACTATGACACTTTTATCCAAAACGCCGTGACTCAAAAATAGGCTTCATGGCTCATGGTGACTATGAATCAAGAATTGAGGAGATTGCCTGACAAGGAAACTGATTGCGCAAGGGCCGACTGGCACGTGTCGCGTACTTGATGTGCAACTGTGCTCTTATCACACCGTCGAATTTTGTCCAACTACCCGAATCTTAGTAGCGTCTTCCCTATTCTTTGCAACGGACGGGGTGCAATAGTCATCGCATAATTCTATCAGGCTGCTTTGCGCATGAGGCTACCAGCCTCCGCGTGCCGACACCTAGATCCACTGGCTTTTTTCTAGCGGGATATTCGGTGAGCCGAGCCTTGAATAGATTGTAGTTTGATCATAGAATGGTGTCGCTGGGCTTTGCATGCCCTCATTGCCACACAAGCTCTGGTGCAACTAATTACGTTACAGGGCAAGGTTGTGCGCTTGAAGTGTCGAAGCACTGCCTGTCTCTGGTCTCCACTGGTCTGCGCGGCATCATGTGGACCATTGTTTGTGACCACACACCCGAATACATGAGCATCTGGACATGGGACGTAAGCCTTACGAATTGCACAATTTTTACAAGCCATTCTAGAGACCTGCCAATTCTGGCGGTGACAATACCACGAGGATATCGAGCGGCCGATCGATCCTGTTTGGCTCATCAGACCCGCGGTGTGAGATTTGCTTTGCGTCCGGTGCTTCTCGGCTCACATTCTTCTTTCGACTCCAGGCTTTGATGGTTCCGTTGCTCCCGGCGAATCTCGATAGTGCGTGGCGCTCACGTTGGGGCATAACAGGCAGAACTTTGGCCGCCTAGATTCAGCCGCGACGTTTGGATCAGATCGACTCAGTTATCCCCTTGTTCGTTCCTTCTTTGCCTTATCTGACCTATTCTTCTCCACCTCTGGGCTTCTTACTAGGATTGTGCAGATTGTCTCTGGTGCTCATACACAATCCTGTCCACAATATGCAGTCCAGCGGGGGGACATCGAACATCGCGAGTTGACGCAGCTGCCTCACGACGACATGGAAACGAGTTAAAGCATTCCATTGATGTTTCCTACAATTCGCGGCTGTCTTTGTATTCGCAGATTCAACATCTGATACTACTCGAACAGCTGACGGATAGCTGAGGACACGATTCTGGCGAATCAAAGCTTGCGTGGCAAGGTGTTTGGTCCGTCACAGAATTCCTGCCGTAGCATGCAGTATTTGCGTACCGGTGAACACATAATTATACCAACTGGGTGCGATTCAGATCCGGACCTGTCCATCCCGCGCCCCTAGACACGGTGGAGTCTGCACAATAGTCACCTGAAGATACGGAAGTGCGGCTAACGACAACCCTGTCAGGCTTCTGACCATATGTGTCCCTGCGGAGCCCTCCAATGGCTCCTGGTCGCACCAGGTGAGAGGAATTGCACTCCATTCCAACTCTATACACCGAGATTTCATTTAGAGCAAGTTCTACGATCCATTGTCAGCATTCTGAGCATCACTTGACACGAATCTAGCCGCTACGGTACTTATCCAAACGTCCCTCAGGGTCATCACTCCACCGCTGATTTTTGCCTTCTCCGCTAAGTATGCATGGAGTGATAGTGACAGCCCTAGCCTTCGATTTATTGGAGTCTTGCGAACCGGCTACGGGTTTACCTACAGGCTGGACTTACCAGCCCGGTTCTTCCTTCCCAAACACGAGAGATGTCCTTTTGACGTCGCCGCGGCGCCCAGAACGCCAGAAAACTTCCGAAAGCTCCAAACCGTCGCGGATCGCAAGGTGGCATCTGTTCACTTCCTACCACGGCGAGAGTCACCCACAATAATCTGTGGCCAGACGGCGGCTCTGGCAGTCACTCAATTGAGGGTGTGGATCGCTTCTATGGACAAATGCGAAGAAGACTTCAGCCGCAAATTACGTGTAGCTTGTGAAGCTCGCCCATATTGGTAGAGCCCGGTTTACTACCGCTCCAGGTGCGAAACAACAGCCTAGGTTTCAGATGAGCACTTTCACATACGAGAAGCACTGCTATGCCATGCCTTTGGGTCACAATAATGTATCCTTTCTTGAACACCACCCCGCTAACTTCTCTCCTTCCTTAATTCCGTTCCACAGGTATTACCCGTCTCACGCAATGCTCGCCGTGACATTGGGCCCAATGAATGCTCTAGATAATTCTGGTCCTCGTCCACAATTGTCATAGATGGTCTCATCCTCATCGAGAAGCCGCTCCCTTGTTCTCTATATAGGCAAAGCGAGACGTACAGTGTTTCGGGTGAAGAGATCCCGGCACCCATGACTCCATTCCGGCAGTCCGGACGGATTATGGCCTTCTAGGTGTGTTTCTGATGGACTTTTGTTGCGAGACCGCCCTTCTGACGCGGACGAGAACTAGCACTGTGTGGAATGATCCCATATGACCGGGGCATAGGGCGGAGAGAGTTATCGAGTCACGTCGTCGAATTCTGGGGGGCTAGTGCGAAGCGTTTGGTAGCCGCATGGCGCGCATCGTCACTCCTTCGTACCCGACAAACTTTGTCGTCTAGTGTGCCGGACATCGATAACGGTAGCCAGAATACTCTAGACTACGAACTCGGCGGCGCGAATCATAAGATGCGCTGCCTACTGAACTGATATAAGGCTTCATTAATAACATCCCTCTGGAAGCTCAAGGGAGCTCGTACCGGTCCCCCATGCGTATACCTTCTGCTCGAGTATCTATCTGTGGAACCTGATCTTCGTCTAGTCAGTCAATTTACCTGTCTACGTCATACTCTGCGTAACCAGCTCGTGAAATCTCCCATGAGATTCGAGGTAAGAGTCATCGACGAAAGCACGATTTGTGATAGGTTCGACACAATCCCTCTGAGTCGTAGCACGTGGATGTTCTAGGACTGCGACTTATCGTATCAAAAGTCAAAATCAGATTGAATAGCCATTATTAAGCCCATTCATAGCGGTATACTTACTGTTAATCCTTTCAGCTTGGTTTGATTTATGAGTGATAGAAGTGCCAATAGATCGCAAGTTATCTAAGCTGCTGAGATTCAATTTGCTTGATCCGTCCACTACGCCCATGTTACCTTTCATACCTCGCTCCGTCGCCCGGTCTGCGAAACCTACGCCCGAATTTCGTGTTGCTAGTCTCTCTGCCTCATTGCGGCACTCCTACATCAGCGGGAACGATGGTGCACAAAGTTCTGACCAAGAAATCTTACCGGCTGCGAAAGGCAAAGCAAAGCAGTCCGAAGCCACACAGGCCGCAGATGAATATGCCATAGTGACTTTCATTGCTCTGTCCGACTATGCTCTGTGGTCGGAACCAGGTCTCAGACGGCTTGTAGCGTCGGGGGACGAGGGCTGTGAGTAAACCAAGCGCTATCTGCGCCGGTAGCTCATTTCGGATGTTTAGACATTCCACTCAGTCACATTCTCCATCAGCCACCCTTCACGACTGCTTTTCGCACCGTGCTACAAGAGACCGCAGTAGTAAAAGCTATCCGTGCCCACGCTAATGACAGTTTCGATTTACGAATGATCGTGTCGGCGTCCTCCCATCCGACGTGGCAAGAGCCGTGGGTCGCTGGGAATGTCGGTGGGTATGAAATACGGAGGAAGGATTGGAAGGAGGCACTGCAGCGGTCGCGAAATTACTCAAAGCACGAATGGGATGACAGGACTATTTATATGGTATTTCCTCAACTTCACCCGCTCGTCTTTCGAAGTAACCCCAGCTGACATTTTCCCTGCAGGAAAACATCCCGCTTCCTCACCGGAGCGTTGTGAGCATCTGTCGGTATACACTGTCTATGCTGCGTGCTCCTCCAACTCCCAGTGGGTCTATGCACGTACAGCACATATGGCTCCCACCGCATCACCAAGACAATCCCGGCAACTCTCCCAAATGCAAGGGCTTCGCCCTCGTGACCCTCACGCACTCTGAGGGTGCGGGACGCTTGCTCAGCGAATGGCCTTGGGAGCCGCGGCACATAGATCTCCGCAGTGTCGCTGAGCCTGCAGAAGCCCACGAAGCAGCGAGGTACGGCTTCCGCACACTCTCGAAAACACAATGGAACCAGCTGCAGGAGGAATATCTCGCTTATCGCCAGAAGCTGGTCGATGAGATCGCCCGTGCCGAAGAGGCCGTAGAGGATCTAGCGGGTCCAGTCGGACGCCCCGACGTTCAGATCCGACCGAGCGTTGCCAGGTTTACCCTTGCGACACCCAATCCGGCTGCCGCACCAACGTTCGTAGAAGCGTCGACATACCCGCACGGCTGTCTCGTCTTCGTGCGAAATGTGCACCCAGAGACAAACAAGACCACTCTACGCACGCTGCTGTCACAATTTGTGCAAAAGGATAACGCCACACAGGATGGGCTCGACTATGTTGACTTCAACAAGGGCATGGATACTGTTTGTTTTTCCCTAATAAACATTGCAATGCTCAATACATGCTAACACGCCTCTCACTAGTGCTATCTGCGTCTTGCCACACCACGACATACGGAAGAACTGGTACGTTTCTTCGCTGTAAACCCAAGAGTACAAAGGCAAGGTCTTGATGGCATGGGAACAACGCCTTTGTCCTCGGAGAACTTGAAGCCGATAATAATGGAGGTAGTGGATGGCGCAAGAGAGGAGCTGTACTGGAATAAAGTACCAGAAAAGATCCGCAGACAAGCCGTGGAGAAGGCCATGGCACAGTTCAACTCTGCGGAATCCGACGAGAAGCCAGACGTAGAATCCGAGGGCAAACGCAAGCGGAAGCGCAAAAAGCGCAGTTCCAACCCATAATCTCTTCTTGGCGAGCTGAAGTCCTCCATGCAGCAATACTTGAGGGAGTCATCGAAGCGTGTAGTCAGTGCTTCGGCTCACTTGCAGAGTTTCACAAGTAACATGTCATGTTCCCATGCCTTCCGCTCTCATTCGCTCTCGTACTCGACCGAGCGCCTTGCCGAGCTCGTTTGCGCCCTGGCCTAGAGGTCCGTCCCCCCAGAAAGCGTCATTCATGTCGGATACTATGAGGTCGGCTACACCAGTACTCAGTAGCACCGCGCGAAGTGTAGGATGCTGCATCAGCTTCTCATATAGTACTTCGTCCATCTGCAATGTAACATTGTGAGCTCTCCGTGGACCGCTAAGCTGTGTGGGCGACACTGCTGACCTTTCCCAAGAAGACTCGCTCCCAGTCCGGTCGCACATGCTCGTGGTTCGCTGCCGAGATCGCACGCGCCTCTTCGACCGTCCTGCTCGTGCGGATGCGCTCCGCGATGTCCGGTCGGTGTCCCATGAACTTCATTGCCTCGTGCAGGTGAAAGGCGCTGGGATACGACTGACGATTATAGTGCACGAGGTGCGGCGATGTGTGAATGAGACCTCCAAGCTCATTCCCGCGGTCGATCTTGATGATCGAGCGGGCCGGCGTATGTGTGGGCATGGTCATCGGCACGGGCGTTGGCCCGCGAGCAGGGATAGGTGTAGGTACTGGCATAGGTGTTGCAACCGGCGCTGGCACGGCGACGCCATTCATGCCTATCTGGGTCATTTGCGGAGTAGGGTTGTATACTGGAATGACACCTGGTGTTTGCTGCATCATCGGCGCCGCATAGATAGGCTGCGCCTGCATGACTGGCTCCTCGTCCTCCTCGTCATCGCGTCGGTGACGCCCGAAGACATTGAAGAGGCTGCCCTTGCGGCTGTGCTTGCGGTCGTGACTCCTACGCGACCCAGTCATGTAGCCAGCAGTCATGCTGACGTTCATCGGCTGGCTCGGCGGGATCATGATGTTTCGCCGGATTGTCGACTCGTCAATAGGTCGACGGAGTTCACGGAGAAGTGATATGTAGGGCGAGTCCTCAAAAACATCCCTAGGTGGCGCAGGAAGCGGGTTGTACGGCGGTGTAGGAGGTGTCGGGGTACGACGGCGTGAATCATACTGCTCATGTATGCCCGGTGTCAACCGCGAGCCAGCGCCGGCAACCTGAGGCTCAGGGAACATCATTGGGTCTGGCGTATATTGCTGTCCCATCCGAGGTACTACTGGTACACCGTTAGCTTGTTGCGCTGGGATATTCGGGATGACGGGCTGGGGCATGGGCATTGTTGTGCTTTGCTGGGAGTATAGGCCCTGCGACTGTGGAACACCAGGCGTGGGCATACGGTTGGGCATGACGGGCCGTGCACTGGACATGGGCACAATTGGAATGACGGGCCGCGAGGTCGATTGCATGGGCTGCGGGAACCCCTGCGGTGGCTGAGGCGTCTGCATGTACTGGTACTGCTCTGGTTCTGATTCCCTTGACAGTCGCATTGTCAGACCATGACCGCGACACACCGTAAGTCAAGACGCACGGAAATACTGCTGCTGCTGCTGCTGCTGCTGCTGGGGCCGCGGTGTCCCCCGCGGTCGTCGGGGCTGCATCGTCTGGGCCTGCGGGTAGGGTGATTGACCATACCCAGGGACATAGTCCATCTCGGCGGGATACATAGCCTTATTTCTCCCGAACCGTCCATTCCAAGTTTTCTTTCGAGACAAAGATGCGTCCTGGTATGCAGTCGATGGGTACGTGGGATATCCGGAAGAGCGCGAATTGTTATTTCCCATATAGGACCTCCAGTTGATGTGTAGTCAGGGGACAGATCGCGAAGAGAGATGTGGGACGTGAAGCAGTGCGATCGTGATGTTATATGAAATGCAGATATGGGCGTCCCAGTCATAAAAGTCGTGAGGCAGAACCACTAGCAGGCTACCAGCAGGCTACCTCGAGGCCGTGAAGAACCCTCGGCGACGATCAACATGTAAATTACACGTGCTGTCACGCGTCTGTCACGCGAATGTGACGCTCGACGGTCTGCAATTGAAGCAGTTTCGGAACGCCCTGTGCAAAGCCAGGGTTGCAGACAAGGCTCCAGACCACGTCAATATGGGGCTTGTATAGAGACTGAACTTTCTGGGCTGCAGTAATATCATGCGACAAAGGACGAAGGTACCATGAAGTGAGTAGTCCAATTGCGCATCTAGCATGCTTCATGAATCATGCCGACGCGGTGTTTTTAATGCCGCGAAGCTGACGAGGTCGACCATGTCGAGCTCAAAGCGTATCGTCGGCCAGCGTCGAGAGAGGAAACGGGAGAAAGGAGGAAGGGGAGAGCAGCCCTGTGTTCACGCCCATTTATACGCGGGCCTTGACGCGATACGACGGCTCGAATGGAAGATGTCATGACAACATCGACCGTGTATGACATCACAGAAGGAAGTGCAAGGCATTGAGTGCCAGCCGTGAACGAAGTGCACGCCATATCGAGTAGACGTCTTGCCTCAATAGGAAAGCAGGAATGCGTCATCGGTGCTGTGATTAATATGCTGTCATCCTGCCATGTTACCCTAATTCAATACCTCTCACACGGACCTGCTGTGCGAGACCATGTGAGACGCGTCAATGTGCACAATCTAGTCCAACTTCTCCGGGAGACTCTAGCAGTCAGCTCATCAGCACGCTTCAACTCCATTTCAGACCCACTTCACGACGGCACCTGACCCAATAGATGGTCACCTGTGTTTATTCAAATAAACATCTTAGCGGGGCCAATTGCGCGGTAAATCTTCATAGATTAATCATACCAGAGTACCTATCGTACATATGTCGCCAGTTCGTTGGTGCCTGATTGGATTGGCAGCCGAACAGTACGAGTCCAGCTTCAAGTCCAGCTCCGGACGTTGAGTGCGATCGTAACGACTTGCTACAGTAGGTCATCGACTCACGGTCAAGAGAAGCCATCCCTCCTGCGGCGACGTTGGCCGATCTGCCTACCAAGATCGCTGTTCTAGCCCCTCCCTCCTTTCTTAGCAACCGCCACCATTCCGAGTCGGCATCCATATAGATTCTGATGACCCATAGTCTCCCGCTCCGAGATAGTGGCGCCACAAACTAAGCCTCATTTTAGCACATTCTCTACGATGCGCCATCAAACCTGAAACGATCCACCACGGCGCCCGAGAAATGCAAAATCTTCGCGCACTGAATTTTAGTGGCGTACTTCATTCCTACACCACCACCAATCATGCGCCGAATGTCGTCGCCCTGAGCCAAGACACAGCCGACTTCACGTCGTCCTCGACGTCATGGTGCCAAACGCGATCCCACATCCCCCCAAGGTCTTCCTGTATGCCCTGCGGGCTCAGTCCGTGCTCACCATAGCCATCGTAAATTTCCCCAGCCTTGACACTCCCCTCCCACACCATCTGAGCGCGTGGACGACGGACGCGGTCGTATGCTTCGAGGACAGCCTACCAGATCAGACGCATGAGAACGCGGCCGTGAGTACACCAATGCCATCTTTGACCCACCTCTATATTGGAGCCGGTCGTTCCAGGGTGCCCGAGCAGTTGAGCGATCACGTATGCGTCCTCGATGCACTGACCAGCACCAGCACCCAAGTGTGGCAGCATTCCGTGCGCCTGTCCGGAACAGATTCAACCTTTAGCATGCGCGGACATACATCATACACCCACTCACCGAGTCTCCTGCGACTATAATGCGCCCCTTGACATACGTCTCCAGCGGCGGATAGACGACAGGTATCGACCATTTGCTCGGGGTTTTGATACACTTAAGGATATCTATCACGTCGCTTCCCCAGGCTTCGTACTCGTTCAATAATTCTTTCTGCGAGACATCCTTGACGCTGGGATACTCGAGCTCCTTCGACCCGATAGGTGCGTTGTGGTCTGCTGCAAACGCTACCACGTTGATCTGGAAAGCGTTTAGAATCAATACTTGTCGTGTCGCACGTTCAGCTCAGACGTACAAGTTCGGCATGCTTGATGGGAAAGACGATGAGATGCTATTGACAGAGTGAGTACGCCATCTCTTGCGCTGGTTATCTCATGCCTGCCTTGTCCTTTCCGGCGAAGCAAACAGACCGCGCCGTGACGTCCGTCTTCACGCTTGCTTTCTTGAGCATGTCCGCAGGAAACAGACCTCTGTAACAGATTGCATTGCTAAAGGCTGCCTTGTTCTCGCCACCACCAGTCACTGCGGTGCGTACGGCGCTGTGGACGCCGTCCGCGCCAATGACGAGATCGGCTTCATATACCGTATTGTCGTCAAAAGTGATGACGACTCGAGTAGGGTCGTTCTCGATGGGCGCTACTGAGACGCATCGCTTCTTGAAGTGGATGATACTGGGATCGATGAACTTCTGCAAGGCATCCAACAATGCCGCGCTGTCATTCGCGTCAAATTCCGTCAACGGCAGCTCCAACGTAGAACGACGTACCGGTGTGCGCCAAGCCCGCCGTTTTCCTCCGACTCTGGATACTTCACCAAGATCAGCTGCATATCGTTCTCAGAACCAAGGCATGACGTACATCATAGAGGACCTCGTGGCCTTCCATTCCCGACACGAACCTGAACATCCTCGTGCTGAGTTCAGACTCGTTGCACTTCTCTAGGACGTCATCGAGAACACCGAGAGTACGCAAGATGCGTACGGCGTTTGGCCCTACGTGCACGTTTGTCTGTCTGCTCGTCAATATAGATACTGCACATGCTCACCGAGTCCCACTCCGGCACCGATTTCACCGAGTTTGGCCTAATACAATGGTAATCATGTCACGTCACCTGGGTCCAATAGATAGATGGCTCACCGCTGCCTCGAAGATCTGAACAGGTACACCTGCACGTATCAGGGCTATGGCACAGGTCAGGCCGCAGATCCCTCCGCCGACTAGGGCGACCTTGAAGTTCTTGTGCTCAGGCGATGACTTGTCAGACATGATGGACGTTCGGTATGGAGGTGGAAGTGGTATAACAGAATCCCATTGAGTGCCGCACATATATGCAAACGTTCGCTCCACACTGTGACAGCCTTCTGTTGCGATGCAAGATGGCACGTCAAATACCTGCCAGCATCACGGTGGCGGCTCAGACATTGGCGAACCCTCAGGCCAAAATCAGAGCATTGGGAGCGGCCTCTGGCCTCCGGCTGGGACTGTGTTTGTTAGACGCCACTGCGCATCGACGCTGCACTTATCGATGAAGAGGTTGGACAGGTGCAGGGTACCACCCTCTTCTGCGTGCCCAATAGCGTCTCATAGTGGTCGGGACGAATATAGTTGACCATCAGAATACCCGGCGCTTGCTTAGGCGCAGGTCGAAGGATGTGTATCACATTCTGCTCACAAGGGACTATATCAGACGACGAACAGATCGCAGGCGACTCGCGAAGCAGGTGGTATCAAACCCGAATGATCCCGCAGCCACTGGAGGCTCCCAGCAATATTACGCTCGCACCGCGAACTCTAACTACCGGCATTCATGGTATCGCATCCAACACTCACAGCAGTATGACCAGTCGTGCGGTGGTATAGAAGACAGAGGAACCTAAGGGATCGTCTGCGCACAAAGCAAGCTGAAACTACCTACCACAGAAAAGGTGAGCGCTCCGCGAGTGAGCCAGCAGCGAGAATTGAGTAGCCCTATGTTCGACCACGATGTGTGCGCATCCGAACAGACCTCGGATTGCGATCGTCCCCGCCCGTACTGACCATATGCGTAAGTACGTACGTCCCTTATCTTGATCCGTTCATTTGGATATCCAAATTCAATATTCGGAAGAACTGGCTTGGTCAGCGTCCGTGGCGTCGGTCCTAGAAGTAGTGATTTGAAGACGCCAAACGGCGGAACGCGGCATGAGGTCGAGGTCAGGGCGTTATATTCCGAAGTCGTTGCCGGCACTCGACGCGCGTCATCGTGGTGCATTACATATCTGCAAAGTCTATGCCATTCCCATATGGTAGCTGGGTACCGCGAATATCGTAGAAGTAGATCGTCTATACAAAAGGATATCTATAACCTTCCACTGATAGGACCGAATAAAGTAACAAGTCGCTTTTGATCCGTTAAGCACGAGGCACCCGACGCCCATAGCCTTTTGCATAGGGGGAAAGGAAATGTCCATAAAACTGCATCTCTCAATGAGATTCAGACACGGTCAAAGACTTGACGTCGCGTTATAGATGACGGGGGTGGACGTGACGCCGTACTCCTTCGCGACGTTGCCCTATAGAATCGGGCATTGAGCATGAGCCCGGCATATAGCCTCGAGAACACGTTCACTCACGGGACAATCCAGGTACGTCTCGACCACTGTCAGATAAAAGGTCGCGTTCGAGAAGAACAGAGAGCCATATTCCTGTGTCGAGAAGTCCGGCATTGCCAGGCTAGAAGGCGGCGGCGGAGGGTCTTGTTCGGGGAGCCCTGAAGGAAGAGAAGCGACCGGACGCTGAGTCAGTCTGGGTTCGCCCGCGCGGAGAAACCAGTCACTCACCAAAGTTAGGAACCAACCATTCGCCGAACTCGAACAGATAGGTGCCCGTGGCGAACGTGCCATTGGTGGTCATGTCCTCGACGGTGGGCGGCGTTTCGAGCAACCAGATGGTGACGGGCTCGTAGCCCGACTCACAGTAGTTGACCGAGTCGAAGCCGAAGTCGAACGTCGCACCCGGCGCGATAGCGTCATACGTGCCTGGGAGGGAGATCGAGCCGTGCGCGGCTACGACGGCCTGGCGTCTGAGGGGGACGCTTGCCGCTAGGCTCGTGGTAAGGGCGGGGACGAGGGCGAGCAGTGTAGAGAGGCGCAACTGCATGTTGTGAATGGGGTGGGGCGCGGTTGAGTGACTGTGAACACTGGCGATCTATGGACCCTCCAGCGGTCTTATATACCCGTCTGGCAGCGGTCTTCTTCATAATGCGCACCTATGATACTCCGAATTCCCGCGAAACTACCAGATATTTGGGTGGTGGTGACAGTTCCAGCTATATTTCCGTACGGCGGGGGCGCCTAGACACTGCATCGTGAAACACCAGGGCCGCCAGTCAGCGTCGCTTCTGTGGTTTCCGTGAAATTGCCATAATGTCATCGCGGCGAGAATGGCCACAATCATGCCCTGACAGGGACGGGTGCCGGTAAACGGAGTGCAAGGCCCACAGAAGCGGACGATGTCCAGTACTGCTGATGTCCAGCCGTGGCGGCAGCGCCACACGTGTGCCCGATCAGGCAATCTCGCTCCGCTGCGGCACCGCTCTGTTGCACAAATGGGTGAGGGCAAGAACATTTACATTTGGCAAGATTGTCGCCGGCAAGACCCACGAGGCAGTCTGTGGGTGTGCCGGTATACAGACCTTGTTCGTGGGCTCTGCGTTCCTAACGCCAATTCCAGGCCGGGGTGACGTTGATAGCAAAGGTGTCCGATCAGCGAGCGCTGCGCTCCCGAGGGCCCACGTAAACCTGACACGCGGCGCTCAGGGCGCACTGTCTGCGCAACAGGTTGATGGTGGGAGTGTCGGCTCTGAGTGCCAGCCAAGGCCCCACGCATCCCATCGCGCCTGGTACGTCGGAAAGCCAGGACACCGACAGATGTCATCAGCCTCATGCTGGGCACCCGTACTCACCGGTGTTTGAAGGAAGACAAGACTTCTGCAATGGGGGTAGAGCGTGCCATATAGTTAAATTAATGGCATCGGCGTGTATGAGCTGAGGCCGATAGTTTGGCGCTTATCCTTCAAGTGGTTGCGCGGTGATTCTACGCCGCATCCAACGAAGGCGAGGCACAGTTAGTTCGGAACGCGATTGCCTGGTGGGGCTTGCACTCAGATGGACTGACATTGCGTCAGCGACCGCGTTAAGATGAAAGACGGTTCGTCCTCGCTCTCACCGGGATATCGACACCGGATGCCGGACACCAAGTTGCTGGCAGGGACTGGTCTCGCCTATTGCACCCAGTCATGTCGTAGAAGCGCCTGGATGCTGCGCGGAGGTTGCGAGAACGCGATGTCTGAAGGAGTCCCTGATACATATCCGTTCCACAGATCCGCTCGAAGTTGCCGCTTCATGTGGTCCTTTAGTGGGGACAGTGCGGTGGGTGGTACGTCTAAGCAGTAAGGGTATGCACCAGCCTTCTTTCAATAGCCGTTGGCAGATATAAGGAAAGATATACACGTTGAGTCCCCCATATGCGATGCTTCCCAGTGTACATGTCTGAGAACAACGGCGAGGTCCCTGAAATCGTGGAGACCCAACCAACCTTCCAAAGCGCTGGTTCATGTGGTCAAGACTGCAATGCCGATAATCAAGGTCCTGTAGCTTCATTCGTAAACTCTGTCCTACAGATCACGTCAGCAGCCACCTCGAGAAGGGCCGTGAAAGGGCTGGCCATCGCGGGCAATATCCATGCAAGAAGTGGCTAGCTCCGAGAGAGCACATGCTGTCTAATGCATCTATACCTTGAATATAAGAGCTGGGTCTTCTATGGCGGTCAATCTTCCATCAAGTAGATCCGCGGTGCCCGTATAGCAGCTCTAGAGCGCAGGAGGTTTATTGTCCAAGGGCTCCGCTATTGGGACGGCTTATCTTTATGCACTTCGGGGAAAGGGAGGCTGAGAGCGGTTAGCGGCGGCGATACTGCGACGAGGGCTGCAAAGCAAAATCGCACCCGGGCACTGGTTGCCACAAGGAACTGGGTCCCCTTAATTTGACTCTGATGGTGCCAATTGCGAGCACCCATGCAGACAGCAATCCGACAATCGTGGCGGTACAAGACAAGCAAAGTCCGGCGCCCTTCGTCCAAGTCGCTGGCCGATGCAAGGGTGCATAACACGTGATGAACGCGTCGGACCGCGAGCGCGACGCGTCGCGACTCAGGAAGATGGCGCCCATCTAGACCTAACGAGCGTACCTGGAACTAGTTCACACCGTTTCACGCCATGGATTGCGACACTGGGAAACACGCAAGCATATATGGGTTGACTCGGCTTCTTGTGTTGGATGGACCTGGGACTCCGTAAGCACGGATACAGTTGTTATCATTCCGGGCTCTTTTTGTACAACACCGTGATGCGTGTAAGGCATCACAAACATGTACACGCAGATCAGAGGACCGAAGATGCACGAGATTGCTGTATGGTTATTCTTCTTTGTGAAGGTTGTTCACAGGCTTTGTGCGCGGGTTGTCTTGCACTTCTAGCCACACACGTTGTCCGTTCCACCCGTTCACCGCGCTTCGGCAAGTACAACCGGTGGGGATGGAGAGGACCAACTGGCCATTTTGAGGGCGGATCCATGCCACCCCTTACTAAGTTCACGGGTCCAACTCATCCGTGAAAGTAGTTGGGTAACGGGTTCAGGTAAGCCGCCATCATGCTCACATCCCTTCAACGGTCAACCATCATACATACATTACATCATGTCTTCTCACTTTACTTCCACGAGACAAGACGTTTCAAGATACAACATCTGCACATGCGCTTGTCAGCACCTTGTTCGGCTAAGTATTGTACAAGTTCAACCCACCTTCAAGTTCGTCATTCGCTCCTCACTTCTTACTATCGCAGTAGTGAAGACAACCCTTGCTAGTCCCATCTGTATTTGGAAACAGTGGACTCGACACCTGCGTCGGATCACACGGGCAATTAGAGAGGTGCAGACGAACCGGCAGTGCTGCGAGGAGCGCATCACGTTGTCCGCTCCCCGCATGCGCCATACTGGTGTTCTTTCCTTAGCCGGTTTACCACACGATTATATCTTTTCAAGCTTCAGTGCATCTTTCTGAACTCGGAACAGCTTAGTTGTCCTCAGCGATATTGGTACACGATCTTTTTCAATTTCTGAACCGCACTAACTAGAAGTAAGTTCACAGCAAGTCGTTGAAACTAGTTTACAGAACAATTTTGTGCAGTGACATACATATGGGACTACAATGCTTCTCTCATGGCTTCTCGTTCTTGCGTAGCGGCGTGACTATCAGCGGCATACTAGGTTGGCTAGACTCCATTCCAACCGAAGGAAAGGAAATCGGGGCAAGATTCCACACGATTGGCTTATCCGACAGCGCGAAGGTGAAGTTCGACAGGAGCATCATGAGTAAAATCTCTGAGATGGCTGTTAGTATTGCTCGTAAAGGATCCAGCTCCGATACTTACTCATCTCCAATTCCGAGAATTTAAATCCGCTGCGACGACAGCGTGAATGCATGCTCGAAAAATGATACAAAAAGCTCTTACATGCAGGCTCGTTTTCCCCCGAGGAAGGTCATCCTGCCGAGAAGTAGGCATATCAGCTTGTTTGTGCCATGCGATGTGAGGAAGTAAACAATCACAAGTGTGAGAATACGCCCGGCGCAGCTACATCTGTCACAGTCCTAGGTAGCGGAGCCAGCCAACGTTCAGGCTTCCACTCAAGCGCATCCTCGCCCCACTTCGCCTTGCTCGTATTGGAACCCAGGGTACCCAGAATAATCTTCGTTCCCTTTGGCACGTGTATCTCGGACATGGTTTGACCATTCCGGCCGACTACTGGAAAATGCAGTGGCAGTACGGCGTCTCGCTTTGCTCTAGGTATCAAATATCGATTATGGGTGCCAGAATTAGGACAACGTAGTTCATCGCTCACACTCGAGTAAGAAATGTAACCGGTGGATATCTGCGTAGTGATCAGCTGATGAGCGAACGAAATTGTCGAGAGGCTCACAGGCGAAGGGTCTCTCGACAAACGGCGTCCAGATACGGCAGCTGCATCACCTCATCGTACGTCAAGTCTTCGCCACTATACGCGGCCATGACCTCGTTCCTCAATCTGTCCTGCATCTCAGGGCGCGCAGCGAGATTTTGCAGGGTGCGAGATAGTATATTTGACGTCGTGTCCATGGCACCCAGTATAATAGTGCTATGCAACGGTATGAGCTAGTCGCTGGGGAAACTGTAAAAAAATACACAAAAACGCACGACATCTGAGCAACAAGCTCATCGTCCGGAAGTCGATCGCTGTCTGAAGCTGCCATATTCGCCTTCACTATACAACAATCAGTGCCTGGTTCGTATACAAGATACGAATATATTTTTCTTACCCAGAGTGGTCATTATGTCCTTTCCGCCGCCAATCTGCTCTGGATCTGACTCTAATCCCACACCCAAAGCTTCCTTCTTGGCCCTGAATATCGCGGTCGCCGTCTCTGACATTTTGTCGACGTTATACTTCAGTTTGCGGACTCCTGCGTGCGGAAAGTGGTCCATCACAAATGCTCTGAACCAGCGGGGACCGATCCAATCTACGTATGGCAGTAGCTGCCGAAAGACGATCAGGCCTTGCAGCGTCGGGCTGTTTATATGCCACAATGGCTAGGAACAACCCTTGCGGTGAGCTCAATAACAGGTAGAGAACTCACAATAATGTCTTCAATGCTTCTCCGTAGTCATCCTCTGCATCTCTCACAAGAGGATCGAAAGAATAGCCTAGGCCACCTTGCCCGACGAGCTCAAGAGCGGCGCGACCCATCCAGAACAGGATGTTCAGCTCGCGAGGCCCGGATTGTACCTCTGTTGTGAGGGCTTCCTGGAGCTATAGTAAATGTCAAAACACGGCACGCCGCTATAACGTCGATAGAGACAACACGCCTTATGAACAATTCCGTAAAATGTAGGCACTAAGCTTCGCATGTGATTGATAGCGAACACGGAGTTAAGCATCTTCCTCTGCTTGTGATGATGCTCGCCTATGACAGTTCACCCATCAATGACCGAGCCCTTACGACTGGGCATAAGGATAGACCTAGGGTTGATATAAGGCCTGGGCCGAAAAGATAATGGTTTGTCCTGCAGAAAAGACAGGTCTCATGGGTGTCCGTGACATTCTTCTGCCTAGCTTACTTGATAAACAGCTTCGATTCCTCGAAAACACCCTCTTCTTTGATGAGAATATTGTGGAGGGCTTTAGGATCTTGAACAATTAACATGGGTATCTGCATGTTGAGGCTATCAGCCTGCCATGAACTTTCTAGGGCAAAGGAGATGACTGCGCACACAATATAGCCCATAAAGTTTGACTACGGAGCCATAGTCTTGGGCCAAGTGCCTATGGAAATCGGAGCCGTGCCTGTGGAAGTATTGGCTCACGTTTCCTGATCAGCGGCGTGTTTCACAATCAGCATCTCCAGCACCCGACACATCCAGAGTACACCCGCCTTGCCATAACGAAGTGGGCGCGGGTCCCGGGATATTGTCTAGTGGAGATTTCAGGAAGCGCCGTCGTAGCAGGCGTAAAAGACCCCATGAAGCAGCGCAAATGAGAAAGGCAGTCAACAAAGGGCTTGCGACTACCATAGTGATGCAAGATATTTCATCAGATTTTTAAGATTGAGCCCTGCGTTATATATCCGGAGAGGAACCTTCCTAGCTCGGGGCCTTCAATGCACAGAACTAGGCTCGACGCTGACGCTTGACATTATCCCTGAGATATCGTATGATTTGTCCGTAGTTGTAGAGACCGGAAGAGCCCGGAGACCACTGCAACGAATCCACGCTCCGGTGAGTACCGTTTCAATATACAGAGCCGCTGGTTTGTCAATGGGATTGATATCTCCTTGACAGGAGCCAACACGCCCTGATCACCAAAACCCAGATCACCAAGTACCAGATCAAAACGAATGCACGACCTTGGAGCCCGTCCTCGCAGTTCGGTACAGTCGTCACTGCATCCCCGCGAGAGACCTGGTTAGAGTGGCATCCGTAGGAACCGACTTCGCCGAATGCTTAGTTGGCGGTTACGCATTGCGATCGTGCTTTGATGTCAACTGTCAAACGACCCGGCAAGAGCTGAAGCCATGAATAGTGACGCGGTGCCACTGATGGTGGACCCAGCAAGGAATCAGGTTGAAACGGAGGCATTGTGCCTGCAGCAGTGCAGACTCACCCCGTATCTTTCGGAGAACATGGAAGGAACATACCATTGACTTAAATGCGCCGCGGTCCCGCGGTCCGGGCCGCTGTTGCAAAATGCCGGCATCAAGTGCTTTGTTTCTCAGTCCAGTCATCACGGCGAAAGGGCATGCTATGAACGAGCCGTTGGTTTTAGCATGCATCTAAGTGCAACAATCCAGATTGAGTGAACCGATATTCACAACATAGGACCGAATAGGCTTGGATATACGCAACATTGGTGTCAGCCCCGACGGAATGTATGAACATCAGTCGATGCTGAACGTTGGTCAACGGGAACTGGCAACAACAACGTCAACCTGAGCTCGTATACCTGTTGGCAATTGGGCTCTTACAGTAATGTTGAGAGAACGACTCTGGCCAAGTACAAATCAGATGACGAGACAGACCATAACATATAACCAAGTCGCGGATTCTCCTTTGCCCACAGCCCGTGAAAGAGCCAAAGTACGTCCAAATGTTACTGATAGATGCTGGATGTTCACTGCATACATCGTTTCACTCCAGTGTCTGGACTCTGGATGAATCGGCTTCAGGACACAGTCATGTGATCATATACAGCCATTACGTCTCGGAGGCGAGTTGCAGCAAGACTCCCTTCGTCTCCACCTCATTCACACACGTCTGATAACAAACAAAGATACAAAGGCATGCAATCAATCAAGGATGGTATACTGGATAAGGCGAGAAAGGGCCAAGCTGGAAAACACCCAACTCCCTGTACCGTCAAGGCATCCACCCCAGCTTCAGGTCCCAGCTTTTGTCCTGCAATCTGAAACTAAACTTTGCTGTCTGCTGCTTCTGATCAAATTACTCATCAGGGAGGGTGGCACAATGGAGATACGAGTCCAACAAATCTTTTCTGCCCCTTTCACCCGAACTGGCCATCAGTTCGTTCCTCAGCTTGATGGCTCGGGACACTAAACAGAGTAAGCTTCTTCTGGTGTTCCCCAACAAACCTGACGAGTATTTGCAAATCTTGGAGACCTATGCTCAACTCCCCTCCTCGTTCTGAATGGCGGGGCAGGCTCTCTGCATCTATCGCAGAGAGCCTGCCCCGCCATTCATTTAATTACCTTGCCGAAGGAACCCCACCATTTGGCTATATCCTTGTCGCCGTCTGTAACTAGCTGGGCAGTAGGTGAAACATTTGTCTTTCCGTTCTATTCCTTGTACTACTAGCGCCCATACTGGCACCTGTCTTAGCACTCACCCGCAGGTTGAACATTATGTAGCTTACATAATGGGGTCCGTGCGCACTTCGTACTCGGCATCGTACCACTATGTTTCTTTCTTCACTAACACGACCACATAGACACGATGGTCCGTGCGCAGTCGGTACTTGTATAAGTAGTTGTATCATTAGTCGGTCGAACCCTAAGTTCGACCTGGTTATTCATTCAAGTCTCTGCTCCTCCTCGCTTGGGGTAGTGGTCATTCTCGACTTCCTCGCTCGATCTTCAGGACGACGCTGATGCGATCTACGAAACCCTAACCCCTAACCTGGGTACGACCTAGGTGGACTAGAGGCAGGTTATTGTCTTAGTGAGAGGGGAGTTAGCAGCAAGGTGTCCCGCGGTTCGAGTGAACACGAGAAACACCCTCGGAAAAGGCTACGAACGCTAGGGAAGGTACGAGGTGGCTCGACACGTCGTCGAAGCTACTCGGAGGCTGTGGGTAGTTAGCGGGGGTCGGTAGAGACGATCGAAGCTCGGCAGAGCTCTTCGATGTATCGTAGAGGGAAGAGACATGATTCGATAGGGTGGACTTAGCTAGGACGCGGTTCGAGATACAACGCAGTTCTTCGATAATAGCCGAAGTCGAAAGGTTCGTCGAGACGGTATCGACTAGTAAACACAGTAGACG
This sequence comes from Postia placenta MAD-698-R-SB12, assembly GCF_002117355.1. Lineage (NCBI taxonomy): Eukaryota > Fungi > Basidiomycota > Agaricomycetes > Polyporales > Adustoporiaceae > Rhodonia > Rhodonia placenta. The sequence continues at coordinate 1,076,574 of NW_020169843.1, read as the reverse complement.
AGGTTTCGAGGTTACGCAGCGAGGAACGAAGTGACGCAGTTAAGGGCTTTAGACGCAGGGCGAACTCGACTTATGAGCTCTGAACTCGAGGGGGGAACTGGGTCTTGTATTTTTGGAGAGAAGTACGACAGATTTTATACTACGCAAGGGACACTACGACTATCGAGGGGGGCACACTAGTACGAGGGGCTTTGCATTGTCCCACACGAGTCTGCCTCACCGAGTGGCACGTATCAAGTCCATCAGTAGAGTGACGTCATGCCGAACGCGGAGATGAAGAGAAACATACGAGACACTTCGGACTGGTATCCGTCGTCGAAGGCATGCCGCGAGGTTCGATACCTAATCGGGAAAGACCGGCTACGTCGGTGTGGCACGGAGCGATGCCCGCGCTTGGACGAACGGCGTCAAGTGGCCCTATTGTCCGCTGAATGCGGGAGATGTCCCGAGATCTATGAGGCATCGGGACGACCGCGCCGAGCTTCGAGCAAGCATCGCGCACCGTTGAAGATGTCGAAGAGCGTCGAAGGCGAAATCGAAGTGTTGGGTGACTGAGCCGAAGTGCCGGGCGGGATGCGATTGCCGAAAAGAGCTGTATCGGGGCCCAGAGGGGCTTGGCGCCTATCAATGCATTGTCCATAAGCCCTCACTCGTCATCTACGAGTCAGGCATAGGAGTATAGACCGTTGTATCAAAAGGTCGAACTTTCTAAGCTACGTTCCTAGTTTTACCTAGTCGAACATCTCATCCACCATCACGTCGAACAACACAGTCAACCCAGTTCCTTTGGGACTACCAGCCCTCGCAGGATCACCGCTCCTCCAGTACGACCGAGCAGATCGCTGCTTTGTCACCTCCACAAAAAGAGCTCCCATCTACCCTCGAGGCGGTACCTGGTGTCATGCAACCGGTCCAAACCCGCAGGTCGTCGCCCATCAAGAACTCGTTAGCTACTACCAGAGACACCCACCCGCTCACCCAGAAGACGTATTCACCACCCTACGGATCGACGTTGAACCTACTCAAACAGCAGAAAGCGTGCAGTCACCCATCAACGAACAACCACTCGAACTCCCTGAAGTTCAGTACGTTCCCATCGAAATCCCAGACATCGAACTACCACCAGCCCCACCCGCACCAACCAACGCACCGGTTGAAGTCCCTATGGCAACATTCACTCAAGCAGACATCAATCAGCGCATCACTGTCGCCCTCGCAGCATACCAATCCCAGCAGTCAACGGCCAACCGACCCCTTCACCTCGACATCCCTGCTCCCGAACCCTTCAGCGGAAAGGCAGAGGACCTCAGACGCTTCATCCAATGCATCCTCTCCTACTTTGTCGCCACCAACAACACCCGACTCAGTGATGAAGCAAAGATCGCCTTCACTGTAGCGCTGATGAGGAAGGATCTGGGGAAAACATGGGCGGACGCATATTATGAAAAGTCAGCAGGGGGAGTCCAGGTCTATTCCACTTGGGCAGACTTCGTTGCCGCTCTAGAAGAGGCGTTCCCTGAGCATGGAACGCGAATCAAGGCACATCAAATCCTGATGAAACTCCCTGAACGACAGAAGGATAGGAAGACAGTGCTCTCCCTCGGTAACTACGTCACCCGCTTCGAGCAGCTAGCATCAAAGGCTCAGCTCAAGGACACTGAGGTCAATGGCACCAACCGCGTCGAGAACGACTACCACACTCTCCACGCCAACTTCGTCAAAGGACTCCCGAAGGAGCTATATTTTGCGCTCGCAACAAGGGTTGCTAGGGATCGACCCAACACCATGAAGGCCTGGTACGATGAAGTCCGAAACGCCGACGCAGCCAAGCAGAGGGCTCTCATCGTCACAGACACCAGAGACTATGGCGAACCAATGGATATCGACGCCGCTGCCGTCACATCAACCTTCGCCTCCACATCGGGAGGAAGGAAATGGGAACTAGGAGCTGTTCTCAATGAGGCCGATCGGAAGCTCCACAGGGACGGGAACCTGTGCTTCTACTGCCACATCAAGGGCCACAGTGCCAAGGATTGCCGCAAGAAAGCGGCCGCACGACAAGGGGGTGGGAGGCCGAACCAGGGAGGATCTGGGAAGGACGACTTCCGCGCCAGAATCAAGACACTCTCCGCTGACGAAAAGCGGGAGCTGTACGAAGAACTTACGATGGAGGATTTTTGAAGGGGCAGGGTGAGCCGACGCAACCACTGCCCGTATCCGTTTCACTGTCCCGTGTAATTCTAGTAGTCCGAAATGAACGCGCTCTACACATTCCGATTACTGTGGGACGAAAAGACGTCGAGGCGCGCGCTTTCATTGATAGCAGCGCAACAGGAATCTTCATCAGCCCGAGATTCGTCCGAGAGCATCGACTTCGGACAGAACCTCTCCCCCGACCCATCCCCGTCTTCAACGTGGATGGAACTCCGAACAAAGAAGCACTCATCACGCGAAGAGCCCTCTTATCTTACAAGATAAGCGGAGAACCCCGATTTGTCAAAGCCTACGTCGCCAGCATCGGCAAAGAAGACATCATCTTCGGCCATACCTGGCTCAAGCTCGAAAACCCCAAGATAGACTGGAAGACCGGACGAGTTGAGCTAAACCACCGGTGGACGAAAGACGAGACCAGGGCCTGGAAGATGGACCTGTACCAAAGGCGAGTGGCTCGGCTAGAACTGAAGAAGGCCGTAACTACCCCACTCCCAGAACCAACGGAGGACGAATTCATTGTCATCTCCACCTCGGAGCACGC
>NW_020169843.1:1068172-1072270 GCF_002117355.1 Postia placenta MAD-698-R-SB12 | reverse complement strand
AAAGGAGACGAATGGAAGGCAGCGTTCATCGTACCCGGAACTGATGGCAAACCGCCGCAGCTGTACGAACCCACGGTGATGTTCTTTGGGCTGTGTAATTCCCCCGCTACGTTCCAGCGGATGATGAACACAATATTCGCAGACATGCTTCAAGAAGGCTGGCTCTGCATTTATATGGACGACATCCTGATCTTTTCCCAGGACAAGGCAGAACACGAAGAACGAACACGACGTGTTATCGAACGACTTCGGCAACACGACCTCTACCTCAAACCGGAGAAATGCGCCTTCGACGTCACCGAAGTCGAATTCCTCAGCATGATCATCCGTCCAGGAGAAATCGCAATGGACCCCGTTAAACTAGCTGGCATTGCAGATTGGCCGGTGCCGTCCAACCTCAGGCAAGTACGCGCCTTCGTTGGATTTGGAAACTTTTACCGCCAGTTTATCAAAGGCTTCTCGGACAAAGCGCAACCGCTGGTTGCTCTCACCCGGAAGGACGTCGCCTGGACCTGGGGATCTGACCAACAGAAAGCCTTCGAGACCCTCAAAAAGGCATTCCTAGAAGAACCGGTACTACGCATGCCGGATCCCGATCGACCCTTCGCTATCGAAACCGATGCCTCCAAGATCGAAACCGATGCCTCCAAGTTTGCAACCGGAGCAGTACTACGCCAGCGCGACGACAACAGCGACTGGCATCCTTGCGGATACCTCTCTCAAAGCTTCAATGCAGCAGAGAGAAACTACGACATCTATGACAGGGAGTTATATGTGGTCATCCGCGCACTAGATGAGTGGAAGCACTACCTCATCGGCAGCCCATACCCAGTAACGATTCTCAGCGACCACAAGAACCTCACATATTGGAAACAAGCCAAAGACATGAACCGACGACAAGCACGCTGGGCGAGTAAACTGACCGAGTTTGACTTCCGCCTGGTACACGTTCCTGGTACCCAAATGGTGCAGAGTGACGCTCTCTCCCGCCGACCCGACCATGACGACGGCTCCAATGACAACACCGACGTCATTATGCTCCCACCAGAAGTATGGGTCGCTGCCATCGACATCGACACCCGCGACACCATCCTTTCCTTTCAGAACGACCCAATAATGAAGGAAGGCCTCACTGCGGCGCGCACTGGAGGAACACCACGCACTGGAACAGACTGGTCCATCGATGATGACCTCCTCCTATACCAGGATCGGGTCTATGTACCCCCAGATGAGTCTTTTTGCAAACGTCTCGTCTCCCACTATCACGACCTCCCCTCTGCAGGACACCCCGGTGTTCAGAAAACCCTCCTCGGCTTGCGCCGTGACTACTGGTGGCCGATGATACGACCTACGAAACCCTAACCCCTAACCTGGGTGCGACCTAAAGGGACTAGAGAGACGGATTATAGTCTAGTGAGAGGGGAGTTAGCAGCAAGGTGTCCCGCGGTTCGAGTGAACACGAGAAACACCCTCGGAAAAGGCTATGAACACTAGGGAAGGTACGAGGTGGCTTCGACACGTCGTCGAAGCTACTCGGAGGCTGTGGATGGTTAGTGGAGAGGATCGAAGCTCGGCAGAGCTCTTCGATGTATCGTAGAAGGAAGGGACACGACTCGATAGGGGGGGACTTAGCTAGGACGCGGTTCGCAGTTTCTTCGACAATAGTCAAAGTCGAAGGGTTCGTCGAGACGGTATCGACGAGTAAACGCAGTGGACGAGGTTTCGAGGTTACGCAGCGAGGGACGAAGTGACGCAGTTAGAGGCTTAGACGCAGGGCGAACTCGACTTATGAGCTCTGAACTCGAGGGGGGAACCGGATCTTGTTGTTTTTTGGAAAGAAGTACGACAGATTTTATACTACACAGGACGCTACGACTATCGAAAGTGGCACACTGGTACAAGGGGCTTTGCATTGTTCCTCAAAAAGCTGCCTCACCGAGGGGCACATATCAAGTCCATCGGTAGAGTGACGTCATGCCGAACGCGGAGATGAAGAGAACCATGCGAGACACTTCGGACCGGTGTCCGTCGTTGAAGGCATGTCGCGAGGTTCGATACCTAATCGGGAAAGACCGGCTACGTCGGTGTGGCTTGGAGCGATGCGCCCGCTTGGCCGAGCGTCGTCAAGTGGCCCTATTGTTCGCCGAATGCGGAAGATGTCTCGGGATCTACGCGCGAGGCATCGGGACGACCGTGCCGAGCTTCGAGTAAGCGTCGCGCACCGTCGAAGGTGTCGAAGAGCGTCGAAGGCGAAATCGAACTGTTGGGAGACTGAGTCGAAGTGGCGGGCAGGATGCGACTGCCGAAAAGAGGTGTATCGGGGCCCAGAGGGGCTTGGCGCCTATCACCGAGCATGGCCCAGTTTGTCGCTCGCTATGTTAACGGCTGTGGCATCTGCCAGCAAATGAAGGTTAACACGCATCCAGCCCGACCGCCCATCACCCCCATTCGACCCCGCGCAAATGCCAAGCCCTTCAGCACATTCTCGTGCGATTACATCACCGACTTGCCACCGTCCAACGGCTTCGATTCAATTCTGGTCGTAGTGGACCACGACCTTACGAAGGGGGTAATTTTCATCCCATGTAACAAAACAATTGATGCTCTTGGGACGGCAGACGCAATGTACCGAGAGGTCTACAAGTGGTTTGGACTCCCAGACAAGATCATCAGCGACCGAGGACCGCAATTTGCGTCCAAAGTCTTTCAAGAACTTTGCAAAATGACTGGGGTTCAATCAGCCATGAGTACGGCATTCCATCCGCAAACCGACGGCGAGACAGAACGAGTAAACCAAGAACTGGAGATCTACCTCCGCTGCTTCACTGCCAATGATCCGGATAAGTGGGCTGACCATCTTCACACTGCGCAATTCGCTCACAACTCCCGCGAGCATTCCACGACGAAGACGTCCCCATTCAAACTCATGATGGGATACGAACCTCGCGGAATACCCACCACGCACCCTGGATCAAACACGCCGCAAGCAGCTTATCGCCTCAAGGACTTGCAAAACATCCGTGAGGAAGCACATGCGGCAATGGAGATGGCCCAGAACGTCCTGGCCAAGAGAGTAAAAAGGAAGGGGGGTTCCTTCCGTAAAGGTCAGCTGGTATGGCTAGACTCCCGGAACTTGAAGCTGCCGTACCCGTCCAGGAAACTAGCCCCGAGGCGAGAAGGGCCGTTCAAAGTCCTAGACAAAATCGGAACGGTCGCGTACAAGCTAGACCTCCCTAGCACCTGGCGAGTCCACCCCGTTTTCCACGAATGGCTTCTATCTCCCTACTCGGAGACGGAGATCCATGGTCCGAACTACACGAGGCCACCTCCTGACCTTATCGAGGGCGAAGATAACTACGAAGTCGAAGCCATCATCGGACATCGAGAGAACAAGAGGATGCGACACCGCGAATATCGCGTCAGGTGGAAGGGTTACTCAACAGCCGATGACTCATGGGAGCCCGAAGCGAACCTGACTGGGACGGCTGACGAAGTGTTGGCAGAGTATAAGAACAGGAAGGACTTGAGCTGAATCGATAGCAGCTCTACCCAGTCGCTACATCCCCACTCGCACCAACATGTCTTCCATCCTCTCGTTCCTCGACCAGTTCAACGCCCCTTCAACCGAAGGCGGGAAGAGAATCTCAATCTACACCCCTAAGCACACCCATGTCGGCAACAGCGCTTTGCTGACGCTACTCCTCAGTAACCCCACCGACGTCTTCAATAAACTCAAAACCCACAACCCCGAGGCAACCAATGCCACCGATCGCGCTGCACTAGAAGTGTACCTCTCCGCTCGCCATGAATACGACGAAGCTGTCAAGGCAGCCGACGAGGCCATCGACCACCACAAGCGGCTCCTACGCCAACAGGACGACCGCGTTCTCACCGAGCTCATCCGGCTCGACAATCTGAAAGTTGCCCATCGCTTTCAACCGCTCTTACCACGCAGCATCCGGGCACGACACAACAAATTCATCCCGCGCGCCATCCCCAACGCGTACTTACCCCTACCCGCACCCCTACCGACGTCTGCCTTCAGGCGCCTCCCGATCCCATCCCCTTTCCTCCAAGCAACGCCGCGGAGCACTACCA
>NW_020169843.1:1065882-1068152 GCF_002117355.1 Postia placenta MAD-698-R-SB12 | reverse complement strand
CCACCCCGTTTTCCACGAATGGCTTCTATCTCCCTACTCGGAGACGGAGATCCATGGTCCGAACTACACGAGGCCACCTCCTGACCTTATCGAGGGCGAAGATAACTACGAAGTCGAAGCCATCATCGGACATCGAGAGAACAAGAGGATGCGACACCGCGAATATCGCGTCAGGTGGAAGGGTTACTCAACAGCCGATGACTCATGGGAGCCCGAAGCGAACCTGACTGGGACGGCTGACGAAGTGTTGGCAGAGTATAAGAACAGGAAGGACTTGAGCTGAATCGATAGCAGCTCTACCCAGTCGCTACATCCCCACTCGCACCAACATGTCTTCCATCCTCTCGTTCCTCGACCAGTTCAACGCCCCTTCAACCGAAGGCGGGAAGAGAATCTCAATCTACACCCCTAAGCACACCCATGTCGGCAACAGCGCTTTGCTGACGCTACTCCTCAGTAACCCCACCGACGTCTTCAATAAACTCAAAACCCACAACCCCGAGGCAACCAATGCCACCGATCGCGCTGCACTAGAAGTGTACCTCTCCGCTCGCCATGAATACGACGAAGCTGTCAAGGCAGCCGACGAGGCCATCGACCACCACAAGCGGCTCCTACGCCAACAGGACGACCGCGTTCTCACCGAGCTCATCCGGCTCGACAATCTGAAAGTTGCCCATCGCTTTCAACCGCTCTTACCACGCAGCATCCGGGCACGACACAACAAATTCATCCCGCGCGCCATCCCCAACGCGTACTTACCCCTACCCGCACCCCTACCGACGTCTGCCTTCAGGCGCCTCCCGATCCCATCCCCTTTCCTCCAAGCAACGCCGCGGAGCACTACCATCCCGGCTGACTGGCAACCCAACCCTGGTTGGACCCCGAGGGGAAGCTGCAGGCGATGCGGATCGTCTCGACACTGGGTACGGGACTGTCCGGACGTACGATGCGCAGGATGCGGAAAAGAAGCCCCTGGACACCTGGAGCGAGAGTGCAGAACCAGGCCGATGAAGCGACACGTATCCGCACCACCTGAAGAACCTGCGCGACGCGTGGGGGTGGTCGTCGACAACGTGTTCCTCGAAGGAATCATCAACGAGGCGAAGGAGAGGAAGGAGAAAGAGAGGCAGACGAAAGCGGTACCTATTCCTCCACCACACCGCACTAACCCTGAACCCCCAACCAGTCCCATCGCGGGACCCTCGCGCCCCCGCCCCGATACACCCGTCGTCTTTCGCAAAGTTGACCCCGACTGGACACCCGACACCTCTCAATGGACGTGGGACAGCTCCTGGCCGCATCAGAAGCACCTCTCTGGCGAGGAATGGATGAACGTGGGGAGGAATGCGCGCAAGGAGTGGTTCGACGAAGAAAAGGATGACGGCGTAGATTGGGAGCTATACGGAGATGGTGAGCAGTAAGTAGTCGAATGGGACTTCGACTCTGGCAGGGGGGTAATGAAACATTTGTCTTTCCGTTCTATTCCTTGTACTACTAGCGCCCATACTGGCGCCTGTCTTAGCGCTCACCCGCAGGTTGAACATTATGTAGCTTACATAATGGGGTCCGTGCGCACTTCGTGCCTGGTATCGTACCACTACGTTTCTTTCTTCACTAACACGACCACATAGACATGATGGTCCATGCGCAGTCGGTACTTGTATAAGTAGTTGTATCATTAGTCGGTCGAACCCTAAGTTCGACCTGGTTATTCATTCAAGTCTCTGCTCCTCCTCGCTTGGGGTAGTGGTCATTCTCGACTTCCTCGCTCGATCTTCAGGACGACGCATTGTCCATAAGCCCTCGCTCGTCATCTACGAGTCAGGCATAGGAGTATAGACCGTTGTATCAGTAGGAAGTTGCCCTGCCTGCCCAAGAATGATGGCGGCTCTAGCTTTTCGAGTATGGAGCTCTTCGTCGATGGGTTCCATGACCTCCCCGACACCTTATCAAAAGGCAACGCAGGGAGCAGTTGCACAAGACTAGTACTGAAGGACTGAATGCCACAAGTGGGGCTGAAGTCGAAGTGGGTCACAGACGTGTGTATTAAAGGGTCGCTACAGAGCTCTTTATATACATGAGCAAGGGAAAGCATTCCCACGGCGGAACAATAGAAGAAAGAACAATAGAGTCCAAAAGTAGAACAAGGGCCACTTGGCCACAGGAACAATGGAACAAAAGAAGTGTGGCCGGAGCTCTGCTCCGGTCCGATTGCTCCGCAATTGATACAACCATGTGGTCACATGGTGTGGTGGCTCCCGCCACCG
>NW_020169843.1:1045259-1049544 GCF_002117355.1 Postia placenta MAD-698-R-SB12 | reverse complement strand
TTGTACCAGTGTGCCACTCTCGAATAGTCGTAGCGTCCTGTGTAGTATAAAACCTGTCGTACTTCTCTCTAAAAATACAAGATCCGGTTCCCCCCCCCTCGAGTTCAGAGCTCATAAGTCGAGTTCGCCCCGCGTCTAAGCTTTCAACTGCGTCACTTCGTCCCTCGCTGCGTAACTTCGAAACCTCGTCCACTGCGTTTACTCGTCGATACCGTCTCGACGAACCCTTCGACTTCGACTATCGTCGGAGAAACTACGAACCGCGTCCTAGTTAAGTCCCCCCTATCGAATCGTGTCCTTTCCTTCTACGATACATCGAAGAGCTCTGCCGAGCTTCGATCATCGCTAACTTTCCACAGCCTCCGAGTAGCTTCGACGACGTGTCGAAGCCACCTCGTACCTTCCCTAGTGTTCGTAGCCTTTTCCAAGGACGTTTCTCGTGTTCACTCGAAACGCGGGACACCTTGCTGCTAACTCCCCTCTCACTAGACTATAATCCGTCTCTCTAGTCCCTTTAGGTCGCACCCAGGTTAGGGGTTAGGGTTTCGTAGGTCGTATCAACGGGACAGTGAAACGGATACGGGCAGTGGTTGCGTCGGCTCACCCTGCCCCTTCAAAAATCCTCCATCGTGAGTTCTTCGTACAGCTCCCGCTTTTCGTCAGCGGAGAGTGTCTTGATTCTGGCGCGGAAGTCGTCCTTCCCAGATCCTCCCTGGTTCGGCCTTCCACCCCCTTGTCGTGCGGCCGCTTTCTTGCGGCAATCCTTGGCGCTGTGGCCCTTGATGTGGCAGTAGAAGCACAGGTTCCCGTCCCTGTGGAGCTTCCGATCGGCCTCATTGAGAACAGCTCCTAGTTCCCACTTCCTTCCTCCCGATGTGGAGGCAAAGGTTGCCGCGACTGCAGCGGCGTCGATATCCATTGGCTCGCCGTAGTCCCTGGTGTCTGTGACGGTGAGGGCCCCTTGTTCGGCGGCGTCGGCATTTCGGACTTCGTCGTACCAGGCTTTCATGGTGTTGGGTCGGTCTCTAGCGACCCTAGTTGCGAGAGAGACGTAGAGCTCCTTCAGAAGTCCTTTGACGAAGTTGGCGTGGAGAGTGTGGTAGTCGTTCTCGGTGCGGTTGACGCCATTGACTTCGGCGTCCTTGAGCTGGGCTTTCGATGCTAGCTGCTCAAAGCGGGTGACGTAGTTTCCGAGGGAGAGCGCCGTCTTCTTGTTCTTCTGTCGTTCGGGCAGCTTCATCAGGATTTGGTGCGCCTTGATTTGCGTTCCGTGCTCGGGAAACGCTTCCTCAAGGGCAGTGGCGAAGGCTGCCCAATCGGAATAGACCTGGACTCCCCCTGCCGACTTCTCGTAGTATGCGTCTGCCCATGTCTTCCCTAGGTCCTTCCTCATCAACACTACAGTGAAGGCGATCTTTGCTTCATCGCTGAGTCGGGTGTTGTTGGTGGCGACGAAGTAGGAGAGGATGCATTGGATGAAGCGTCTGAGGTCCTCCGCCTTTCCACTGAAAGGTTCGGGAGCGGGGATGTCAAGGCGAAGGGGTCGGTTGGCAGTTGATTGTTGGGATTGGTATGCTGCGAGGGCGACAGCGATGCGCTGATCGATGTCTGCTTGAGTGAACGTTGCCATAGGGACTTCAACCGGTGCGTTGGTTGGTGCAGGTGGAGCTGGTGGTAGTTCTGGAGCCTCGATGGGAACGTACTGAACGTCCGGGAGTTCGAACGGTTGTTCGTTAACAGGTGACTGTAGGTTCTCTGTTGTTTGTGCTGGTTCGACGTTGATTCGTAGGATGGCGAATACGTCTTCTGGGTGAGCGGGAGGGTGTCTCTGGTAATAGCTGACAAGCTGTTGGTGGGCGACGATCTGCGGGTTGGAACCTTCTGCGCGAACCCAGGAGCCGCCTCGAGGATAGATGGGAGTCCTTCTTGTGGTGGTGACGAAGCAACGGTCTGCTCGGTCGTACTGGAGAAGGGGAGATCCTGCGAGGGCTGGTAGTCCCAAGGGAACCGGGTTTACTGCGTTGTTCGACGTGATGGTGGATGAGTTGTTCGACTAGGTGAAACTAGGAACGTAGCTTAGAAAGTTCGACCTTTTGATACAACGGTCTACACTCCTATATTGATGCCTGACTCGTAGACGACGAGCGAGGGCTTATGGACAGTGCGTCGTCCTGAAGATCGAGCGAGGAAGTCGAGGATGACCACTACCCCAAGCGAAGAGGAGCAGAGACTTGAATGAATAACCAGGTCGAACTTAGGGTTCGACCAACTAATGGTACAACTACTTATACAAGTACCGACTGCGCATGGACCATCATGTCTATGTGGTCGTGTTAGTGAAGAAAGAAACGTAGTGGTACGATACCAGGCACGAAGTGCGCACGGACCCCATTATGTAAGCTACATAATGTTCAACCTGCGGGTGAGCGCTAAGACAGGTGCCAGTATGGGCGCTAGTAGTACAAGGAATAGAACGGAAAGACAAATGTTTCATGACTGGTTGTCCATCTGCAGGGGCGAGGGAGCGTCCACTGTGTAGCCAAACTCGGCCATGAGATTGCGCATCCAGAGTATTTCCTTGCCAGCATCCACTGCAGCAACATACTCAGCCTCTGTAGTCAAAAGTGCGACAATGGACTGGAGTTTGCTGGACCAGCTGATTGCTCCTGAGCCAACCTTGACCAAGTAGCCACTGGTGGAACGTCCAGAGTCCGGACAGTCACCATGAGCAGAGTCTGTGAAGGTCACAAAGGGTGCACCCAGGTCGTCAGGCCTGTAGACGAGCTTGTGGTCCTTGGTGCCCTGCAGATAGCGAAAGAGGTGCTTGACTGCGGCCCAATGGGCAGGTCCAGGACAGGAGTTGAAGCGCGCAAGGCAGGAGACAGCATACTGGATGTCAGGGCAAGTGGTGATGGCCAGATACATCAGGGAGCCGACCGCATTAAGGTAGGGCTTGTCCTGCATGAAGGCGTGGTCCTCATCGTTCTGACAGGCTTGCTGCTTGGAAAGGCGAAGGCCAGGCTCCATTGGAGTCAACACCACTTTGCAACTGGTGAGGCCATAGCGTTCAAGCATGTCCAGGATGTACTGCCGCTGCGACAGGAACATGGTGCGCTTCTTGCGATCCCTGGTGATCTCAATGCCCAGCAGGAATGTGGTGGGACCAAGGTTGTGCAGCTTGAAGTGCTGAGAGAGCTCCTCGACTGTCTTGTCAATGGCAGCGCGCGAGGTGGAGGCCAGAGTGAGGTCATCCACATGCACAGGGATGATAATGCGCACTTCATCTCGCAGATAGATGTACACACTGCGGTCAGACTCGAGCCGCTTGAAGCCCATGGAGGAGAGCACCTGGTGCAGCTTCTTGTTCCACATGCGACCAGCCTGCTTGAGGCCATAGATAGGACGGCCTAGACGTAGGACTGTGCCAGGGGGACCTTGGGCAAAGCCTTCAGGTTGCTGCATGTATATTTCCTCGTCCAAGTCGCCCTGTAGGAAGGCAGAGGAGATGTCGACAGAGTGCAGCTCCAGATCCTCAATAGCAGTGAGGGCAAGGACAAGGCGTAGGGCAGCAGGGCGTGAAGTGGGCGCAAAAACCTCGGTGTAGTCGAAGCCAGGCCGCTGTGAGTAGCCCTTGGCCACAAGTCGAGCCTTGTACCGCTCAATTGAGCCGTCTGCATTGTGCTTCACCTTGAACACCCAGCCGCATCCAATGGCCTTCTTTCCAGCAGGCAGAGGGACTGCATCCCAGGTGTGGTTTGCAATCAGGGAGAGTATCTCGTCGTTGCAGGCTGTCTGCCACAATTTGGCATCAGGGGAGCGCATGGCCTCGCGAAAATTGTGAGGGTCAGCACCAGCTGCAAGCCCAGCAAACTGCACTTCGACGAAATCTGCTTCCTCAGCAAATAGGTCGAGGGGATCAGGAGAGTCTTCGCGCTTTGGGGCAGGAGCAGGGACTGGTGCATGTCGTCTTCCCCTGCGAATGGCAATGGGCAGATTGAGCTCGTCCGCTTCAGGAGAGGGTTGGTGCACAGGTGGTGTAGGAGGTGGCTGAACAGCTTGTGGCGCAGGAGGCGCAGGTGCTTGGACAGGCACTGGAGCAACTGGAGGAGGTGCTGCTGCAGGGATTGGCGTAATAGGGGCCGCAAGAATGGCAGCAGGCACAAAGTCGTCGTCCCCCCCTTGACCCAGTGCAGGTACAAAGAGAGGGACAGGCGCAGAGGTCGGAGGGTCAACAATGGGAGTGGAAAACGAGGCAGGAGTGCGCCTCAGGCCAGGGAAGAGCCGC
>NW_020169843.1:875700-1045186 GCF_002117355.1 Postia placenta MAD-698-R-SB12 | reverse complement strand
CGACAGAGTGCAGCTCCAGATCCTCAATAGCAGTGAGGGCAAGGACAAGGCGTAGGGCAGCAGGGCGTGAAGTGGGCGCAAAAACCTCGGTGTAGTCGAAGCCAGGCCGCTGTGAGTAGCCCTTGGCCACAAGTCGAGCCTTGTACCGCTCAATTGAGCCGTCTGCATTGTGCTTCACCTTGAACACCCAGCCGCATCCAATGGCCTTCTTTCCAGCAGGCAGAGGGACTGCATCCCAGGTGTGGTTTGCAATCAGGGAGAGTATCTCGTCGTTGCAGGCTGTCTGCCACAATTTGGCATCAGGGGAGCGCATGGCCTCGCGAAAATTGTGAGGGTCAGCACCAGCTGCAAGCCCAGCAAACTGCACTTCGACGAAATCTGCTTCCTCAGCAAATAGGTCGAGGGGATCAGGAGAGTCTTCGCGCTTTGGGGCAGGAGCAGGGACTGGTGCATGTCGTCTTCCCCTGCGAATGGCAATGGGCAGATTGAGCTCGTCCGCTTCAGGAGAGGGTTGGTGCACAGGTGGTGTAGGAGGTGGCTGAACAGCTTGTGGCGCAGGAGGCGCAGGTGCTTGGACAGGCACTGGAGCAACTGGAGGAGGTGCTGCTGCAGGGATTGGCGTAATAGGGGCCGCAAGAATGGCAGCAGGCACAAAGTCGTCGTCCCCCCCTTGACCCAGTGCAGGTACAAAGAGAGGGACAGGCGCAGAGGTCGGAGGGTCAACAATGGGAGTGGAAAACGAGGCAGGAGTGCGCCTCAGGCCAGGGAAGAGCCGCTCATCAAACTCAGCGTGTTCTGAGATCACCACCTTCCTGGTGTCAGGGCAGTAGAACTTCCAGCCCTTGTAGCCGTCAGGGTAGCCTATGAACACGCATTTCTGCATGTGAGGCGACAGACCCTTGCGCTGGTCCTTCTGGATGTGCACATAAGCAGTGCAGCCCCAGACGCACAGATGTGCCACACTGGGCTTGCCCTTGTGCCAGAGCTCATAGGGGGTGGTGCCAGGGCGCACAGCAGTAGGGAGACGGTTCCAGACATGGACCATGGCAGCCACAGCTTCGCCCCAGAAGGACGGAGGCAAGGAGGACTCTGCAAGCATGGCAGTGGCAGTGTCAGACATGACACCATTGGCGCGCTCTGCAACCCCATTCTGCTGTGGCCTGTTGCACACAGTGTGGCGACGCACAATGCCACAGGAGTCTGTGAATGCGACGAATTCATTGGACATGTATTCCCCTCCCTTGTCATCCTGGAGTGCCTTGATCTTCACACCCAGCTGGTTCTCAGCATAGGCCTTGAAGCGCTTGAACGCAGCAAAGGCTTCACTTTTGGCCTTGAGCAGGATGATGACTCTGAATCTGGAGTAGTCATCAATGAAGGTGATCCAGTAGCGATAGCCTGAGTGAGTGCGGACAGGCAGAGGGCCATGGACGTCGCTGTGGACGAGTTCCAGAGGCATGGTGGACACATGAGATGAAGGAGGAAAGGGGTTTGCCCGCATTTTGCCTGCTAGGCATGGCTCACAGACAGGATCAGGCTGCTGCTTCGAGCTGAGGGTAAGGCCAGTGACCAGTTTGTCTCTGGCAAGCTTCTGGACATCTGCATAGTTATTGTGAGCAAGACGTCGATGCCAGAGGTTGAGGTCGAGTGGCAGAGTGGCTGCAATGCGTGCTGAGGCCTCAACAAGGGGCTCAACTTCGCCATCTAGGTAGGCAGCATTGTTGGGGTCAATGGGTGCGACGAAGCGCAGTGTGCCAGACTGGTAGAAGGCCATGGCATCGGACGAAATGGTGATGGTAAACCCTTTATTGCGCGCAAGATGAAGACAGGACAGGAGATTGCTTCGCAGATCAGGCACATGCAGCACCCTTGAGAACTCCACAGACCGCACAAATGCTCCCTTCACCCTAGGCCTGAAGACGACCGACCCCACACCAGCAGAATAGACAACCTTGTTGTCTGCCAACTTCACAGGCAAGCGCAGTGGCTTGTAATTGCGAAGCCAGTGGCGGTGAGGTGTCATATGAGAAGTGGCGCCTGTGTCTGCATTCCAGGTGAAGTCAGCATCAAGCTGAAGCAGTGTAGAGGGCGAAGAGGGCTCAAGGGAGTGTGAGGAGAGGGCACTTGCATTTGCAGCAGATTCCTGAGTGTGTTCTGCAGGCTTCTCCTGCGCAGTGGCAGCCTTGCCTTTGCCTCTGGTGGCACGTCGCTCCTTGGCCTGCTTCTGGGCCTTCTGGAACGAGTAGCACTGTGGCTGGGAGTGGCCAGATGCGCCACAAAAGTCGCAGGGGCCAGAGGATGATGAGGCGACTGCCAGGGCAGACTGGGAGGCAATGGTGGAGTCATGGCGACGTTGGGCATCCTCAGTGACAAAGGCCTGGATGACTGTGGCCTTCTTGAGGTCACCATTGAGCAGCTGGGTGCGCAGAAGGGCGAAATCCTCGCGAGGGAGGGCCAGGATCATAGCCATGACAGTGAGTTCACTGTCAAGGTTGTCCAGAGTGTACTTGTCAGGGCGCAGATTCTTGCATTGCTGCATGGTGTCTTCAACGCGGTTAATAACCGCTTGAAGCAACTCAGAATCGCTCTTCCTGATAGACAACAGGGCCTCCCAGGCATTCCAACGTCCAGCAGCATGAGGACGTTGGTGGACACCCTTGAGGGCCGCCCACATTGCAACAGGGTCACTGTCAATGTTGGAGAAATGCACCTTTTGGTCCACCTCAACCATGAGATACAACCACCCAGCAGCCTTTGCCTCCTCCACCTCCCACTTCTCCAGCAGTGTGGCCTCCGCTTCAGTGAGGGCTTTGGGGTCCTTGGCTTGTGGCTTGAGGTGGGCACCAGAGACAAGGCGCCATAGGCCTGCAGAGCGCAGACAGGCAGCCATGTCCCCAGCCCAGGACTTGTAGTTCGAGGCATTGAGCTTGGGGAAGGAGAGAGAGGACGAGTGGTTCGACATTTGTGGCACAAGCAGAGTGGCAGAGAATGATAGCGCAGATTGTGGCAAGAGGGAAAGATGTGAGAGTATTGGGACAAGGAGTGGTCCGAAAATTGAAGTGATTAACTCTGTGGTGCGCTAGTAGTGTGTGTAGTTGACTGCTAGAGCGCGGGGCTCATAACCTATCAAAAGGCGACGCAGGGAGCAGTTGCACAAGACTAGTACTGAAGGACTGAATGCCACAAGTGGGGCTGAAGTCGAAGTGGGTCACAGACGTGTGTATTAAAGGGTCACTACAGAGCTCTTTATATACATGAGCAAGGGAAAGCATTCCCACGGCGGAACAATAGAAGAAAGAACAATAGAGTCCAAAAGTAGAACAAGGGCCACTTGGCCACAGGAACAATGGAACAAAAGAAGTGTGGCCGGAGCTCTGCTCCGGTCCGATTGCTCCGCAATTGATACAACCATGTGGTCACATGGTGTGGTGGCTCCCGCCACCGGGGGATCGTCCTAGGCCGACCAGGGGACTGTGGCAGAGCACATTGTGACACACCTTAGTATCGCACAATAACAGATCCTGGGCCATTCCTGGGGCGTGGCGCTCGGCCTGGAACTTGGTGTCCGACAGCCTAATGGTCCAAGGAGACCCATCCTACCATCTGTGCTGACGTTCACATAAACAGCGTCAGTCGGAACTATGGAGCTATATATAAGACACAATCCCCACGAGTAAGTCGGGACGTGTGAATCGCCCGAGTCTCAAACAGCCCCACGCGCATTCAATCAAGAATACTATGTCTGCTGTCTCAACCCATGGCCAGAGGAAGTCAAGGCCATTTTAGTGAGGTTGACCTGAGTACCGTTCACGATGTCGTGTCGATAACAGTTTTGAGCGTTTTAACACATCAGACGTCGACTGGTCTGTAGTTTCTACCTGTCGTTCTTTACGATCCTTGGGAGACTGAAAACTTGGAACATCATCAGTGACCTGCACAAAGTCAATGTCCCGATACTCATACTATACAAGTTATCTTGGCGCTGTCCAGGGCGAGACTGAGCTTCATTTTTTGATTCTCCTTACACTCGCTGCAAGCCAACAAATCTTAATCACCTTCGGCATCTTCGAGCAGGGAAAGATGCTGAACGTCTGCGACATTTGAGTCCTAACTCCAGACAAGCGCAGGATATGAGACCATCATCAAGTACATCAAGGTCTTCCAGAGCGCGGAATGTATTGAGATGCATGAGCACACAAATCAGTAGACAGCTAGCCTGCTGAATACAGGATGTAATAAGTACCGCAATCCAGCTCTTACATCATGCAATGATCGGTACCTGACTCATGGGCGTCTGTATTCCAACTGGCTCGAGTTTGAAGCTTCACTTCTGACTCTCAACTTTGACCCAAAATACATTTCCAACAATACTGTCAAACATAGACGATGAGTATATTCGGCGCAGAGCCTAACTACGAGATTTCTATAGGGGGGTTGACCTACAAACACTCACCGATTGACTCGCCGTCACTCTCCAATGTTTCCATGAAATTGCCGAAGGGCTCGCGCACGATCCTTGTAGGTGCAAATGGAGGTACGGACCATAACAATCGCTCATTTTCTCTGGGCTGATCTAAATGTTTGATGTGTGTTCAGCGGGAAAATCGACTCTGTTGCAAATATTGGCCGGCAAGCGTCTCATTCTCCAAGAGGACACGCATGTGCATATCAAGGGACGCGATGTGTTTCGCAATTCGCCCCCAGGAGTTACCTTCCTCGGGACAGAGTGGTATGTTTAGTCAAATGTCCGCGGGTCTATCAGAGTAGTCTGACATACATTCGATATTTGAAATAGGGCAATGAACCCGGTCGTACGGAGCGACATCGTCGTGCACGACTTCCTTAACTCTGTCGGTGGCTGGCGTCACAAGGAGCGCCGCGACAAGCTACTCGACATCTTGGACGTCGACCTCGACTGGCACATGCATGCTATATCTGACGGCGAGCGCCGCAGAGTGCAATTGGTCATGGGTCTGATGTCGGATTGGGACGTGCTACTACTCGATGAGGTCTGTCAACTCAGCTCTTGCCAGTACTCAACAGTATCCTGAAATATGATTTCGTCCGTCAGGTCACCGTTGACCTCGACGTGCTCGTTCGAGACGATCTGTTGACATTTTTGCTGACAGACAGTGAGACGCGGGGCGTTACAATTCTATGTGAGTACGGCAAGCCACTGTTCAACAATGCCTGATCATTGATGCTGTTTCGCAGATGCCACGCACATCTTTGACGGCTTGAGCAGATTCCCAACTCATGTCGCACACATGCATCTGGGCACCGTCCTATCGCAACCCACGCCATGGCCGTTGACACCTGAGTCTGCGGCGCAGGTCGTATCCGTAGACTTGGGTCCCAACCCGCCACTCTACAAGTTGGCGCTGCAGTGGCTGCGGGAAGATCGGGAGCTCAGACGAGAATTGGAAAAGCAGGGGCGCAAGACGCGGGGAGCGCGAATCGACGAGGTACGGGGTAGCTTTAACCCAAATGCTTCATTGATGCTTCATTATATCAATGACTGTTCGATCTGTTTGATAGGTCCCGACGGATTCAGAGACGTTTTATCGAAAGTAAGTTGCCCTCCATCTCTGCGATGAGATGAAATGTGGCTCAGCCTCTTCAATCTATCCATGCAGATATGATTACAGCCACTGATGACCCGACCTCATTGAGTTCAACCTCACCGCACCCTCGCCCGAGATAGATGGGCACAGCATTATATCTGTATCGCAAGCACCAGAACATTGTAAGATCCTCAACGGACTTATACCCAATGTAGCTTTGACCCGGAGGGAGCCATTATCTTGTTGTTCACACTCCTGTATCTGTTATAGTTTGAAACCATTGGCAACGAAGCCAAGAGCTGAGAGCTGTTGAACTGAAAGTCTGGACCGTGACCGGCGTCTGCGAGCGTGTGCACGAGCGCTAAGTATTCGCAGGCTGTGAAACGCATCTTGGCTTATACTCCCTCGCCATCGTTGGAAACGACGTCGCTGCTTGTTCTCCGCCGTGTTCATCGTTCCCAACGTGCTGGCCATCGGAGGGCGCCATTCGTCTTCGAGTTCTCGTTCCAAGCTATATCACGCTCTTTTCCAGTCTCTTTCGTCTTTGTTGAATCCCACACCCCGTCGCTATGCCGGCCTATGAGCTCTTCCAAAACCTGACCCAACGTGCATGTGTTCCATGCTCCTCGGCGGCCCCCATATGCCCTCAGTGTAGCGCGAATGAGCAGTGTATCATCATTGATGAGTGCGTCATGGTGGTCTTTGTACCCTCATTCACGTCCATCTAACCGTTTCCCCAGGAGCTGCTCTGCGTGCGCCCAGGCGAAATGCCAATTGATCGCCAGTCTCAGCCATAGCTCAGGCGGCGTCAGCTCGGGCGCAGTCGCAGGTGCGGTCGTCGCCTCGATCATCTTCCTTGCCCTCGTTGTCGGTGCGTTCTGGTTCTACCGCAGGCGCCTTCGCCAGCGGCGCGCGGCCACCGCAGCAGCTAGCGACTCCAAGACCGACGCGCCCGCGCGCGCAGAAGACGTGCTTAACCGGCCGGACCCCAACGAGAAGGCGATTCCTGAGGAGCAGAGCACAGTCCGGATCTATGCGGGCGCGTCTGGCACAATCAACCTCGACCCCGAATCGCAGGCAGGGTCTGTCGCACGCGCGACAGACGGCCATGACTCGCGCCGCGGTTCTGCGCAAGACAATCCATTCGGTGACAATCACTCAATCCAGACGACGTCGACGGGCACGCAGTCCAATGTGATTCCGATTGCACTGGTGCCGCCTGCGTCATTCCACGCACCTTCGCCGCACAACTCGAACGAGAGTTTCAGCGGGTCACAGGCGTCCTCTGGGCCCAGGCGTCCCGTGCGTACCCCTGATGTCAATCTCAACGGGGACGAGACTCGTGAGAATGCAGTTGCCAACGACGACCAATCCACGCGATCTGACTCTACGACGGCACACAACCCGCGTGCGTCGTACATGTCCACGGGTAGCTACGCCAGCGACCTTTTGAGCGAGGCGCCCGTTATTATTACGCCAACCCGTGGCCTCGTCAAGCAGCAGGTCATGGGCCTTGTCAAGGCAGAGGTGATTCGCACGCCTCCTGGCGGCACTCCTTCCAAGGATGGGGACGGCCTTCGTGCGCCCGCCGCGAACCGTCTTCTGGCGCGCTCTTCTCCACTCGCAGTGTCGAGCTTCGGCCCCTCGGACGTTGTACACGAGGCCGTGGAGGACGAGCAAGAGGTCAGCGTACGTGCAAATCCTTTCGACGATTCACATAGCCCCTACAATCTTGATGGCTCACAGCGCTCACCCGCCCCGTCTGCCTCGACGTTCGGGTCCCCCGAGCGCGGGACACCTGAATCTGGCCAGGTTACTCCGAACCAGTACGCTGAGGAGAATGGCTGGACATCAGACGGCGCGCACCGTCCCATGAGCACATACACGCAAGCCGCCTCGATTATGGGCTCCGTCATTGGCGCGGACATTGGCAGTGCAACGCGCGTCCACCTCGGTTTCCAACAGCTTGGGGTGCCCTCGACCGAGGTAGTGCCGCATACCGCTTCGAGTGGCGTTCTGAACTCGCCTCGCAGCCCTTATCGTCTGACAAGCGCTCGTCTCATCAACACGCCCGCCTCTGGTAACGGGGGCGGTGCACTGGAACAGCAGCAGCAGCGTGCTATGCAGGATATCGAACCGAACCACAGCCGTATGTCGCTCGCCTCTGTCGTCTCATCGGCGTCGACGAAGGCAGACTCGATCCTCGAGAGCTTCCCCTTTGTCCCGCCGTCGCCAATATCAAATAGGCCGATCCGCACGCCGCCCCGCTCACCTCTTGCGCAGCAGAGTTTTGCAACAAACAGCAACACGGCGCCGCCGCTTTCTGCACGCGAGCCCCCTCCTCGGGAGAGCATCCGCGAGGCACCCGTGTCGCCACTCCCACCCCCACCTAGACCGGTAAACAGGAAGGCAGCCGGCATGTCCGTGGCGTCGCAATCGTCGGCGTTCTCCACCGGGCTCGGGTCGTTCCCCTTCCAGATCGACTCCGGGAATGGCACCGATAATGCGTCGTCCTCGTCGTCTCCCCCGTCGTCGTTCCTGGGCCGCCAGCGGGCGTCACTAGACACGCTTGCGCTGACAAGCGACCTGTCGTCGTACCCGCTCAACTTCGGTAACCAGAAGCGCGACCCGCCGCCGCCAATGCCACGGCGTTGAAAGAGCCCACTAGCAAACCCCAAGCGACCGAGTACGTGGTGTATTCTGAAGACTGTGACTGCAAATAGTGTATTGAACTCTGAACCTTCTGCTTTCGCACCTTCTCCCCCCCTCTCTGACCCGACTCCCCCCCTATACCTCTGGACTTGATCCACATCTCCCTTGCTTGGTTGATCCGGGCTCAAATTCCTTGTTCCAGCAGTCCGTCTTCCCTTGCTTGTTCATTCCGTTCGCTCGTAAAGTATTCTAGTCCTATATCTTATACGGCTAACTGCTATGCTCCCGTATGCCTTCTCGTCTGTTGTCTTTCATTGTCCGGCATCGCCTCTGCAGCTTAACTGGAGGTGCCGATGTGTTCGTTGGGTTGAGGTTGCGCGATTATTTATTTTCTTCCCAACTGTGATGTGTCTGCTGTAAGCGACTTTTTTGAATCATAAAGCGAACATGGACGCTGTGTGGCATCGTTCGCGCAACGTACAGTACTTGGCGGACGATCAAAGACTGATCGGGACTCCGAGACCGGCTGTAACTCTTTCAAAGTCTTTGAAGAGCTATTGATATTGATACATCTTATGACCTTGTTCTACAGCTGATTCCATCTCGATAGACCCACCCGGCAATATTTGTGCGCAAGCGGTGTTGATGTGGACGGCCGGGGCGATGGTCATGGCATCGCTACAGCCACAAGTTACTAAATTAGGTCACTGGTTCTAGGGCCTGCCCATTCCCACCAGAAATCTGCTCATGCACATTCGTTTTTGTCTCCCTGCTTTCCTTCCATTCCTCTCGCGGTCAAAAACCACTCCCAGAATCTGTATTTTGCATGATCCGACTTCCGGATTTCTCGGAACCGGGCGTACTATGGTTTAGGAGAGGTCGCCTTTATCTGTCCGACTCGGATACTGCAGCCTCGCTGCTAGTTCACTTGATCGAGCAGACCACTCGTGATACTTCATGGCCAATGGATGTGGGACGATCAAGGTCAAGCATGCAGAAGACGGCCCTTGATGGAAAACACGACCCCATAAGTACTGTAGCCATGAGCGGCAGTCCGTAGATGCGCCACTCATGCCACTCCGAGCGACTCCTTCCATTGTTCGGCTTCGCTTCTACATCACCTCGTGTGATCATCACTGAATATCGCAGCCTCGATACTTGTGGCTGAGGCAGACCCGCTTTTCCAAGAAATTTAGGGAATGTCCAACACCTCACGGGGTGACGATACAGTAAACTGTACGTTCTTATGAGCTATTAAAAATACCACAATCGCGTCCTCTTGGACTTTACGCTTTCACAATCCTCATTCTTGCATGCCCATGTCCGGTGGCGGTATGTATTACACGTGTTCGGCACTTTGAGGCATGCATACTGGATCGACAAGGTCAACGTCTGCGGAAACGTATACCCGGTTCAGGAATTCTTGATCAGTGCGTGTACGACTGAGATCTGGCGATCTTCACAAAGCACACTCCCTATAAGTCATGGTGACCCACCTGCATGAGCCACCGAGACAAAGGCCGCGGAGCATGAACAGTGAATCACCACAGAGACAATGTGCTAGCTGTCTTCCAGCATCTTGCACGCGTCATGTGTAATATTTGGTAGCACGGTCTCGACTCGTGGCCATTAAGTCATGCATATAAAAGGACGATTCATTACGCACCATTTCCATAATCCTTGCTCTCGACTCTCTTGTATCGTCTAGCGATGGGTTTCGCTCAGTCTCCTTGCCATGCTCCTGCCCGCGAAGCATTCAGTCTCACCCAGCAGAACATGGGTTCGAACCCCCACTACCAGTGGACGGCGTCGGACTTTTCAGCATACGTTCCCTCAAATCCCATGCGATTACCGGATGGTGTAGCGGAAGACTTACGTACAAACCAGCATCCAGTCGCGTCTTCGGTTCCTACTCATGTCGCTCCAACGATGCAACCAACCCCATACGCTGCCTTCGCTCAATCTCAATCGCCGTTACCATGCGTTTACAACATAGGCTTGGATTGGCCTCTCTCGTACGTCATTCATGAATTCTTTGATATTTGATATAATGAGCTCATCAACGCAGACCGACGGGCATGCCACGCACCAGTGAAATAGGTTTTACGGAGGTCGATTCTCTCTTCCAGAGTGCCCCTCTAGTGCCAGCACAATGGCCGTCGCAGGACTCATTTCTACCAAGTTCGGAGAACGCGGTCCAGGACACTTATGCAGGTGCGTGGGCGCGAAGTGAGATCTTTGAGGATATTAAGTGGGGACTCCATATCCCAACAGCCTCGCTACAGCCGTCGGAGAAATCGAGCAGGTGTAGGCCACGCCCACGTCGCCATAGAACGTCCCCTTATTCTCGGGAGATGCCCCCGCGTAATACCCAATGGCTCTTATCGGCCCACGACATCAATATCCTTGTAGACGAGGGTTGGACTCACTGTCCCATTCCGAAGTGTGGCTATACGCAGGAGCGACGGCGACCCGCAGACTTCAAGCGGCACCTTGAGACGCATTGCGGGAAGAAGTATGTGTGTTGTGGAGAACCAGTGTACTGGGAAGTCGGTGTCAAGGGGCCCATGCATGGCGGATGTCGCAGACGGTTCTGCAGAATCGACGCGCTCCAACGCCACCTCGAGAATCCAAAGATGGGATGCCGAGGAAATCTTTATATTGCGGAGGCGTACCGTGAATATCTTAATGATACAAATCCGTTAACAGGTCGGTTGTAGATAGATGTACTCAGTGAGTTATCATGCGAGTCCGCGGCGCGCGATATGACATACATTCGTTTACAGATGAAATTGTCCGCGTCTTGTGGAATTGTGCTTCGAGGTTGCCCCGTGATTGGACGTCTGCAGCTTGTGAGTGATCCTTCACCTTATTATAGAATATATGCGTTATTATTCGACACTGCGCGGTCTTCGTTAAGGCGCCAGAGGCTTATGTTGTAATAACGTAAGATGAAGGGGCCTGTTGCTGCGGTGGGCGTTAGCTACGGTTGTTGTCCAACACCACAAACTGGAGTTGTACTACGGAAGAGCAAATGACTGAGCATAAAAATTAATGCCCTGCTCGTCCGAGAGACCTAGCGCTAGCTCACCTTCGTTTCACCATTGTCTAGCGTGTTCCACGAAGTCACCAAGCTCCGCCGACAATGCACAACAGACGATCGTTCTTATCACGGAAGGCGTTGGCCTATGTGGACGATTCATTTCCACACGTTCGTCGCTTCTTGGATGGTTACGGAAACTGTGTAAGTGTTAGCTGTCCCCTTTGTCAACTGTGCAATTACGTATACAGCTTGTGGTTGACCTCCAGGCTAGGGAGATGTAAGTGACCCATCCATCCCGATAGCGGTGCGTCCCAAATTTGATTGAAAGCCGCCTTGACTTCTTCTTTCTCGAGCTACTTATCTAAACTAGCACGGGCAACGAGATTGGGTGAACCTGTTTGCATGTCATGATCGTGCGCATCCTCCATGGTTTCTCCGCTGTATTGCTTCCTATGCCGGCCATTGCGGGAGCGATATTTCAGCATATCCAAACATACATAACTATTAGACTGACCAAGGTATGGTTTGTACTGAAAAGGTGCGTTGTTTGAGTTTTCTACGCATGGTGCGTGGGCCTTCGAGGCTGGATACTGGCATTATCGACGATCACTTCTCCAGGGACGGATGGACATTCCAAGAAAATCCAGGATTATCGAGTGTAAGTAAGATTTAAGTTCTGCAAAGCGTCATGTAGCTCGAAGATGTCGTACCTGCCCAAAACAAATGTATGCTCCAACTTGATGTTCCCGAAACTTTGCACGAGGTCTTGATCAAGGAAGAAAACATTTTCGCAGAGTTTGGCACATTCCTTAGGTATGAATCCGCAGGTTCGTGCTTCGTGAACCCGGCTGACTCAACTTCCTTTATCGAGTGGATCCGGCTTCCCCCCAACCTTCAGCCTGATTGATGAAACTAGTCGTGGTATGATTACACGTGGCTGACCTTTTAACAGGTGAAGCTCAAACAAATCAGCGAAAATGTACAACTCTGGCTCACACGCGCCATACGCTGCCAGCGTTCTATGAGGTTATTTGCAAGGTATCTCTCCCGTTAAGGACGGAGATGGCCTACTTCAGACGTGACACGCTCTGTTAGCTCCAAGACGCTATCATAGCTGAGGTGCGTGACGAACCGGCTGTGCAGTCGCGTCGAGCGTGAACCCGTTCGCTGAGTCAGTCTAGGTCACTCCTTCAAACTCTTATGGGAGAGGCGACGAATAAATTTGTGAAGGTATTAGGGAGGGTTTCGTCAGTAGTCATCGGGCTCTCGTGGCAGCACTTGCGTTAACGTGTCGGTGCCTTGCGGCAAGCGCACAAATATGTAAACATTGCATGCTTCATGATGACTGGTGGTAGCGTAGCAGTTTTAGGACTACCAAGTTGGTAATGAGTATGCGACATCCATTGTTATGCATAACCCAACGCGACGTACTATGATTTCCACTACATAGAGGTCATTCTTCCGCGTTGGTTTCGGGCCTGCACGTTAGACCTGACGGACGAGCCCGTTACGCGGAACCTGTCCCCTCTTCATTCTTTGAATATCGACAAAATGGAGGCCTGCGTGCCGCTTAGAGTGGGCTGGCTGGACTCCGGTAAGCGTTTTCGACAGTTGCGGACGTTCCTTGTAGAAGGTTAGTAGTTCAACCGTTCTAATTCAATGCGGTGTATGGTGAAAGGTCAGGAAACCAGGACGGGCTTGCAGCCTATTTCGGGCAGAGCAATTTATCTACCGGAATCGATCGTCCGCGTTTCACGCCCCGTCGTCGAGTGTTTTGAAGAGAGGTTATCTTATACCACTGAATTTCGAATGAGTATACAGCATGTAGAAGAAATAGTTTCAGAGTTTGTGAAGTGTACGTTCGAACGTCAAGGTTGTGGCTCGTGTTTGGGCGCCTTCCGCTCCTGACGCGGTCATGTGCCCGATACACACGCAGCGTGACCTTTGCCACTCGTGTAAGAGTGGCGCTCGCGTCAGTGGCCATCGATTTGCTTCCCCCGCCACGATCCCAGGACGTGAAATGCCGAGCTACTAGTGCATTATCCCACATATCCAGCCCAAAAGTTTCACCTGGTGCCTCTTTAAGCTGCGGGCTCATTACGGCACGGGGATCCCAAACATTCAAAGCAGGACACGTCATTACTGCTTATAGGATAGTTCCGGCCTATGGGGCCGCGCTCTGGAGAATCGAGCACGATTCAGAACAAAGAACCTGAGATCACTGCACAATTCATACGACGTGATAACAAGGACGCCTACTTTGCTACAGCCCGTAGTCGCCATATCACGCACCACCATGGATGGCTGTGTTGGAACTTCTTATGGTTTTGAGCGAGCGTGCATGGTCACGCTAGATCTGATTTGATCAGATAGGTAGCTCATACCCTGGTCCCTCGCGCGTTGGTATCCCTACCACCACGATGCTGCCATAAAAATCCTCTCGTTGCCCTCGTCCATTTATTTCAACAAACTGTAGTTGACAATTTTTATTTCGAGACAGAACATGCAATAGAGATGCGAAAGATGCGGCCAAGACGTCGAAATCCGCTCAGATGAGGGCCCGAAGTCATGATAGGTCGGTTCTGCTTTGCTTTCACGGCTAGTCACGTACTCTGCTCCCTTATGGGAAGGGCCTGGAACACGAGTATGAGATCTGTGGAATGCAAGAGCAGATGCAAGCCGATCACCGGCGCTGTACCTGCAGGATTTCGTTTGAGCGTCTATGCATAGGAAGCCTTGCGCAGTGCGCACCTCATGCGAACAAAGCTATCTGAACTGGATGAGCAGTATATAGCTGTAATGGCTCCGCCCCCAGCCTCCGAGGTATCCTCTCCTGTCTATACCCACCGTTGCCCCTCATTGCACTACCTTCACTCATTATCATGGATTATCTGTCGGTCTTCGATGCACAGATAGACACCTATTTTCCACCGTCATCATATTACCTCGCGCAGGCTCCCTACACTGCCCTGACCTCCGATCTTTATCTCGTGGGCACCACTCACGCTCAACAATATGTGTCGCCAGACGAAGGCACATCTATAATGAGCCCGTATGTCACTACGTCAGCTCAGACATTCGGCACTCACAACATATGCTCGTAGTTATAACGCACTAGGCCTCTCGCTTAGTGACACGCACGGCCGTGTCGAGTACGACCTGGCAGGGGGCATCATGCCTCCTGAGAGTGAGCTGCTGCCCGCTCGTCATATCAGTACACCACAGGCGCATTTAGACCCATATACCCCATCTCTGCAAAGCGACGCACCGCTCTTTCGTCCCTGCACCTCGTCCCCCGCGTCTTTCTCTTCCGCGGCTTCTTCTGCATCTCCATTGCCAGCCTACTCTCCGCGTCGCGCACTAGCGACGTCACCGCGTAACAAACAGGTTGAACTCTCGGGCGAAGAGATCCACCAGATCATGGAAGGTCATCCCATGATATGCCCGATTTGCCCTCTGAAGTTTCGGTGGATTCGGAAGCATGACGTTTGGCGGCACCTCGCCAGCCACGCTGGGCTCGGGCGCTGGATATGTTGTGGAGTGCCCGTGGGGGACGCACCCCTGCTTGGCATTGACAACACCAGCCAGGCGCACGAGCTGGAGTATGTCGGCGGATGCATGAAGGATTTCAGTCGGCGGGACGCATACAAGCGACATTTGATGAAGAAGAATATCGGGTGCATCGGGTCCATGGCGATTGCGAAGGCATTTATGCTGCGCCGCGATGCACATCTAATGCAAGGTAAACGAGCAGGTTCTGCGCGCGAGTTCGAGGAATTTCCGCTACTTCGATGAACTACCAGTTAATTCCCTCTTTCATTAGTATCTATCGACCACTTCATATATGTATATTATGTAAATTACTCAAGCCCGGACACATATTACACTTGCCTTTCAGTACCCAGACGTTCAGGGATTAGCCAGCGCGTACGTCGCGTCTGTACAACGCGTTTGATGCGTCGCGTGATCGCGTCCAAGAATGCGAACAATGCACCCGTGGAGCGCCCATAGCTAATGGGCGCCTATGCGAGAGCACTGTCTTGTTTACGTCCGTCTTTGCATCCGAGATACCTCCCTATATCGTAGTTTTTGTATTGTTCACGGTGAGATATGATGCGAAGCACCTCGACTTCTCGATGCGCTGACTGCTGACACAGACCTGTTATCGCAGACTTCACGAACGAGTAAGTGACGTATTTGGGTTCGTGTCGATCTTCTGACGCTTCTGCAAGCCTGTATTTTACGCAATTCTGCCGTATAATATGGATGACTCGGAATCGTCTCCTTCACCTCTTGATGAGGTGCCGGCTCGCTCGAGAAGAGAGGCCGAATATTCTCGGAAGGGACACCGCTCTTCCAAGGACCGCGACCGCTCATTCATGGGGGGTTCCACTCGTGAATTCGCCCGTCTGCTTGTGTACCAGGAACGCGAGACGATAGAGCTCCGCAAGCGACTCGATGTCGTGACTGATCAGCTCCGGAGCGAGACGCAGCGCGCCGACGCGGCCGAGAGCAGGATAAAAGAAGCTATGCTTCGCTGCAAGTCCATCAATGACGCGAGGATTCAAGCGCAGCAGGATGTGCAGCGCACGACCGAGGAGCTCAATCTGTACAAGCTACAGCTGGACAATGCGTTGCGGGAGATCAAGCGGGCGCAGGACATCATTGATTCGGTCGAGGCACAGAGGCTGGATGCGGAGGAGGCAGCGGCGAGTGCACGTTCGACCGCGCGGAAGCTGAAGGAGGAAAAGGTCGTGCAGATTGCGCGCGAAGAGGGGCGCAGAGAGGGCCTCGAGGAAGGTCTGGCACGCGGCAGGAACATCGGTTTCGAGGAAGGACGGGCAGAAGGCTATGCGCGAGGGCGGGCCGCTGCCTCTCGCACGCGTCGGCCCTTTGTAGAGGACGCCCCCGAATCGCCAGACGACGAGCAGAGCGTTGCTGAGGACCAATCCGCGTCCCCTCCAGATGATTATGGGTCACGTACCCCGTCAATTTACTCGCAGACGCTCCCTCGGCGCCGCGCAGGGACACCTGGGCCTAGTGCTGCGCCTGAGCCTGCAAAGGACTCAGAAATTCACCCGACAATCGTCCACAATGTGATGATGTCGCCGTCGCATCCGCCTGTTACATTCCCTCCCGACGGCTTTATTCCAAAGCAAGATAATGACTCGCGCATCAGGCTGCCGCCGCCGCACGAACTGGCCCCGCCTCCACCTACTCCCTCGCCTCCGTCCTCAGTTGCATTGCAAAATGTACCTCTTCAAGACACCGGTGACGACCGACCGCCGATACGTATCCCCCCGCCTGCTGCAGACTATAACGACGGGGGCATGGAATCGGACTCAACGACGGGTACGCATCGCCGCACGCGACACCGCCGACAGCGGTCGTCGGAATCATTGTCGACCACCATGTCGCAATTTGAGATCCTGGGCCCTCCGGTGCCAACTAGTGCGCGGAGCACTGCTAGGGAGCGGCCGGCTGTTCTTAGCGCAATCGCTGAGGAGAGAGAACGATCGTCATCCGTATCGTCACCACAAGGAGCCAATGTGAGCCTTATTAATTTCTATGTGTTCTCTACCTGAACGAAACATATCCCCAAAGTCCCCATACATGCCCTCGCCGCATACACCTTACAGACCCTCACCTCAAGTGCAAACTGATGATATACATCGCTTCGAGGACCATGCTAGGAGTCAGGGGCAAAATATCTACATCCGTCCGTCTCATTCCTCCAACTCGTCTCCAGAGTCTGGACGGGTACTAGGTTCTTCTCCATCGCTACAGCCGCCGAGGAACAGTCGAGGTTCTAGTCTCTCGCCTGATTTTGCTATCCACGTAGAGCCGCCGGTGAGTAACTTGTACGCTACGGTCTTCTCTGTATTCTAACAATATTATCATAGTCGGGCCCCGAGTCCCCGCAATCCAGAATTGCACCCATGACACCTCACCTACTTAGTGCAGACGATCTCCCGCCTCCAACCAATGAACCCCCGTCTGAGCCAGCGCCTGGACAGGGCATGCCGAGCATGTCTCCAGGAGTACCTGTAGTATTAGCGGACGGTCAGCTACCTCCGGGGTTCCAGCCAATTGGCCCTCCCGTTGCGCCAGACTCATTCACACCCATGACTGGGCACCATCCCTCGATCACACCACAGACAATGTACAACACCTCCATCGGGTCAATTGGCCCAGCTGGCGTCCCCTTACCGCCATCTACTTACGGCGGAACACCTTCTGTTTCTGGCTCCAACGTTATCCCAGGGATGTTCCCCACCGGGGAGCCCGTAGTCATCCCGCATCTCATGCCCTCAGCGGGGCTTGGGGCGGCTGGCGCTCAGCCTGGAAGCAGGTACAGCCGGTCCGCCCTACGGGATTCCTCGTCCGATTCGGACGTATCTTCGGGCCTTGGCGGGTCCATGGACTCGCTCACGACGCCACCCTCACGGCGGCGGGATCTGCCTGGTCGGGCAACTCCTTCCTATGCTACCGCCCCAATACCGCCAAATGTCACGTATCCTGCCCCTCCTACACCGCACTCGACCAGCTCCCGGACGACAGCTGCGAGGGTGCCGCTGCCGCCGTCTACAGCTGGATCAATGGCCAGCCCAGGTTCCACTATGACATATCCGTATGCGCAGACGCCCTATAGTCGTAGCAATCTTGCGGTTGACGCCGGCCACACGCCTATGAACAGACCGCGGTCGCCAGCCATGAGCAGTGTACGCGGAACACCCCTGCCGTCGCATGTGGAACCAAGGTCGTCGTGAGTGACACCATTTCATCTTTGGTGACGCTATATACTATTTATGTCTAGAATCTATGATCTCCGTGGACGGAATGAGCAAGATTTCACTCAGGCCAATACCGCTGCGAACGCCGGCCCTTCTGCTGCGAGGATGTCCGCGATGGGCTCTCCCACCGTTTCCCAAGTCTCTCTTGCGCCGACAAGCACCTCGACCAAGTCCAAGAAGTCGAAAAAGGCCAAAAAGAAATCTAAGGTTGCCTCCGTCGAAGAGGTCGACGAAGAGTAAAATGCGCATACTATCCGCTCAATACTCTCCTTTCAGGCAGCTTGTTAAGCTTGCCATGTCTCATCTGCTTACGCTCTGTTCTTGTACATACATGCTGTATTTTTACCACTTGCTCGCTTCTGCTTTTCCTAGCACCGAGACACAGAATGCACTATTTCCTCCCCCACCTATTCATCATCTTTGGCTGTATCGTGCTCGCACCTGCATTGTTGTGTAGAATAGAGGCTTTCTCCGGGTACTAGGGGTAGAACGTTATGCGGCATTCTATGACACGGATATGTCTCTCAGGATTACATAGAGCTTATGCTGGCATTGAGATAAATGCATACGCGACAAATTACATGCATGAGGACATGGTATACAGACAGAAAAGATGCAATTGTACCCGAAAATTCCGTGTTAGAATTTATCCACGATGAAGACCCATTTCCCTTCCTCGAAGTCGAAGCTCTCGAAATGCGTGTTCCGCATGTTCCTGAGTCGCTTGTAATGCTTCTTCGACAGCGGATGCTCTGGATCCTTGATGGGATCCCGCGTCGCCTTATCCCGCGTCCAGCAGCGCATCAGGGTGATCCTCGCGCGATTGTTGAGTCCTGACCCAGGCGGCGGCTTGTCTGCCTCCTCGGTGTCCGGGTATACAGAACACTCCTGCTCGTCGAACCGTATGAGTTGGCCCAGGAGGCTGGACAACTTTGAGACGTTCGTCAGGTCCACAGGGTCTAGGAATTCGATCTGCCCATAGCCCTTCCGTCCAATCACCAACCCTTTGAACGCAACCAGCTCTTCATGTCCCATTCTCTTCAGCGTCTCGAGGTCAGGCTTCACCCAGTAGTCACCGTCCTGCAACTCTCGGGGCTTCGCTGCCTCTGCCGTCGCTGCCTCAGACGCGGCCGCAGCCTTGTCCGTGCCTTGCTTCCCCCCGAGTGCTGAGCTGTTAAACGGTTGCGCATTTTGAAACGCTGGCGATGGGGAGCCAGGTGCACGCGGAGCAGGTTTAGGCAGCTTCGCGGCAGCTGCTATCGCTGCTGCCTCTCGCTCCCGCGCTGCCACGCTAAGAGCGGAGCTAAAGACGACCTTGCCACCTGAACTCGACTTATTGAACAAGTCTGATGCGTCGACCCTTTTGTCCAAAACGAGTTTCTTCACGCTCTTCCTGGATCCGCTGCCCAAGGTTGGACTAGCGTTACCATTCGAGAGGAGTGCATCAGGACCAAGTGTGCTCTTCCCGTTGGCTGTTTTACTCAAGTTGAGCGCGTTCGGCTTGCTGGATTGGAAGAAAAGGCTGCTCCCTGCGTTCGGCGGACCCGGTGCAGCGTTGGTAGATCCATAGCCTCTTAACTTCGCTTGTGCAGGAACATAGCCCAAGCCTATTCGAGGAACCGGTGTTCTCGTGGGCACATCTGCGAAGAAACTCACTTTCTTCTTTGGCGGTGGGTCAAGGCTTATTGCACGTGGTCCGGGAGGGAAGAGGTTAAATATGGGTAAGTTCGACCCAATGGGTTGTGCGATTGAGGCGGTCAATGAACCCTGCGGATTCGGACCGAGAGCAGAGATATTCATTGGGTTGGTGGATGCACCCAGATTGTTGCTGAACAGACTACCTGTCTGACCTGTGGACGGAGTGGTGCCGAGTGTAGGTGCAGCTGGCTTGAACAAGTTACCAAAGCTGTTCGGCTGTGCATTCGGCTGCTGACCCAATGATGTGCCAAAGAGGCTGGTCTGCTGCGTCGAACTGTTATTGTTCTGCGCTGGCTGACCAAGGGTCCCACCACTAAACAGACTTCCAAGGGATCCCGTAGCCGGTGCGGCAGGCTTGTTGGTCCCGAACAAATTGAAGGCTCCGGGCTGAGCTGGCTGCTGCTGCTGTTGATTTTGGTTGTTGCCGAACAGTCCGCCACCACCGAAAGTAGACGTCTGCTGACCCGGTTGTGACCCAAAGACTGAGAATGAATAATGCGTGGTCAGGAATATGTGTAATGGCTGAGGATGTGTTACGTACGACCACCGCCCTGTTGAGGCTGCTGTTGCCCGGGCTGCTGCTGCTGTTGCTGCTGGTTGTTATTCCCGAACAACCCTCCACTGAACAGACTACCCTGCGGTTGGGTCCCTTGCTGCGGCTGCGTAGTCGGGTTCTGTTGTGTGTTCCCGAATGTGCCGAACCCTGTGGTCGGTTGCGTGGTCTGAGTGTTGCTAAACAACGATGGCCTCGGCGCATTGTTGTTGTTGGCTGTCAGGCTGTTAGAATCTGAGCGTCATCCAGATTGCCATATACTCGCCGAAAAGCCCAAATCCTGTTGTACCCTGTTGGGGTTGTTGTTGCGTCGGCTGTCCAAACGGATTCGTGCCGGTGGTCCCTTGCGGCTGATTGTTCTGGGGTTGACTGAAGGCACCAGTCCCAGTATTGCCGAAGGTACTGCCTGTGTTGCCTCCTTATATCGGTAAGTCACATGGCGTGGGTGATCACACAGCACAAAACATACCAAAGGCACTGAAGGGCTTTGGCTGGTTATTGTTTTGACCAAACGCACCCCCTCCAAACAACCCTGTTCCAGCAGTGTTATGCTGAGGTTGGCCTAACCCTCCGAAGCCTGTGGTCTGTTGCTGCTGCTGCTGCTGCTGCTGCTGCTGCTGTGGCTGCTGACCAAACGCATTCCCAAAAGCACTGGTAGTTGCTGGCGCAGTGTTGGTCTGACCGAAGGCGCCGAAACCGCCTGTCGTAGGAGCTGCGGGGGTGTTAGTCGCATTTGTATTGCCAAACCCGCCAAACATGGGATTTGCGGCGGGAGCAGGATTCTGAGGAGCTGGCTGTCCGAACATGCCGGTGGCAGGCTGAGAAGGAGCGCTAAATGCCGTCTGACCAAATGCGCCCGCCGTTTTCCGACCTTGCTGATAATCTTGCCAACGCAGCTCCTTCAGATCGGAAAAGCATGAGTGATTCGGGATGTGAACGCAAAACAGCACTGAGGGACTGACCTCGTGAGAGTAGCCACGATATGAGGGCATACACGATATGCTTTGGTATGCCACATTAGTGTTGGTGGAAGGATCCTTCTCATTGAACGCCCCATATAGCGGATTTGCAGTGCCCGTAGTCACTGAAGGCGCCACAGCCGCCACACCATCCGAGCCGGCTTGTGCTGTAGTGAATGATAAGAAATGCCTTATTCATAGTTTAGGATGGCATACCAGTAGTAATGGGGGTACCAAACGTTGGTGCAGGCTTAGTACCAAATACGCTACTCCCTCCAAATGCACCACCAGTACTCGTCGAGGGCTGGGGGCCAAATGCACTAGTTCCGGGGTTCGTCGATGCGTTATTAGGTGTACCGAAAGCAGACCCGCCGCCAAATGCGGACGTGCCTCCTCCGCTGAAAGCCCCGAACCCTGGTGCAGGCTTTGGCTGTCCAAAGAGGCCTGTAGAGGCCGTGTTGGTTTGCCCGAAGGCACCTGCTCCTATGATTCAGCGACTGTGTGAAGGACACAAGAATGAGTAAACGTACCAAACCCGCCGCCAGGGGCTGCAGTATTCGTGTTTGGCGCAGCCAGGTTGCCGAACATTGGGTTGGCTTGAGGTTGTTGCTGCGGCTGTTGCTGTTGCTGTTGCTGTTGTGGTTGGCCGAAAGCACCAGAGCCGAAACCTTGCAAAGAATTGACAGCTTAAGTAACTTTGCGTGAAGTGAGTCGAGTTTGACATTCACTGACCACCGGTCCCGAAACCTGAAGGCTGTCCGAACGCGCCCGGCTGCTGCTGTGGCTGCTGTGGGTTCTGCTGTGGGTTGGCCCACGAGGAAGATATGTTGTTGTTAAACATGGTGGTTAGCAGCCTCAGCTCGTGCTGCACGTCGTGGTTATTGTGGACGTCGTTGAACGGCGCGTCCGGACCATGCTTCGCGTCTTCAAGCGGAGATCCAATTCTCAGGCGTCTGGTGGCCCGCGGAGCTGGAAACGCGTCTTCACGCGTAAGCGCCTGTCGTCGCGCACAAGCGCACAAGATGCGCGTTTGATCGAGCGAAATTTCACTATACTCTCAGCGACTGCAACGATGCCGGACGGGTCTTCGCGCACCCCACTCCGCTCGGGGGGCACGTTCAACACTCTCGCCCGAGAACACCTGTTCAAAAACCCCCCTAAGGACGGCGCAGCCGTTCCCATCCTCAATGAATTTGTCACTCCGCACATTGAATCTTTCAATGCTTTATTCGACGACTCCGGTCTGCCTGCTGGGGATGGAGATGGGCGCGGGCTGCTCTCACTTGGTATCAAGGAGATTGGTGAGCGAGTCGTCTTTGACGGCAAGGGCGAAGTAGGATCGGAGAGTGGTCAAACTGGCTGGGGCAATCGTCTAAGCAGTGAGTATGCTACGTTCTGCAGCAACACTAACTGTCATTAATTCGTATATAGTGTGGTACGAGCAGGTTACAGTTGGGCGGCCGCAGGTTTCCGAAAAGGACCAGCAAGTCAGAGACACCAAGGTGTACCCTGCTGAGGTACGACGACCTGACATGTACAACATTCCCCCCCTAGCCGTACTCATCTTCTCCGTCCTGGTGATGCACACATGCAGGCGCGTGAACGCCTTACCTCGTATCGCGGTCGTATGATGGTCAAGCTGTGCTGGAGAGTGAACGACGGTCCCGTTGAAGTCGAAACGAAGGATTGCGGTTTACTACCCATCATGGTTCGGGTGCGTGAATCATGTCAATTCTGCAAGGCGGAAAACTCTTATCGCTTTCCTGCTGACTAGTCCACCCGCTGCAACCTGCGCGGAATGTCCTCCGCGGATCTTGTGAAGAAACACGAAGAACCAGAAGAGTTCGGCGGGTACTTTGTCATCAACGGTAACGAACGTCTTATTCGCTATCTCATTCTACCTCGCCGACACCATGCTATTGGTCTTGTTCGACCCTCTTTCACCAACCGTGGCCCTTCCTATACTCCCTATGCTGTACAAATTCGTTGCGTGCGACCCGACCAGACGAGTGTCACTAACACTCTCCACTATCTGTCAAATGGAAGTGCAATGCTACGATTCAGCTGGCGGAAGCAAGAGTATGTCGTTCCAATTATGCTCATTCTGAAAGCGCTCGTATCTGCATCGGACAAGGAAATCTTTGAGGGTGTAATGATGCAAGACTACGACGACACGTTCTTGACCGATCGCGTCGAACTTCTGTTGCGCAGCTTCAAGATGTACGAGTTGCGTACTGGAGACCAGTGCCTGGAATTCTTGGGCAACAAGTTCCGGGTCGTTCTGAATATGCCGGAGGATTGGACAAACAAGGCCATTGGTGTCTGGCTCGTCCAGAAAGTCATTCTTGTTCACCTAGAGTCCCCTCGAGAGAAGTTCCGGATGCTCCTGTGCGTGACAGCGAACCTTCATCCATTTATCGCAGCTCCTAACCATATACCAGTTTCATGCTGAGGAAACTATACGCTCTGGTCTCGAAATCATGTTGTGTCGATAACCCGGACTCTCCTCAGCATCAAGAAGTTCTCCTTCCCGGCATGTTGTATGGCATGATCATCAAGGAGCGACTAGAGGAGGCATTGAATGGTTTCTGGAGCGGGATTCGGCAAGACGTCCAGCGGTCCGAGGCATCTGTTGACTTCTTTGATAGTGCGCTTTCTACTAAACCTTAACGGACTATCCGCTGACTACTTTCTCAGAACGGTACATCAAGAAGGTCCTTGCCAGGACCAACTTCGACATCGGGGCGAGAATGTCAAACTTCTTGGCCACTGGCAATTTGGTATCCCCTTCCGGTCTGGACCTTCAACAAGCATCTGGGTTCACAATCGTTGCGGAGAAACTGAATTGGCAGCGTTACATCAGTCATTTCAGGTCTATCCACCGTGGTGCCTTCTTCGCTGAGCTCAAGACAACGACGGTCCGAAAGCTGCTTCCAGAGGCATGGGGTATGACCTTAACTTTAGATGTTGTAGCCAGGTATACTAATCATCATGTCCTACTGTAGGTTTCCTATGTCCTGTACACACGCCAGACGGTTCTCCGTGTGGTCTCCTCAACCACTTATCACGCACATGTCGTATCGTCACAGCACCACTAGCTGTTGCGCATATACCTGCCTTGCTAGCGGCGCATGGTATGACTCAAGCATTCATTCCCTTTGTCGACGGTCGCAAGAATCTGTGTGTGCAGCTGGACGGTCGGGTGGTCGGCTGGGCGCCCACTGCCGTTCTGCAGCGACTTGCAACATCTCTCCGAATATGGAAGACAGAAGGCAAGCACAACGTGCCCCTGGATTTGGAGATCGGGTTCGTGCCTGTGTCGCACGGTGGACAATACCCTGGGCTGTATCTATTCTCTTCCCGGGCACGCATGATGCGTCCAGTGAAGTACGTCGCGAATGGACGAGACGACCAGATTGGCTCGTTCGAGCAGGTCTACATGGACATAGCATGCACGCCCGAGGAGATCGAACAGAGTGTGTCAACCCATGTCGAGCATGCACCAACAAATTTCTTGTCTATCTTGGCCAACCTCACCCCTTTCTCCGATTTCAATCAGGTATGGAGCAAGTGCGCATTGACATCATGGGATCGTTTGCTAACTGATCATGCAGAGTCCCCGAAATATCTATCAGTGCCAGGTATGGACATGTAGTGACGTCAGTAGCGTCGCACATACTCACATGGGATTTTGCAGATGGGGAAGCAGACGATGGGAACTCCTGCGACAGCTATTCAGCACCGAACAGACAACAAGCTGTACAGGCTCCAGAGTGGGCAGAGCCCCGTTGTGCGACCCGCCCTGCATAATACATATGGTATGGATTCCTTCCCGAATGGCACCAACGCCGTCGTTGCCGTAATATCCTATACGGGGTACGATATGGAAGACGCCATGATTCTGAACAAATCCGCACATGAGCGAGGTTTCGCATACGGTACTGTGTACAAGTCGTATACGGTAGATCTCAAAGACATGCCTGGAGCCCCGCGGCACTCAACGTCACCGACGCTGCACTTCGGCTTTGGCTACGACATCAGAACTGAAGGGGAGAAGCAACATCCAAATTGCGAGTTCTTGGACCTCGATGGAATCCCCTTCATCGGTGCTCGACTGTCTCCTGGCGACCCTATCGCTGCCTACGTTGATGACACCACTGGTCGAACTAAGTTCGTCAAGTACAAGGGCGACGAGATAGCATACGTTGACACAGTACGCATTATATGTAAGTGATCCCAGTATATATACTGCAACTTACTGTTTGGCTGACACTGATCTTCAGGCGCCGATGCTGGCGACGCGGAACTGCAGAAGATCAACCTCACGCTGCGAATAACGCGTGCCCCCGTCATTGGAGACAAGTTCTCCTCTCGACACGGGCAAAAGGGTGTCTGCTCACAGAAATGGCCGGCCATCGACATGCCATTCAGTGAAAGCGGCATGCAGCCAGACGTTATCATCAACCCGCACGCTTTCCCGAGTCGTATGACTATCGGCATGTTAGTCGAGAGTATGGCAGGCAAGGCGGGCGCTATGCATGGTCTGGCGCAGGACGCCACTCCTTTCCAGTGAGTGGTCGTTTTACTGCACTCCGCTCTAGCAGCACTGACTGGAGTCACTAGGTTCACAGAGGAGGATACGGCAATCGACTATTTCGGCGAGCAACTGCTCGCGGCTGGCTACAACTACTACGGCAATGAGCCGATGTACTCTGGCATTACGGGCCAGGAGTTCGCGGCTGACATCTACATCGGCGTCGTGTACTACCAGCGTCTGCGACACATGGTGTTGGACAAGTTCCAAGTGCGGACAACAGGTCCTGTCGACCCCGTTACAAGACAACCAGTGAAGGTGCGTCTCGTGCTGTCTCCCATCATGTATCCCGCTCACAATCAAGCACGCAGGGACGTAAACGGGCAGGTGGCATCCGTTTCGGCGAGATGGAGCGTGACGCGCTCATCGCGCATGGCACCTCCTTCCTCCTCCAAGACCGTTTGATGAACTGCTCCGACTACTCGACCGCTTGGGTCTGCCGCACCTGTGGCAGCCTCATCTCCCTTGGCTACGATGACGTCAGCCTCGGCGAGAT
Source organism: Postia placenta MAD-698-R-SB12 (assembly GCF_002117355.1). Classification (NCBI taxonomy): domain Eukaryota; kingdom Fungi; phylum Basidiomycota; class Agaricomycetes; order Polyporales; family Adustoporiaceae; genus Rhodonia; species Rhodonia placenta. The sequence continues at coordinate 1,018,833 of NW_020169843.1, read as the reverse complement.
GGTCGTCGGGGCCTCTGGCAAGCTCAAACCTACCGGGCCTGGTGGCGAGTACTGCCGCGTATGTCGCGCCGCAGCGGAAGGGGAAGACGCGCGCGCACGGCAGGCTCTTGCGAACGGAGAGAACGGGCGCTCGGCGGCGCACAGCGACCTCAGGGTGGCAATATCGTCGCAGCATGTGCTGGGGCCTGCTACAAAAGGAGGGGAACTCGACATCGTCGCCGTCCCCTACGTCTTCAGATACCTATGTGCGGAGTTGGCGTCGATGGGCATCGCTATTTCACTGGAGGTCCGGTAGCGCTTCTCACCCGCTGTAGTGTCTTGGTTTCTCTTGCTGTCGTTCATCCGGACATCTAGCACATCGCACCGCTCGCACATCGGCAACCATCAGGTCTTCCATTACTGTACTATGTGCACGCACGTTCTAACCAGAGCTGCAAAGAGTAAAAGTAGGCATAAATCACACTAAGTATATGAGACGCTGTTCAGCAAACAGGGAAAGAGAGTCTGGGTCAGTTATAGGAAAGCAAACAGTGGTATCCCGGTATGTAACGCGGACAAACGAATGGATAGTACGCTAGAACACGAATGTAGGTGTGGGATAAACATAGTATGGAGGGGGGGCACATGGCGATTCGAAAACGCATGATACGGTATATTACTTATGTATGAGCACGATGGGCGAAGTCGGCTCGTCGACGAGGGTGTCCTCCGTAGTCGACTGCGCGATGCTCCGCGTACGTTTGAGCACTGCAACTGACGGGTCGTAGCACGCCATCGAGGGCGAGGGAAACGCCTTGCCCGTGCCGTGGAGGTCCAGCTTCGCCCCCGCCGGGATATCCACGCCGCTCGCGCCCAACCCCGGGTCGCCGCCGAGGAACAGTTCCACGAGGGAGCACTCCAGCTCGCTCAAGCTCGTCAGCTTCCTGTCATCGAGCGGTGGCGGCGCAGGGAAGTCGGACGCGTCCACCGCGACGGCGCCATACGGGTACCCGTGTCGCGCGAAGAACATGTCTATGAGCAGCCGGCACTCGTCCGCGCTCGTCGCCGCGGCGAGCAGCCGCCGCAGGTCCGCAACCGCCGCGGACGTGATCCCGGTGCGGAGTTTCGACGACCGCCTGCTCGACTTACCCGTGGATGGTGTGGGCGACGCAAGCGGTAGAGGAGCGGGTCCAGCGTCGCTTTCAATGGGTGACGGAGGTGGCTTGCGCGGGATGGGGGAGCGCCGGGGTGTTGGCGGGGAAAGGAGTCTGGGTTCGCCGTCCTTGGGACTGGGAGTCTTCATGCGCCCGTTCACAGGTCGCGGCATGGACGTCTGTATCGACAAGGTGCGCTGGCGCGGCCCATCGTTTTCGGAAGAGTGCTGCTCCCCGGGACTGCTATCTCCATTTCGATGAGGGCGCAGACCCTGAACCTCGCCTCGCACCGAGCCATTGCGAGATGGGGCAGAAGTATCTGAGTCTGTGGTTGCAGAGCGAGCGGGGACGGGGGGACGCTCGGCACCACCGTCTCCCCAAGGCGGGACAGCCTTGCGGACACTACCGCCGCGTCGCGGGGAAGGCGTGCGCTGGCCAGACTCCTCAGGTACAGATACTTGCGATGTCGCCGAAAGGGAACGGGCCTGCATAGGCGGTGCGCTAACAGCAGACGACGGCGATCGGACACTGGGAGACGTGACCAAAGGTTCAGGCGACACCGGGATCGGCGGCGGCTGCACAGAGCGAGGCGAGCTGATCACCACACTGGGGAAGGACCGCTTCGATGCGAGAGAGGGCGGCCTGTACGCTGGCGGTGGGGGAATGTTGCTCGTGCTGGGCTTGCGCCCGAGCGAGCGGGGCGTCTTGGGCGTTCTCGGCGTATCATCGCTGTGGCCGCCCATCTTCTCCATGGACCCGCCGATAGTGAGGCGCGACATCATGCGCGAGAAGCGCCCCGAGCGGCTCTTGGATGAATCGAAGGACAGCACGCTCGCGTTCGCCATCGACGGCCGCGGGGGATCAGCATCCTCTGGCGGGCCCTCGTCGAGGAACGCGATAAGCTCGCGCGCGGACTGGGAGATGTACGGCTGCCTCTGCGATGCGATACTGGCGGGAGCGCCGTGGCGCGGAGCCTTTGAGCGCACACTTATCTCTTCGACCTGATCCTCTGCCTCGTCCCCCTCCCCTTCCGACCCGCCCATGATGTCGTCGAGGTCGATCGACTCACGGTTACGCACAACCTTGCGCATGCGCGCAGGCACACCGTTGCTGTTCTGGCGGGACGCCGAGCGTTGTGGGCCGCGCGTGGGAGAGGTGATCTGGGACGGGGGCTTCTGGCTGGCGGTAGACGACGAGCGGGACATGGTGTCGTGGCGGGGATGGGGCATGTCTGAGATGGAGATGGAGCGCGTGCGGTTAGCAGAGGAGGGAGGTGAGCGCGCTGAAAAGCTCTTGCTGCTCTGGCGGGTACGGGGGAGGGGACTGGCGGATCCGGTAGAACCAGGGACAGGCGCACTAGCAGCCTCTTCCTCGTCTTCGTTGATCGAGTCCACGTGGTGCAACACTGGGCGTCCCACACTCGATGGCGCGCGCGCTCGCTCACTCGCTCCCACTGTCGGCGACGGCGTGCTGGCCGCAGTCTCGCCCTCGCCACCACGCTCGCTGCCCTGCCCGTCTTCGCCCGTGCCTCGCTGGCTCGCGCGCAGAGCCCGCGCGCGGTTGTGCGCCTGCCAAGACCGTCAGGGCCCATCAGCGATTCCCCCTGGTGCCACACTCACCTCCATCGACTTGAGCCTCTCCGGCGTCAGCGAGACCTTCATCGTCGCCCCCGAGCGCATGAGCTCGTCAAACTCATGCAGGAGATCGTCGTCCTCCTGTGCCGCGACGCGCCTTTCAGTGCTCTGCCGCCACGCGACGGTGGCTGAATGAAACTCCGCACCTCGAAATCAGCGGACCCCCGGCTCCTGCCGCCATCGCTTGAAGGCCGGGAGATCTCCAGCATAGATTCCTTCTCGCTTGACGACCGGCTGTGGCTCAGCAACTTGCGCTTCAGCGACCCAGCTCGCCCTCGGCTCTTCTCAAGGGACATACGCCGCTCCGACGTCCCAACCGCCGTCACCGTTATGTTCGACCTGAGCGACTCGCTACGCGCGTGTGCCACAGGCGAGTCGCGGATCTCTGACGCCGTGGGAGTTGGCGACACGACGCGATCGCTGTTACGCGAAAACGACTTGCTTCGCCGCGGTCGTTGCGCTTTCGTCAGCTGCTCTATCTGATCATACGCTGTAGCGTATACGCCATCATCAGAATCCCTTCTCTGACATGCCTAGGGTGTCCCCCAGCCGCCGAAACAAATTCTGAAACATACCTTTCATGGTTTTGAATGTGCCGTAGATCGCGTCGTCTTCGCACAACGCAGTGAAAAGATCTTGCGAATTCGCGATGGCTCGGCTGCTATCGCGGGCAGTGACACTGCTGACATTTGATAGGACATGCCTGCGCATTGTTAGATGGTGTCGCCTCATGTTCTGTCATCAACTCCTCCCTTCCTGACAGAAATAGATGACAGATCGGGATTGAGAATCATCGCAAAGAATATCTTGTGGCAAAGCCTGAGATGCATGGTGCCTATGATCATGTCTTTCAAGAGTCGCGTCCCGTACCATTTCGGTAACGAGATGCGGCTCGTACGCGAAGCAGATACGTAGAGTAATGCCCAACGAACTCGGCTCACGTAGGAGACGAGATCGGCTAGACACCCGTGGAGCATCAACGAGACAGTCTCTGCAGAGACAATGTGTGTCGGCAGGATTTACGCGTCCACGTCGTCCAGACAACTGCCATGATGTCCGAACGGCAATCTGGAAATTAGCCACGACCGTTCTCGGGCTGCCGTTGACACCCTAGGTTAAAAGCCAGGAGCAGCTTCCCACCCACGCGCGAAATTGCCATCAAGCTGTCCGGACGACTCGACGGCCATGAGAGATGGCCACCGTCATGTACATGGCATCGGACAGCTGAAGGGGCAACCATCCGACGAGTGTGCGACATTGCAGGCGCACCACACATGAAACTTCGACACTCTTAGAGTGAAATGGCCTGCCACTAAGAGGCGGCAAGAGCGGTGATAGGACATGATCTATATGTCGCCTGCATACGAGGCCCTGCAAACGCCTGTGTCTGTAGGCACTACGTGGGGCCTCAGACATTGCTTCGAACATTCTGTCGTGCGCAACAAGCAAGCTGGGTGCCCAAGAAAGAGAGGAGACGAGGCAGCCACGTACGTGCCGGCAAGAGCAGACCAGTTTGCATAACCCCGCGCGTGCAGGGATTGCTCACTGGCATACGAGCTGTGCTTGGCTTTCACGCCACCGGCAGCGCGTGCGAGAACATCCATAAGGACCAGGCCCGCAGACAAACGTTTCCACAATCCGATGAACAAGCCACAATGACCCAGTGTCAGTCAGACCAGACTGATGCGGCTGTGGGTCCCGAGCACCAAGAGAGTAGGGAGGTGGGGTTGATGACAGCATATGTTCGCGGATTCACTCACCCGCATATCGCTCTACTCGCGAGAACATGAGCACACCGATAAGCCAGACGATGGTGACACGTACTCTAGGATGGCAGTCAGATATAGCGCTGCAGGAGATACGTCTGACGGCTTGGGAGCATTGTGTGCGCCGCGCGCCTCCATGCGCTCTCGAAGTCGAGTCTCCGCGTCGGCGTCCTCGTCCGCGTCGTTGAGGGTAGAGTATGCCACGCATTTAAGGCGCAGCAGCTGGGCAGCAGAAGCGAGAGACGTTAGCAACGCGGGGCCGAGTCCAAGAAGCACTGCTTTGCGATCACCTCGAAGCTCCACAAGAGGTCGAATTCACCTTCAGCGGCGGTTGCCGACCGGGACGACGAAGACGACAACGACGACGCGCGCCTGATGCGCTCCCAGTACGACTTGAGTTCGACTTCCGCCTCGAGCAGGGCGTCCTTGCCCAGGTTCGTGGGTACCAGCTTCAGTAGCGCCGCCCGAAGACGTTCAGGCACCAGTGCGCGCGCACCAGACAGGATGGAATAGAGCAGCTCATCGAGGAATACGTTCACGGCCTGCAGCGTATCATGGGCGAGTCGAATGAGGCGCACATCGGAGAGGATGGTGTCTGCAGAGCGCGCGGAGATGTACGTCGGGCTAATGGCGAAAGACAAAGACATGAGTGCCGGCCCAACGCGCGACACAGTAGGTGTATGCCCGGACCCTCGACAAGGTCCTAATTTCGGGCTTCAGATCTCGGAGCTTCAGCTTCAGAGACGGCGAGCTGCAACGATTGCGAGCATGGAATACGCAGCGAGAGAGGGGATAGCAACACCGCGCCCGCGGTAGCGATGGGTAAACCCAATCACGCTCCTGGCATGCTCGATCTCATCTATCATGTAACGATCGTCCCGCCGGCATAGTATCAGCACGCGCTCTTCATCCCCTCACACACGACGACATGTCTTCTCGGGGCCCATTATATCAACTAAGCTACATACGTACCGTACAACGCCCGTGTATTCACACAGACATCCCCACCATATCCTGGTCTTCCGCCTTCTCTTCCGTCGCCAGTACCGTCCACCCGGGCAACGACTCACGCTGCTCGTCTCTTGACTGATGGTGCGATGGGCTCTCAACGAAGCTGACCACCGCGTCCGCCACCGCCTGGGCAGCCTCGCTCCCACCCTGCCCCAAATCAGCTATCTCACCCACGTCCGGCGTTGTCATCCTACTACGCGCCGCAGGCCACTCCAGTCCGTGCGCATAGAGCAGCTCGACGTCATACATCTCCTCCTTCACTTCCTCGTCCTCCCAGTCCGGCGGCGGGAACAGCACGAGCCCCTCGTCGATCAGGCGCGTCGTCTCGCCCGACGGGATATCTTCGCAGCGCGCCCTGAGCAGCTTCCCCGGCGCGATCCCGTCGTACTCGTCGTGCGCCATCCGCCGCCGCGCCTCCAGCTGCGCCGCGGGGACCTCGCCCTCTTCAACGGCCCGGACCATGTCCGCCATTTGTCGAGCCGTGCGCGAGGGCACGCCCGCATGGACCCTCCGGCCGGTCCACCGGAATGACGCGATGTTCTCGAGCACCTGTACGCGTGTGAGGATGAGAAGTGTCGCATGGCGTTCAACTGAGGTCACACCTGGGCGCCGAGCCAATGATGCCGCTCTTTCGAGACGGCCTTGTGTCCGACTGGCATAGGAATGGCCATATATGTTGGCATCTTGGAAGGCAATGGCACCAGCTGTTGTGGAGCAGGCTGGAAGGGCGCAGGAGTCGCCTTCAGTGGCTGGTTCTGGTGCCTGAATGTGTTGTGGTGTTGGAATAACTCTTTCGAAGACGAATGTGATCGGTCGCAGCCTGTGTGACTATTAGCTTGCAGCATAATATATGGTCGTAGTGCGCTACCTTTGAAAGCACAGTACATCGGCAGCGAGGCATGCTTAGTGAGGTGGTGCCGTAGCAGCTGTCTCGTCGAAAATCTACGGCCGCACCCTTTCCACTCGCACATGTACGCGCCCTTGCGGTAGTCAGAGTCAGCCGACTACAGCACGATTCAGCATCAGCACACATACTGCGTGGTTCTTCTGCGCGTGTTGCACGACATGCTGGATCAGCTTCATCGTGCAGTTCAAGAATGCGCCACAGCCTCTCCACCGACACGGCGACTCGCGCAGGCGCGTGTACGACAGCTGCACGGCCTCCATCTGCAATTGCTCTGCGACGCATACGTGAGGCTAGGTACATGCAATCACATTATGGGATACAGACCTTGCTCGTCTCGCTCCTCGTCTGTCGCTACATAAACCACAAGCGCGGTCATGATCAGCTCGTCGGCCGTGCATCATTACCACGCACCGTCACTATCGCGATCCAGCTGCTCGTCCTCATCCTCCTCGTCCCCGACGATGACAACCGACATGCTACGCGACCGGCGTACCTGCTTTCCCGCTCGCTTCTCCTCTCGCGCCTTGTATCGCTGTGCCCATGTCGGGAGGGGCGGCGCCAGAACAAAGACTTCGCTTGAGCCACTCCCAGTAATACTTCGCGACGTTGACTTTGCGCTCGAGGCCGGCTTCACCATGGACTTTGCAGGCGGGTCGGCGTACTCCAGCTCATCGTCGCTCAGGATTTGCCTCATCCTGCCCTTCCATTTGTGCTTCACGGGACTGCTGGTGGAGGCTGCCCCGGGACCCAAAAGACTTGTGTCCAATACGAAAGGTTCCATGGACATGTCTTCGTCCGTGTCCACGTCTGCATACCCCGCGCCCGGAGAGCTCTTGGGGGATGGTAGGAACAGCGGTGTTTGCTCATACGACAACCCGACCTCTTGCGACATTTCCTCGTCAACCGCTGTCGACGCCTCGGCCGCATGAAGGGTAGGCGAGACAGAGGAAGACGGTGGCGGCGCGGTCGCCGATGCCTCCGAAGTTCGACTGGATATTGCATTGTGGTGGGCACCGGTTTGCGCACCTTCATTTGTGGCGCCACTGGATGTTGGCAGGCCGTCCAGCGCACGCATAGCGTCCGTAAGAACAGAGACAGACGCTGCGAAATTGTGAGCCGCCACGAACAAAGGATCGTTAACGAGGCTGCGCGGACCTGCCTGCACAGGAGCGTGTCGCTCCGGCTCGTCGTCGTCGTCTTCCTCCTCCTCTTCCTCCTGCCGTAGCGCCGTCATATCCGGCGCGGAACTCTCGTTGCCGCTTTCATCACCCACTCGTCCATTCTCCACATTGACACGCTGCCACACTTCGAGCTCCAGAGCGCCATCTGTGGCGATCTCCACAACCTCAGGAGATTCTCGTCTCTGCTTCTTCCGCAGTGATGGCGAAGCAGTCACCAGCGCAGACAAAGACTCCGTCCTCTTCCTCTTTGGCCCATCCGCGGCGTCAACCGGCGGTGTCGCACGCACCTCGGCGGGCTGCACGATGGTAGGTGGCTGAAACGAGGACGGTTGGCTGACAAACGGTTGGCTAGCCGGTGGCTGGGAGGAAAGAGGTCGACTGATGGACGGAGGACCATCAGTAGGTTGGCTAGTGGAAGGCTCGCTGCGAGGCCGCTGGCTTGAGACCATGGTGGCGACTGCAGTTGTGTCTCTCGGGCGACCCAGCGAGCGCATGATATCCTGCGCGAGACGGCTCTTGTTTGCCTTGTTCGGCGTCCAGGGACTGCGTGGCCTGTCGGGAACCTGCGTCGCAGATGCATCACTGGCAGCCTGGGAGCGCATGGCGCCAGTTTGTGGTGAAGCAATCGGAGCTGTAGACGCGGGCATCGAGTTTTGATTTGTAGTCGCAACGGGCTGGGGACGAGGTTGCACATCTTGCGGTTCAATGATGACGATATCGGGACTCGTAGAAGTGCGAGAGACAGGCGAAGGACCTCGTTGGCTGGGAGTGGTTGCTGTTGGAGTGCGCAGAGGTAGCTGGAGATGGAATGCAGGCTTTAAATGAGATGGTGGAAATGTATCGAGTGGAACATTTGGATTGGATGGTATGGGACCACTAGGTGGCATGGTACTTGGGGTACCTTGGATCCAGGAAGTTGCATTTATTGGAATTGAGCTTGTCGTGGAAGATTGAGGAACAGAGCTAGAAAATGACTGTGTCTGGGCAGCAGATCCACTTAGCTGCACAACAGGCACAGCAAGTCCTTGAGGCACATTGAAACCCAAGGTAGAAGCTGGGTTGAGGGTAGGTTGCATATGAAGACTTGATGCAGTATTAACAACTGGAAACTGCTGAGCCTTGGTGTTCACAGTTGCTGAGTTGCTGAGATTAGACTTGATCCTTCTGATGATCTCAACAACAGTGGCAGGACTCAGAGCCTGCAAAAACACATTGACATCCAAGTAATGTAAGAATTTGTAATTTGTAAGCCACGCACCTCTAGTTGTTTGAAGACATATTTACTAATGAGGTTAATCTGATTCTTTGTGGGTTCTGGTAGCTGTTTTTGGACCCTAGCCAGACTGTCACTATGAACAGTCCCAGCAGGAAGATCCCCTTTCATGCTGTCCAAGACAGACAAAATGATATAGTCCACAATATTTGATCTCAGTCCCTATGCATGGTGTTCAGCATTAACAAGCCACTGGTGGGTGAAAGATTACCTTGAGGATATTGAAGACCCTTTCATAGACCTCATTGTCCTCGTGTGTTGAAGACACCTTTTTGGCTTGATAGGTATGGGTGACTTTAGGATTGCTATTATCTCCAGCTGTAGAGCTCATGGCAGTGCTTTGGGTTGGCTGTGGCTGCTGTCTATGGGCAGTGTCTTGTCACAAGACTGTGAGAACCTAGTCACATAAGGTATGACAAGACCATTTTATTTACTGTTGTTTGTCCCATGGAAGTTTTGAGAAGCTTGATGAGCAGGAAATGTATGGGTGCCAGAGTTAGCAAATTGGGATACTGGCTGTCCTTGAGCCGTCTGGTAATGATATTGACCCTGGGAATGACATGTCACGACACGTAGCAACTGAATCTAGTGTCTCTTACATGTGCTTCATATGAGATTCCCGTAGACGGTACATGCTCCCTGTAATACGGTTGCTGTTGAGGGGTAGCGGCCTGAGATCGATAGTATGGCGACTTTGAGGTCTGTCGTGACGGGCCAGAGACCTGAACACTTCAGTCAGCATACGAGATTACTGAACGAGATACTTTGCTGACCCCATGCAAGACGCGGCCGCCTCGAGTCGGCTCTCCCAAGCCACTATTTCCCGGGAGGTTGTTTCCAACCGAAGTGGGCCAGGTCTGACTGTTTGCCGCTACCGACGATGCTTGCGCAGGAGAGGGTGCGGGAAGTAAGCCCCTGTTGCCAACATGAGCGACGCTTGACTACATGGCAATCAGATTCTTACTGGACTTGAGGATTACCCGTCTGGAGCTGAGCAAGAATTTGCCTGTAAACCAAGTTTCGCCATTGGCACGCCGCAGGAAGCTCAACCGAGGACTTACTCTGCCTGGCGACCTTCTTCTACACGCCTTAACAGCTCCTGCTCCTGCGCGACAAAATTCTGATAGCCGGACTCCAAATCCCGTGTATAGTTGTCGAGTTGGGCGCGAGCGGCATGAACCTGGGCCATATGCCTCATGTACGCCTCGCGAGTTACGAGATAGTTGGTGGCGACGGGCAGATGCCTCTGGTCTGAGTTGTTGTTGCTTTGACCATTGTTCATGGCGAGGCGCAGGCAGGGGAGAGAAGTGCGAAAGCAAGATGCAAGTGACTGAGAGCTAGAGCGAGATGGAAGCAAGCGCCGCACAGGAACTTCGGGCGTCTATCTGACGCGTCGCGTCGCGTGCAGGCATGACGCACTGAGTTGTCCCAACGCCTCGCGTCCGTCAGCTGCTCACGATGTTCACGGCACTGCTCGCGTCACGCCGTGCTACGCCGTGCATTCACCGCCAAACACGATTATATGCTGCTGTTTCCGCCTCATCACCCATAAACCCTCACACTGTTGGACCATACAGGATCTTTGACCGTCATGCTAAGCGACGACAGAAAGATCGCTCGGCTCTCCGAGAAGCAGGAGTGCGGAGTCGGACGGTCGACTATGTGAGAGATGAAGTTGCAGATAGGATGATTGAGCGGTTACTGGTGCGCCATCCCCAATGTCAACCTATTGACAGCATATTCACTGCGTTGCACAGGATATCAAAAGGAAATTTAGCTCCATACTTGATGTCGGTTCTGGGCCAGGACACTTTTCCAAGCTCCTTGAATCGCAGACTACGGATAAGGTGGTAATGCTGGACTCGAGTGGTACGTATAGCCGTCTAGTTAGCGTCCTCCACGTTCACAAATGAAGACCATATCTCTTAGAACACCTACTGTGCCGGGATCCCGACTCTGACTTTGAAGGTATGTTAACATGCCGGCATATTATAGCGCATTGTTCTGAGTGGCTTTATAGTCGAGGTCGAGCGCATACACGCCGATGAAGAAAGCCTGCTCAACGTAATACCACCTAACTCCCAAGAGGCCATCGTCTCGTGTCTGAGTCTACACTGGATCAATGATCTTCCAGGCAGGATTCTATGTCACGGAAAGCAAAGAGATATCTTGACATAAGTACGGCGATATACAGGTATTCTTGTACAGATCAAGGAAGCCCTCCAGCCGGATGGGGTATTTCTAGGGGCCTTATTTGGCGGAGACACATTATTTGAGCTTCGGTATGGACTACATATACCCTCATCCCTTCCCGTGACCTAAAATTATCTATAGGACTTCCCTTCAACTTGCTGAGATGGAGCGCGAGGGCGGTATATCCCCTCATATCTCTCCTATGGCCGGTAAATACATCTCTGGCCTATACATTCGAACTTGGCATTTATCAAATATTCTGCAGACTCCCGCGACGTGTCGAACCTGCTCGGCCGTGCAGGATTCACGCTGCTCACGGTAGACGTAGACGAAGTGAAAGTAGCCTACCCCTCAATGTGGGAACTTATGGAAGACCTGCGCGACATGGGCGAAAGCAACGCTGTCATAGGGCGGTAAGTAAAGTATCATGAAGAACGCCTAGTCAATGACCCATCCATCCCCGTAGGCGCAACTATATACACCGTGATACGCTTGCTGCAGCCTCAGCAATTTACAAAGGTGTCGTGTACGGCGCATGATTGTCGATCCTATGCTTAAGGCCAGCTGTAGAGCTACATGAAAATGAAGATGGCTCCATACCCGCGACATTTCAGGTCATCTACGTGGTACGTACCAGCATGTTGTATAGGTGCCGAGCTCAACCGATAACCGATCACAGATTGGCTGGAAGCCGTCGCCAAAGCAGCCGAAACCACTCGAGCGTGGCACCGCTGAAATGAATCTGAAGGAAATATTGTGATCACAAAATCCATCATTGCATATTGCCTCAGGAGCAAGACTCGTTCAGCTCTGTGTTAGTCACACCTTCGTCATGCCCACTCCGTGGATCGTCCGCCTCATCGTCCTCGGCGTCCTCTAATGTCCGTTCGTCGAGCACTATCGCACTCTGTATATCGTCAGCATCTTCGCCTCCATCCTCCGCATCTGCTTCCCCATCATCTGCATCTCCCTGACCCTCCGCCGTATCCCCGGCTTCACTCACTTTGCCCCCCTTCCCTCTTCTGCGCCCTTCCTGGAACTTGCGCTTTGGCACGACTGCCCACAGAGCCTTCTCCCAATCACGGGTTTCGACCCAACGTAGCAGGATCTCGAATGCTTGGTTCACCGTCAGCACTTTGCGCGTGCGCAACTCCGCGAGATATGTCCCGATTGGTAGGCGAGCTGCACGAATGCCGCTCTCGCGTGCTTTGTTGAGACAGAGGCTCTGAGCAAGGTGAGATGAGTGCGGATGAGACAATGCCGCTTAGCATACGAGGGACACCGGGAACGGAAGGCGAGACAGATATGCTGTACATACCTTGTAGCGATTGTGGTCGCAGATTCCCCCGATGATATACGTCTCGTCCTCCCTGAGCTCTGTCAGCTCCTCGTCAGCGTCCGCGGTGAGGTATACGACGCTCTCTTTTGCTGCAGTCGCGCGCTGTCGTTTACGCCCGTGCGTGTTCCCTCCGTTCGAAACGTCGTGTTGTCCTTCTGCGGTGGATGTCTCCCCACATTCTGCCTTTTCCGCTATTTCTTCAGCGACTGCAATTGTATCGTTACCCTCGGCGTCCGGCGTCCCGCCCCACAACGCCTCGTACCCTTCCGTCCAAAACTCAGCGGCCACCCACCGCTTGTAAGCCGCGTCGCTCATGGCCTCCATGCGCGTCAGTGTGCGTCCATTCAGTGAGGTGAACAACAACAACGAGAACGAGGGGTCTGAACGCTTGTTCGCACTGTACGTGTATGCAAGCTGAGACGTGAGCGACTTGATCTCCTGTGCCCCGCCGCGACGTCAGAACCCCCTGCGCCCACTACCAATGCACACCAACCACAGCCGGACGGACTCACGTTCTCCGTCATCATATCGTCGAAGCCCAGGTCCACGACGACGCGCGCCCCAAACGCCGTCCGCGGGCCCTCGCCTGTACGCCGCTTCTTGCGTGCGGCCTGCACGTCCTGTGCGTCGAGCTCGCCCGCCGCGCGCTTCTGCGCAAGGAGGCGTTTCTTCTCCTTCTTGCGCTCCTTCTCGGCCGCACGGCGCTCCAACTTGAGCTCTGCCGTGCGTGCTGCCCTGGCGAGCTTTTTCTGCGCCTTCTTCGAGAGAGGCTGGGTTGGCGCGGGTTCAGAGGGCGCGCCGCTAGTCTCTGGCGTGGGTAGTTCTGTTGTAGGCATGGAGCCAGGAAGCGCTAGACATCCCGCCTCCACTACTATTTCTGCCGAATTTTCCATGCTCTAGAGGCGGCTGCGAGTGGAAGCAGAGGGATTGGCATGGAGGTGAAAAGGTCGGATGCACCGATCAGTACTCCTATCGGCGCCCACATTATCTTATCTATTCCCATATTTGCTCATGAAACACATCGTCGAGGGTGACTTTGAGGGTACACACAAATGATCAAGAAGATGGTAAGTACATGTGGACCTATGCTTAGATCAACTACTATTAGTGGTATACGTATATTCAGTACTCAGGCCAATCTTTCCGAGGTCATTCCACTTCATCTGCATCGGTGCCAGTACTGGGCTCAGGCGGTGGCCGGAAGCACCTTCTTCAGCCACTCCTTGAGGTCGCGCAGTTCTTCATTGCTTGTTGAATGCGGTACGTCCTCATACGAGTTGAACAACAGGCCACCCTTTTCTGGCGCCGCCGCGTCCGCAGGCGGGATGCCAAGTTCCTTCTTGAGAAAATCGGCGGAGCGGACACCAGAGCTGAACTCAACAAGCGGGTCATCCTCGCCGTGCCCCCAGAACCACGGCGTGAGCTTATTAACAAATGTAGCCATCTACGGATTACCTCAGCGCTTTAGTCTAACTAGCGAGAACAGAAAGTCTGGCACATACCGTCTTCATTCTGTCGGGTAAGGGGAGGTAGCCGCTCAGAACGGCGACTCCACCGAATTTGCGTTCTGAGGTGAGCCCGGTGAGCAGGCTCAAAGCGCCACCCTGGCTGAAGCCACCGATGAGGATACGATCTGGTGAAATGCCCTCATCGACCTCTGAGTCGACGAGCTTGTTGATATAGGCAACGGATCGCAGCATCCCGGTCTCATCCTCCTGTGCTCTGGGCCATTCGAATCCGAGGATGTCATACCTACAGCACCGTGATCAGCCGCCCCAAACGGAGAAAACAAAGGACAGAGGGCACCATGCTGGCATCTCCACCCTCCGGTTCGCTGTAACTGGCACGGTTGGGCTTGAGGAATGGATCGATTCGTTATCAGGTTCAAGATTGGAGGAGGATGCTCACGCGTGTGGGAGGATCCACTTGACATGGTGTAACGCCGAGTCCGTGCTGAACATGTCCGCGACGGGCTTCCATCCATACCCTGTGTCGCCCAGACCCTGAACACCGCAAATTCAACGAAAAAATCAGCTGCCTGCCGAGCGCTCTCATCAAAGAGATAACAGACGTGAAGAAAGATGATGGTGGCGGTATGTTTTGCGCGAGGGTTCACTATGATGGGCTTGAGATACTGGAGCGCTGCCATGTCTGGAGATTGGTGCACCAAGAAGGGAATAGTGGGCACGGGGGTGGAGTGGGTGGAGGTGAGGTAGAAGTAGAGGACGGCAGCAATAGCGGCGAGGAGGGAGACCTGGGAGACAAGTCGGAGTCGGAGGATGGCGGAGAACATGCGACGCCACACAGAGTCGTCACTACCATCACCGATCCGACGTCCGATCCGCGATACCACTTGCCCGTGATATTTCCACCCGGCTCACAGGCAGGACTTTGCAAGATGGTGGAAAAATATATCGTACAAACGTGCACACCAAGTACAACGTGGACACTATCGGCGACATGAACGAAAAAATGTACGCTTCTACGGAGATCTCCCAAACACCTTCGAGCCCTTCTGATAACGTTCCAGCTCACTCTCGTGCGCGTGCCGTGGGGTAAGGTTGAGAGACAAGCTTCGCCTAGTCTCGATCACGAATGGACACTCTGGGCCCGATCGAGATCATTGAGGATGATGCGGTCACCGATTATTCAAAATCAAACAACTTTTCATTTACGCGTTGTTACACAACAGTGATATCCATAATTCATACACATACATATCAATAAAAGGGTATCAAATCTGACATCCACACATTTGCACGCATGAGGGAAGAGAAATACACACTCGGCGTGTCCATAGCCGACCAATCGAGCATCATTTTCGTGCCCGCGTTGACCGCCGCAAACCGGCAGTAACAGCTGCGCTCTCCCCATCGGCATCTCGTGTCTTGCGCTTGCGACCAGCAGTCTGGCTGGTCTTTCGACTCGCCAATCCTCCTCTGTCGTCCTCACCGCCAATGCCCTCCACTTCCTCAGCATCGGCATCTTCGCCTTCCTCGTCAGGCTCTTTGGCGGCTTTCTTCTTTGTACCCGCATTGGTCTTCTTTGCTCCACCTTTACCCCTTGCCTTCGGTGCAGTATCAGACTCTTCCCAGCCACCGTTTTCGGCAAGCAGTTGGACCACATTCCATGTCTTCTCCTCGACTCTTTGAACACTCAGTCGTCCACGAGTGACAAGTGCCATTTCTGGTCGATGCAGCGAAGTCGAAGTCGACTCTATGCAATATGCAGGATCATAAAGTAGTACTCACGTTTGATGGCCTTCACGCCGTCCGAGTGAATGTACCCTACGTCCTCCGGGGTATCATCTGTGGCAGCACCTGCAATACGACGGAGCAGCGCGAGGGAAACGAAGTGCGCAGTCCGCGCTACGAACGTCACATCTACCATGTACCACTTTGGGTTGTCCTTGTCCGTTTTCTTGGATAAAGCACATGAGCTTGCGATTGGCGCCACGCAGAACACATGCCGTACATACCGCGTCATAGTAGGGATGTGACCTAGTGCTCCCGCGCGCTTAGGTCAGACGACAGCAGACTCAGAGAACGTCAGCACACGCACGGATCCCAGGCAGTGTCTCCAGACGTTCTGAATCGATTAGCAAGCGGGAATGATGGGGGGCATGTCAATACTCACAGTCAGGGTAGGCTTCTTGCGACACCTGAGACAAACAATGAGCCTCTGGCATATCAATACACGAGGAATCCGTACCTCTGCAAAGCCTGCTATACCTACGGGTATGCAGCAATTACTATAACAGTGGGGAGTTGGGACGGCCTGAGAACTTACCGGGTGTCTTACAGTTGGAATGGTAGAACAACACCTACTCGATACGGTTATGAATGGCATTCATATCCGCATATATGAGGGGCCATACTCACTTTGTCGCCCACTTTCATTTCTTTCATGAGGTTCCTCGCCTCTGCATTTCGCACTCCCTCCCAAGGCGTTGTCTTGACGGAGTCGAAGTCGTCCACACTGAACTGATCCGCGCGACAAATGTAACTCCCGCGCACCACAAACGTCACGGGATGGTACCGACCTTGACATCCTTCTCCTTCACGATGCGAGAGTCGGGTTCTGCTTTCATGAGCCAGTATTTTGGCGACATCGTGGAAGGAACACGAGCAAGAGCCGCTCGCCACTGTTGAATAGACCCAGGCCGCTCGGCACGCCACTAGCCGGGTGCAAGCGTTGTCCTCGTTGCCCTTGGTAAATCCCGGGATAGCCAATTGGCCAAACAACTCTTCCACGGCGATCCACACGCACGGTGCAGACGGACGAAGGCAGGCGGAGGAGTGCAGGTGGACGCGGGTTCGGGGCAGGCTGGCGGAGGCAAAACGTGACGGACGCGGAGCAGGCCTGCCGCAAACAGTGGAAAACACGCCCTGGTCGCCAACCCTGACCATCCCCGCTTCACATCACACCTTCCCCCGTTTTCACGCACTACACTCTCGTGCGGCGACGGCGGCCTATTGTCATGAGCAGCGTCCATGCTGCGGGAACGGCTACAGAGACTCAGACTGTGCTGTCGTCAGGCGTGCCCGCACAGCAACCACCTGCCTCGCCTGATCGCGCCGAAGACGCGCGCGATGTCCCATCCACCGCGGATACGGAAGCTGGTGGGCGCGTCAATGGTGTCGCGAAGATAATGGAGGACGAGCCGGGGCCGGGGGAAAGTATAGGGCCAGATCCCGTGGAAACAGTGGAGGGCGGCAAGGAGGAGCTGGTGCATGTTGAGTTGTTGGAACAGGAGCCGTGCGAGGGTCCGATGATGACCCAGGACGACTCGGGGCAATGGCAAGAGGATGATAGTCATGAACTGAAACGCGTCAAGGTCTACGAGCTCCAGGGATCGCGTTGGGCCGACAAGGGGACCGCGTTCTGCTTCGGTGACTTTCAGGACAACGAAGCCCTCTTGATTGCGCGGGCGGAGGCGGACTTCAACAATGTCATTCTTACCACCACCATTCGGTGCAACGATGTGTATCAGCGACAGCAAGGTGCGTGGCTTTTCTTTCCGTGAACAAACACACGGGATTTATATTCTAACGACGTATCCTTAGATACATTGATTGTGTGGACGGAGCCGGATGGTACAGACTATGCCCTCAGCTTTCAGGATCCAGAGGGCTGTGCGGAGGTGTGGCATTTTATCCAGGAAGTTCAGCGGCACCTGAATGTCAGAGGTTAGTATCTTCCTCGTCTCCCTTCGACGCGCGTTCCTCTCAACACTGTGGCGTCGGCCGCTCTTTGCAGAGGACATGGGTATGTCTTCATCCCCGATGATAGGCTCTGAACCGTCCATCACTACTGCGAGCATTATTCGGTCTGGGCATCTACCACAACCTCAACTGGGGATCATAGGCGAGATTGAGAGGGCGATTAAGACCCTGGCGCGAACAGCAGTCATTAAGGAGCGAATATGTGAGTACATACAAACCGAGGTGAGTAAATTATCGCGTGCTGTTTGAGATACTTCATTCACCACGTCGCATCCAGGAATACATTAAGGGCATGATCGACGTCATGAATCAGGCGGAAGACCTAGAAAGCCTCGAAAATCTCCATGCCCTATGCTCATGTATGCAGGCTATCCGTACGTCTCCACATTGTATCTTTATCCGACATATACCAATATCGTATCACTCAGTGATGCTCAATGACCACAGCTTGTATGAGCATATCCTGGAGGACGACCTTTTCTTTGGCGTCGTCGGCATGTTGGAATGTCCGTCGCGCTGACTTGCCCGTATGCGTTCCATCTGACCAGCCATGCTTCTCAGACGATCCGGAGTTCCCCAAGCACAAGGCAAATTATCGCGAGTTCCTTCACCAGGCATCACACTTCCACCAACCCATCTCACTCGGCGATGAGGCTATTCAGAGGAAGGTGCACCATACATATCGCCTGCAATTCCTCAAAGACGTTGTCCTCGCCCGCGCCATCGACGATTCAACGTTCAACGTTCTCAACTCCTGCATTATCTTCAACCAAATCGACATTATTAACCACGTTCAGAACGACCCGTCTTTTCTTCGCGAGGTAGTCGGCCTGTTCATGGACGAAGACCTGATTCACGCGCTCGGGCTCGAGCCGTACAAAATCAAGGAGGTGAATGGAGACAGAATGGACGTCGACCAGCCGGGGGAGAAAGCCAATGGTGCAGCGCAGCTCAACGGCACAGTTGAGGGCCTGCCCCACTTCAATCCCCCATCAGAGGAGGAGCTGGCGCGTCGACGAGAGGTCATCTACCTCATCCAGCAGCTCTGTGTAATGGGCAAGAACGTGCAGCTACCAGCTCGCATGGCGCTATTCCGGACACTGGTGGACCGAGGTATTCTCTTTGCCGTGCAGTGGGCGCTTGGACAATCGGAGACCGACGAGGAAGGGCGCCAGATGATTGCGGCGGCAGGAGAAGTCCTGACCGTGCTGCTTGATCATGATCTCAACGGTGTACGCGGTCACGTGCTGAAACAGCTGAATGCGATGGATCGGGAGAAGGCGAATGGGAAAAAGATTGTAGAGAAGGAGACCGTGCTTGCATTGATGTGCAGGATCATGGTGAGGAGCCGGGATCTAGCCGTACAGAGTCAGGTGGGAGAATCGTTAAGGACGTTGCTGGAGATCCAGCCCGATGTTCCTGACGCGCCCGTGAGTTCCAAGCTCTGCGAGCGTCACTGTGAAGGCTCATCATATGTTTCAGGCGCAGTCGATGGTGGGAGTAAGGATGCTTCAGCGTGCTAAGGATGATCCTGGGGTCGAGAAGTTCCTGGAATATTTCTACAAGCACTGCGTCGAGACGCTTTTCAGACCATTCGGAGACATTCCCGAGTTTAAGAACGCAAGTGGTATGACAGCCGCAGATTGCCTCCTGAGATCACCACTGACATCGGACGTTAGACTCCTCGTTGACCATGTCACGGGAGCGAGCGAATCTTTTCCTCTACCTGTGTGACCTACTGTCCACCTTCACATTGCAACACTCCTTCCGCAGTCATTTCTATATCCTCTCATCCAACGTTGCAATACACGTTGCGTCGTTGCTGGGCGCCAGAGACAAGCACCTCCGCTTAGGTTCGTGTTCTTCGTTACGCAGTTATTTCTCACGCTTATTTCTGTTTGTCGGTCTCACCCATTCCATAGCCGCGTTCCGCTTCTTCCGGGCGTGCCTCAAGCTAAACAACAGTAATATATTCAAGTACTTCATTAAACATGATCTGCTACAGCCCATCTTGGATCTCACGGTGCAAGAATCTCGACGAGACAATCTTCTCAGTGCAACGTGCCAAGAATTCTTCGAGTATATGCGATCGGTCGGCATCATCATAGAAATTGTCTCATTTCACTGATCACTGATACGTGGCCGAACAGGAGAACCTCAAGGATGTCATACAGCACTGTATGACACAACACGAGGCGCAGATACGGCAGTTGGCGGAGTCTCCGCTAGGGGGACCCCGCTTCCGCAACTTCATTGCTCGTTGGGAGATGAACATTGAGCCACCACCAGAGGCAGAGAAGATCGAGAAGTGCGTGATAGAGCCCTGCCTTCGTCCAAAGCTAATACGCATCATCGCCAGGCCTATGCCGAGTTCCCTGCGGCGCTGGGGACAGGGCCGGTTGCTCGAAGCAGAGGAAGAAGACTACTTCAACACAGACGACGACGTTGAAGATGTACCCGTTCTCGGTCAACAACTGCCGAAAGGGAGTCCTCCCAAGCGCAGGCGACTCCGCGGCATGGGTTTGCCGGGACGTGTACCTCGGAGCCAACATCAGTCCATGCCCTTACAGTCGCTTGGCGCACTTGTGGCGTATGATGACGGCGAGGATGTCGGCGGTCTAGGTGCTCTTGAGGATGAACCGGCCGCACCGGCGTCGCCATCATTACCTCGCTCACCATCTGGTGGATTTTTTGCTGGTGCTTCTTCTGAAGATGTCCCCTCAAGTCCGCGTATATCACATAAGCAGATTGCGTCAAAGTCGTCTTCACCATCTGACGACCATGATGATCTTCTGGAGCAATTGTTCAAGTCTGGACCATCTTCGCCATCGAATGGGAAAGCACCGGATATTGTGGGCGCGAAACGACGGCGAGATGACGAGGACGATGAGCTGCTCGAGCGTCTGGCTAGCAGATCCAAACGACCCAGCGTTGGGCCGAATCCAGAGAAGGAGAACACTGATCATGCTATGGTCAGTAAAGCAGGTCTAGCGAAGTCAACAGATGAGGGACCAAAGAAGATCAAGCTCAAATTTGGGGCTGTGGGAGCCGCTGTCGCGTCTTCCACATCCCCATCTGCCCCAACTGCACCTTCAGATCCTGGTTCGAAGGAAGGCGACAACGGTTAATTAACTGCACTTATTATGGACGTGCGCTGTCCTGCTCTCATGCAGTCACTATATTATCTTCACGACAGTATCATAGCATGCTTTGTATGTCGTAGAGCTCATGAATCAATCTTGTTGTTGCCAGGAACTGTTTTGCTAAATACTGAGTAGAATACATATCGTGTAGGGAGAACAACCAGCACAGTAGACCCTGATGGAGACTAGCCAAACAGCATAAATGCAAGCTATGCAAGAGCAGTGGAATCAATGCTATGGTAAAAGGGATCGGGGAAGCAGACGGACGGTGCGGCGAAAACAGACTGAAAGGAGCATTAGAACAAATAATTCTGTAGGACAGGGTCTGCGTGTGGAGCCCAGGCGATTGCAAAGAATTGCTGCGAGAATGTACGAATAAGAAGTTAAACGTCCGGACAGTCAAGTGTAGCCTGGGTAAATATGCACTTGGGAGATAGGGAGGATTGCACATAGTTAGGAGATGCAGCATGTGGCCATCAACCTGCGCGGCTGGCCTCTATGTTCGGTGATGGAGTTGAGGACAAGCTTTGCGAGAGGGGGTCGTTGTTGGCGTCAGCGTTTGGCTGATCGGGTATCATCGAATGCGATGGAGGAATGCCGAAAGGAGAAAACGTGGTGCTGCTGCCGCCGCCGCCGGTGTTGGTCAGTCCATAAGCCTGCGGGTTAGCTCGAGGGAACGCCGTAGGGCCTGCGAGCGATGCCGAGAAGGAGCCTGTAGGCGGCGGCGAGATAAAGCGAGGCGGAGGAGGGGACGTTGTATAATGATAAGAGGAGGTCGGCGATGTCATCCCCGTTGTGTCTCGGCGCCCACGACCTACTTCGAGGTCGTTGAACCTGGGCGTGTACGGGTCCGCAAATGCCTGGCCCAACGCGTGACTTTGCTGTTGTTGCTGCATGCTCGCATCCTTCCCGCTGGTGGGCGTACGGACACCGAGGGGATTCTTGCTGTAGGAGAGGCGAATGCCTCCACCCTTGACCAGGCCGCTGAGCGTGTTACCCGACAACTCGTTGAGGGCTTTCGTCGCATAGTTGACATCCTCAAACTGCAGAAATGAGCGTCAGATATTAGTTGCGAAATGATGGGGCCATAATCAACATACCTCCACGAAGCACATCGGTCCATTACTCTTTTGCCTGAAGCAGAGCTTCCGATATCCGGGTCGCTTCGAGAACAGATCTCTCAAGCGGTCCTCGAGATACGTGAGAGGCAAGCCACTAGGAGTGGGCGACGTAGGCAGGTTCCCAACGTACAACGTGTTGATCTAGACAAAATCTCATCAGTAACCCGGCTGTCAAGTACGAATCAAATCAACGCACGGGTGGGTTCTGGTCCCCTGAAGCTCTGCCTGTTCCTGAGCTCGCGCCCGACGCCGGTGATGGCAGCTGTGGCGATGTTGTCCCTTGATCAGTACTCACCGCGAGAACGGCGACAGACCGCGAAAGCTCCTCATCGGCCCCGCTCTGCGATCCACTGACACTCGATGCGCTGGAAGCGGGTAGGGAAGATGGGCTCGTCAGTGGCTGCAGCACACCAGCAGGCTGTTGTTGTAGCTGCTGCTGTTCGTTACTCGGTGAATACGGTCGCGGACGCGTAGGTAGCGACGGATGGCTCGGCAGAGAAGACGTGTTGGACTGTGGCGAGAAAGGTGCACTCCTGTTACCTGGAAGCCCGGAGCCATTCTGCGACGTCGCCGACAGGGGACCGGAAGACAGACCAGAAGGAATGTCGAAATTGCCCGGAGGCGATTGCTGCGGCGGGGACACGGGGCGAGGCGGTAGAGTGGATGACAGCACGGGGGCAGACATCTTCCTCAAAGCGGCACTAGCCCCTACGTCCCGCAAATTACCCCACGGACTCTGACTCAAGCCGTGCATGCCCTCGTTCTGCGACGGCGTCTTGTGCAACGCCGGTGGCGACGACAGTCCCATCGGCACGTGTTGAAGCGCACCCGGAGGAAGCACGCCATTCTCTGCAGAGAGGAGAGAGTTCGCACCCTGCCGCACCATCTGCTGGGGAACCGAATGGAACGCCTCGAATGCAAACGAGTTTTGGCGTAGTCGGGCCACCTCCTTCTCCTTGCGCTTCCGCTCTCGCTCCTGCTCCCGTTCGTCCTCTTCCGCGCGCTCACGGGCGCCGCGCTGAGAGAACGTCAACATGGCACTCCCAGTGCTGGGATCCGTGCGCCGCCGGTCCTCCTCAACCCTTCCGTTTCCGTCTATCAGCCGATCCCTGCGTGGGCCGAGACCGACTATACCCATAGCACCAAGTGCACCAAGCTCCCTATCTCTTTGTGCCAGGGGAAGTTCACCAGCCCCTGTAGGGCCAGTGTTACCGCCAAGTCCAGCAAGGCCATTCAGGCTAGCATAACTGGCTAATGACTCGGTCACGTTGCCACCTGCGCCATTCATGAGTGAGTTCAGAGGCATGCCGGGGGGTACACCAGGGCCACGCTTCGTATGGAGGTTCTTCTTCGCCATCTCAGCCTTGAGCACCGACCCGCGCTCGACGTCGACACGACGGCCTTGGAGGATGTCACGTGCCTCAAGCGCCTCCTGGCGCGTACGGAACTTCGCGAAGCCAATGATCTGCTTGCGAGGCGGCTGCGCGGGAAGATTGGATGGAATGAAGTGGCTCTCATCATTCTGCATCGGCGCAGCAGGCCACGAGGTGGTTGGGCCATCGCGTCCACCGTCCACAACAACACCGCCTTGATTCACCGTCACCAAATTGTACGGATCGTTCGCGCCAGGATATGGGAGACGTGAATTCGTACCCGAGGCGCCCGTCGAACCGTATGCGGTATACTCTTTGTTCGGTATCTTGAGCGTCGCCGCTTCGAACCCTGACGAGAAGGTGAACATGTTCTGAAATTCTCGCTCCTGTCAAACCACAGAAATCGTGTATCAGCATAAATCATATATAACGGGAACGCATGTCAGAGCGCTAGAACACACCTGCATATCTTCTGGGAAGCCGACGACAAAGATAGTCGAGATCTCTTCCTGCTGCTGGTTCTGCGAGCCGCCGTTCACATGGTTCATGCTGGAGGTGCCCGTGAGAGTGCTTCCCTGACCGTTGGCACCTGGTCCAGACCCGGCAGAAGTTGCAGTCATAGAGGGTCCAAACTGCGTCTGCGGGGGCAGTGCACTGGGATGGGCATGTGAGAGGGTGTGCGGGTTCCCATTTGCGAATGGTCCTTGGAACGATTGCTGTGGCCCAGGCTGATGCAGCGCCATTCCGCCTGTCATCGGAGCCTGCTGATTGACTTGCGATTGCAAAAGCTCCATGCTCCGGCGCATGGGATCGATGAAGGATTGGCCAACCTGGTGCAAACCGTTTGGGACGGATGTGGTAGGTCCCACACCGGCGAAATCGTGGGCACGACCCGGATGGTGGAGCCCATCGTGGCCATAAGACGGCGGTGACTGCGGGGGCTGCAGATTTTGACCGCCGTACATTTCAGATGAAGGCGGAGGGAAGGTGTTAAAGGCTGCTGAAGCATCGCGAAACGGTACAGCGCCGTTGCGCGGACGACCAGGGAAGGGGTTGAACGACGTGGAAGTCCGGAACGGCACCGAGTTGAAGCCGTTGAGCTTCGAATTCAGATTAAGAGCCTCCGGCTCGGTCGACGATAGCGAGGCGTATTCGGATGTAGGGATATGAATATTGTTCATGCTGTTATACATCGAGTGGTTGGTATTTGTGTTTTGCGGGCCCGCGCTGTACGGGTCGACTAGGTGAGTGGGAGACTTGAGATGATTGGGAAGCATATTGTTAGGGGAATCTGGACGAGGGTGCTGCTGTTGTGATTGCATCGTCATGTGGAATGGCACAGGGGGCGATCCTATGGACATTGAAGAAGTGGTGGACAGGGAGCCGAAAGCGTTCGCAGACGATCCGGGGACTTCGGAGTCAGACGAGGATATGGGCTCAGCGTCTGCCTGTGCGTCGACGCTGTCTAGGAGGGAGCGGTTGATGTACTCCTCACCAAAAGGTTGAGAAGCCACGGCGGAGGGAAAGGGGGACAGTCGGTGGGTTGGTACAGACGACTCCAGGGTGGGCAATTGAGACAACAGTATGGTACTCTTAGAGAACTCGGAAGATATAGGAGGCGGCAACAGAGCAGAGCGGGGAAAAGACGGGTTCAGAACATCAACAGCCAGGGCGGCGACACGGACAGCGGAAGACAGGAAACGCGTGTAGCTGTCGATATAAATACAGACAGAGGCAAACTAGAGCAGGCGAGCAGCGGTAGGATAGGCGGGGGCTGCGTGCTTGGCAATGGGGGGCGCGACGCGTGAGACAGAATGAATATGCAGAGTGCGATGGTGGTTTATGCGAGACAGTGGTAAGCGAGCAGTGGGTGAGAGAGCGGCAGGCAGCAGGCACGTCGGCTAGCAGAACGTGTTGGACAGCGAGGGCGGGGCGCTGCTCGCTGTGGCTGGCGACGAGGAGGTGATCGAGTGGGTGGTGAGAAGGGCGGACGGCCGGAGTGCGCCCGGAGTGTAAATGTCCCCAGTCAGTGAACCGCGTCCTTCCCACGCACAGACCATCTTGCCCTTATATGGCAACTGCATGTGCAAACCTAACCTTATTTCCCGGCAAGATAATGGCGCACGTGGGTTGTTCCTGGTGCCCCTGCACAATGCACCCCGAGGGCGTCGTCGTCGTCATTGTCCACGGCGAGCAAACATGGGGACGTACCAAAGTCATTTGCTTGCCCAACATCCCTGTTGTATTGTCCTTTTTTGCCATCCTCCTCACCTGTTTACTAAACAGTCCTGGCAGTCGTCCATAGAGGTCATAGTAAAAGCGCGACACTGAGATACTGAGAGATAGTCATAGTCCAAAGAGACCACAGACAAACCAGCGAGCTAGCTGAGCTGAGCCAGGAAGTCGCAGAGAGAAGAGAGAGAGAAGGCGAGGAGCGAGTCGGGGGCCAAGCTGCACGAGCCACTGCCCACGCGAACCAGACGTTCTTCACTGTGATATCGACAAACCAGGCCTGCTGCCGACCGCACCGGAGGCACATTCGACCGCGCACCGTGTATCGATCTGCCTGATGTAGTCCGTTCGTTTCCGGAAACGACGACAGCAGCGGTGCGAGCGACTCCCAGCCCCGCTCGGCATCCGAATATCCATATATCCACGTGAAACTCGCCTACGTACATTAACAGAGCCACCGCTGTCCCCGGCCGTCAATTATACTGTAACAATCCATCCGAAACGCATGATAATATAATGGGCTCAGCAGAAGAACCATCTCAGACGTCAAAACGTAGCAATGATCAAGCATCAATCAGTGTCGAGCTCGCGCGCGCACTGAGGTCATTCTGCATCAGCGCCGGTCTCGGAGACGAGCCTCGGATGTCACTTACCACAGATTACTCTAGCACTCACGAGGTCATCGACTCTCGGTCTTCGAATAAGCTCCTCGCCTGGCCGCCGACCCGCGCCCCGTTCACCCGCAGGTGGACCTCGTACCCAGTGATAGAGCTCGCCAAAAGCACGATCGCCACCGCCCAAAGCATGGCACCGATGAACCGCCTGCGAGCCCGGACTCCGGCCTCCGCCAGAGCATGCGGTGAGCGAGGGTCATAGTACGGTAACAGCTGTGTTTGCTGTGCGATAGGTGTTGGACCGTATCCTGCATGAGTTGGGAAGGGTGCGGGGTCAGGTGCGCTCATGGTCGACGATTGCTGCTGAGATGACTGGTCAGGAAACTCGGTGTATGCCGGTGGTGGCGAGGAGGGTTTGGGCGTGGACGAAGGCGAGGATGTTTGGGCGGCCATGGTGAGCTGCACGCCCTCAACGGTCCTGACCAAAGCAGAGAGGACGCCACGCGCGGCGGCATTGCGAAGGAGGCGCTGGACAACGTCATCAACCCCTAACCTAGTTCTTGTCCACTCACAGGTCACTCTTCCGTAAGTTGCTCGTACATTGCATAGTGGCAGCTTACAGCTGATCATGTACTTCAAATGCAGGCGATATGTATGCAGAGCGCTCGGGAGTACACCAGAAATTCGCTTAGGCATCAGTTGTCCTCGTTCTTAACCTGAATTACATTAGCTCTCAGAGGCTAATATTCTCAAATGATAGACAGCGCCACTCCCATTTGACACGCCGAAAGATGAGAGCCGAAATATCTCTACATTATGATGCTACAGACTTCTACCTTGCACTGGCACGTGAGCGCGTCCGAGTGCGCCACGGACGCGACGCGTCATGCGCCACCGCAAACGGTGGGCGGGTGTGACGCACGCCCACATCCTATACGTCATCTCTGACCCTCCTACCCATTCTATAGAGCATAAGACATGTCCAATGCGTTGATTGAGGATTTCCTCAACAATATAAATACCCCCCGCCGCCCGTTCCTTCATGTTCTCATCCGTCTTTCGAATCCCTACTAAGTTCGCCTCCGCATATATCAGGCCTCTCACTGAAAGAACCACCACACGAACCTATAATTTCTTCAGAGCATACTCGACAGCGCCCGCTATGGTAGAAGCAAACGCTAAGTTCTCCGTGAAGAACCTCTTCAATGTCGAGGGGCGGGTTGCCGTCATCACCGGCGGCAGCACTGGTATCGGCCTTATGATCGCCCAGGCCTTCGCGAACAATGGCGCGCGGGTTTACGTGACTAGTCGGCGCGCGGAGACCCTTGAGAACGCTGCGAAGAAATGGGGTTCTGAGCTTGTCCACCCACAGGGCAAAATTATTCCTGTCACCGCAGACATCACGGACAAGGCGTCCATCAAGACGCTTGCAAAGGAGATCGCGAAGCAGGAGAAGCACATAGACGTACTTGTGAACAATGCGGGTATCGATGGCGACACAAGCAGCGTCGAAAAGGGCCACGAGAGTGTGCAGGCGCTGCAAAAGGAGCTTTGGAATGAAGAGTTCCAGATGTGGCAGGACGTATACAAAACAAACGTTATCGGGTCGGTGATGGTCTTTGACGCGCTGACAGAAGAGAGGTGGACTGACCATGTCTCCAGCTACTTCTTCACTACTGTTGCGTTCTTGCCCCTGCTGTCTGCCGCGGCGCGCGGCAACCACACTGGTAGCGTCATCAACATCTCGTCTATATCGGGCATCACGAGGACGACGCAACACCATTACGCGTACAACACGTCGAAGGCCGCGACGATCCAGCTCAACCTGCTCCTTGCGCAGGAGTTGCGCCGCCCGGGTGTCAAAGTCCGCGTCAACTCCATTGCCCCAGGTATATTCCCCAGCGAGATGACGAGTGAGTTACTCCTCCCCCCTTTTGTATCGCAAGGGCACTGCTTACCTATGGATCTACCATAGCTTCCGGGTCCGACGACAAGAACAAGTCGGCCATCCCTGTTGACGAGTCATACGGCGAGAAGAAGGGCATCCCGGCGGGCCGCCCAGGGCGGGAGGAGGACATGGCGCAGGCCGCGCTTCTGCTTGCTTGCAATGAGTACATGTATGGTCAGGTGAGCCTACGTCGGAAACTTTAACGCGTGCCGCAGTTGATAGGTAGCCATAGGTCGTGGCTGTCGACGGCGGATATCTGCTCGAGCACCCATAATGTTTTGCACAAAATACGTACATTAGCGAGTCGATCGGGGCGTAATCTTCTGTAGCATCGGTCCTCCTGAGACAAACTGTATCATTAGCGATTTTCGCGGAACTATCATATGTTGTCCGTCGTCGAGACTGCAGACACGAAGATATGGATATACTACAAGATTGCGATCAAGGGACGCGTTGCTGAGGTTGTCTATATGGTCACATGATCGCGTCGAGGTCGCGTCGCTCGGCTCGTCCTGTTTTCAGACAAATTTGATACGCCACACGGTACCATAGTCAGGTTAGTAAGTCTTGTCGTGCACCTCAATCAGGCAAAGTTATGTCGCCACCCCTCGTCGCCGTGCGAGCGAAAGTTACACGACCGACCCACTCTCGCCCATTCAGAAGACGTGTCGTATAGTCCGACACTGAGAACGCAAGCATACAGAAGCAAAGACGTCGATACACATAAACAGAGGATGGTACATACAACAGATCTACTCCGCTACCTCCTCTTCTGTTTCCTCGATCACCTCGTCGACCCACAACTCCATCTCCTCCTTTGACTCCTCGGGCTCTTTCTCGCTGTCTACGTCGACTGTCTTGCCACGTTGTCGGCGCTCCTCCGCAACCTCCTCCTTGACCCGCGCACGCCATGCGTTCCACTCGTCGACGAGCCGCTTGCGCTGTGCGATGAGTTCTGCGCTGATATTGCTCTCCTCGGCTGCATCCTCCTCCTCGAACTGCCGGCTGTACTCCTTGAGATTGCGGCGAATCTGGCGCTGCTGCTCCTTGGTGAGAAGTGAGCGGGGACGCGGGCGCCAGAGGAACTGCTTGAAACGGTCGAGGATGTGCTTCTCGAGCTCCTGCCCTCGGAAATCCCAGACGGCATACCCGTTCTCGAGCTGGATTTTTCCTAGTGGTCAGACACAGCCCAGCGATGTTTGAATGCAACTCACTGTATGTCTCCATGCACTTGCACTGGTAGCCAGATAACGGCCACTGGGATCCCACTCAGCATCCGTGACGGCATAGTGGTCGGCAGTACCCAGGTGCTGGATGCCACTTCCCCACTCTTCTTTCGACGGTCCGTCTCGGCGGCCAATATCGTCGTAGTTGAAGTCGAGGTCCCAGAACTCCAGCTCTGACTTGCTTGATGAGCCGATCGTCGCAAGGACAACATGACGTCCCCGAGGGGACCACCGGACGGTGTTGCTTGTCCGACCGGGCAACGTGCCTACTCGCAGAATGGACGTAAGCTCCGAAGGCAACCTGTATGCAATTGAACTCACGGAGGAGTTTGAAGTCGCCTTTTCCACGGACGAGCTGGTAGAAGCTGACGTCCGTCTTGATGGTCACACCAGGACCGGGGTTGCCCAAGTTTGGGTCATTACTTGAAATGAGTGCAAACCGCTCTCCCTTTGGCTCCCACGAGAAATCAGTGACGGCGTCTGGAGATGCAACGTTTTAACAGAATGATGATAATGGGCGTGACACTTCACTAGCCTTTGAGCTCGACAACCTCAACCGGGAAGTCCTTCTCGCGTACACGGAAGATTTCCAGGTTGCAGAATATTGACTTCTTCGTCTTGGTATGACGGTCAACCTTGACACAAAGGAAGTCACCCTGGTTT
The DNA here is from genome assembly GCF_002117355.1 of Postia placenta MAD-698-R-SB12. Lineage (NCBI taxonomy): Eukaryota > Fungi > Basidiomycota > Agaricomycetes > Polyporales > Adustoporiaceae > Rhodonia > Rhodonia placenta. The sequence continues at coordinate 988,851 of NW_020169843.1, read as the reverse complement.
TGCCAGAAGAGCTTACACTGCAGTGGTTCTTCAGCACGATGCGATTGAGGGGGCATGGATAGCACATACCTCTGTAACATTAAACAGGTTTTTCTGCCGCAAGATAGCTCGGCCGGGGAAGTTCATGAGTGTCACACGGGCGGGCTGGTTGGCCACTTCAGGTGTCCAGTACGCCAGCATGTTCTCCTTGGGCTTCTTAGTGCTCTTCGCGCCATTCGCCTTCGCCTCAGCCTCAGCGTCCTCGCGGTCCTTGTCGCCGAGAGGACACCACTCAAAGTCGACAACACCGTCAATCTTGATACTTTTTTTGCCTTGCAGACCCATGCTCGGCAGCTCATACACACTGATCTGCTGTCCTGGTGTCACACGACCAACAAACTTGTCGTCCGCGCTCCACTTCAAAGCGGGCCATTGCATCTGCTTTTTCGTGTCCTCACCCTCGGGGTAGATGGCAGGGAAAGTACGAAGGAGGTTACCAGTCATGGTATCCCAGACAGCGATATTGTTGCCCTCGTCCTCAGGCGAAAAGAACTGCGGTCCCTGCTGTGCACCCTCCGGCACAACAATGGGGTCATGCGACCAGGTGACGATGTAGGTCTCGTTCGGTGAGAAGTCGATGAGCTTGACCATAGGGTGCGCAAAGCGCTGCTGCTTCGCCCACGACGTACCACCCCATAATTGCACACCTTGTCGGTGGAGGGTGGCAAGGTATGTGCCAAGTGGCGACCAAGATACATAAAGGTCGGTCCAATTCTTCCGAGAGCAACGTAAGGAGGTTGTCTCCAGGATGATCGGTACAACTTACGGGTCTGGTAAATGCGACTTCGCATTGTGACGGCTTCCCTTGCCAGTGGATCTCCACCTCGTCCCCTCGGTAGGTTGCGTACTGATCCCTGCCTTGGGAGTCGCCAAGCCAAGCGCGCAGGTGCTCCTGTAACAACTATGTAAACCATAAAGCATTCCTGCGGGGCTTACTTCTCTGACCTTAGGCTTGTACTCCTCAGGCTCGGGCTCCGCATACGTCTCGTCCAAATTAGCATAGCGCTCGATGTCTGTGAAGCGGTTGACCAAGAACGTATGCCTGGCATCGAATGGATGCCCATGCATCGCGTTCAGCGCGAACATTGCATCATTGGAATTTTTGAATTCAACGAAGACAAATCTGCGGAATCCTCATGTAGGGAACCATCATCATAGATGGCTGCAAGGACATACCCCTTGCTTTTTCCCGTCGAGTCATCCCATGGGACCGAGATGTCGTCGGACTTAATGGAGGCACCCTTGCGCGAGAACTCCTTCGCGATCTTGTCGAGCAACCTGCTGAGCTTCGACTTGTCGATCACGGGCACACCATCCACGACCAAAATGTTGTCGAAACCCTCTTCATACTGGACTTGGTATCTACGACAATGTTTTAAGCGCAGAAGTAAATGCTAAAACTCCATACGAACTTTGCTTCAATGTCAGAGTAGTCAATTTCTTCATCGTCATCGTGAACGCCGTTCACACCGTTCACACCGTTCGGAGCCATGATTTTTGTCTTCCTCACTGGTACGACAGGTTAAAAATCTAAAAACTGCCTGAGAGATGAGAGGAGAAGAAGAGTCTCGAGAAGAGAGGATGCAGTAGCCGAGGACGATTGCAGCTCGACAAATCAGTGAGATGAGATTTTGGCATCTGTCACACTGTCACGATAGAGGGTTGCTTGTGACACCTCTACATGTCACACTGCATATGCTTCATGTCACAACAGGGAGGAGAAAACGAGTGTCATTACGGGGGTAGGCTGTATCAACAGGGTTCATCCGCATGGAGAGTATATAGCACATTTCGATGACTAGTAACATGAACGAGAGGAGCGTGTGAGTGGAAACAGAACAACGGCGAGGAGACAGATAGTATCGCGAAACATATGACCGGCGACTACAACTTTGAAGTTCAAAACGGAAGCGAAGCTGTGAATAAGCGAGGCGACGCAGACGGAGAGCGTAGGAACAGATCCCGCATGCAAGCATAAAAACGTGATGACGATGGCAAAGGGACAACGCTGCGAGCCATGTGAATCGAGAGCGCGTGACGAAACGTGAAAAACGGGAAAGGTCGTAGTTTGTATTGGGTTCATTGACGAGATGGGAGTAAACAGGTGGGCGTGGTATGGATGGACAAAGCCATGACGAGAGGAAACCAAGAGAATGTGACATTTCGATGATATGCAAGAAGATGCTTGGCCGCCAGATTTGCTCACGGTGACGATGGCAGTGGGTGGGCAATGTCCCCGTTCTTCCACATTGCCGGGCTGTTCAGATCGAGGCTGGCGAGCGTGCCGTTGAGATCCTGAATAGGATCTTGCTCGTGCTCGTGACCACCGAAGTGTTCCTGGAGCTGCTGAGAGCCCCTCCTGGACAGGTCGGGCCGAAGGGTGATCTCCTGCCGCGAAGATGCCCGGCCGTTCGGGAATGGCAACGCTGAGGATGCCTCACCCAGTAATGAATTGAAACGCTGCGCTGCGCTCGGAGGGCGTATCGTCTGTAGGGTTGTGGGTGAGATCTTCCCGTTTGCGCTTGGTACCTTCTCGTCTTGTGTAGGGTTGTACCACGGCGAGTACGCCTTGGAGACGTTGGAGAACGCCTGTGATTGTGCGGCGTTGTGAACATCCTCGGGTTTCATCCCTTCTCCTAGATAATTCGGATCGGGAGAGAATGGAGAGAAGGCAGATCCGGAGGACGACCCTCCACCTTGTTGTAAGCCAAACATGGAAGGTGTGAACGGGTTATTAGCACCAATCCGATTGCCAGTGGCGTCTGATATGATACCAGCGAGAGGTTCCTGGTTGCCATTCGTGGCAGTGGAAGTGGCAGGATTAAGCATGTTGGTGAGACCGAACTTCTCGAGGAGCTGTATGGCCTGCTCAGGCGTGAGAGAGGGAACGTTCTGAGCAGTAGCTTGCGTTTGATACTGAGCCTGGAAGGCAGCGGCTTGAGCGGCTTGGGCTGCGGCCTGAGCTGCTTTGTCTGCAAAAAGAATGAGATCGTACACCAACTCCAAGGGAATGGCTGCTTACATTGACTGCGGCCCCAGCTGAGTCTTATTCTGCTCCCTCCAATAGGAAAGCCTTGCATTTTCTCAATCGCTCTCTCTGCGTCGGGCTTACGTACGAACTGCACGAAGCCACAGTGTTTTCCAAGTGGGACCTTGACCTGCGTTCAACAAGACCCATCGTCAATACGCTGGACCGTGAACTGTGTCAGAGCACACTTACATAATGGATATCACCAAATGGAGCGAAGAACGTCCTCAAGGTCTCCTCTGATATGAGCGGTGACAGACCTCCAACAAATACAGTGGTGTTGTACGGGTCAGACGAGGTAAGCTGCTCTCCGTTGGGTCCAATTAGGTTCGACAAGATAGCCCGAGCTTGAGCGTGATGCTTCCAGGACTCCTCAGAAATATTGTACTTCTGCGCCATAGTCTGCTCAGAGGCTGGCTGTGCGAAGGGTACAGGTATGGACCCGCCAGCGCTGCCGGGCGTCGAGGCACTCCCGCCTCCATATTGAGCCGCCTTCAAGGCTTCTTCAGAAGACGCTGAAGCCAGAGTGGTCGACGAGGTTGTACTGGCCCCAGAGCTCAGCGAGGGCGCCGAGACAGACGAGTTCGAGGACGAGTTCGATACTGTATTTCCATTTGCGCCTGCAAGGGGAGCGGACACACTCTTCGCCTGGTTGGCGTTGGGTAGGGGCAGCGCAATCGTGACTTGATTTTGCTGCTCAGGCACAACGGGAGCTGGAGGAGGAACAACAGGGAAGGGCATCTGAGAGAAGTCCAATCCTGTCATCCCCGAAGCAGGCTTGAACTTGGCAGTCGCGGGAGAAATGCGCACTGCGCATATAGTCAGCTTATTGCTGTATTAGGAAGTAACGGAAGTCCATACTTGGGCGTGAGAGGCAATAAAGGCCGTGCATCTCGATTAGAGCGCGTTGCTGATCCGCTTCGTCCGTAAACCTGTTTGGGAGAACAATAGATTAATACAAGTGAAACCCTGTGTGGCGCTAGAATGCGACGCGCCTCACGAAGCCGTACCCCCGCGACACTCCTGTCACTGGGTCCAGCATGATTTTAGCACTCTTGCAGCTAAGGAAAGGGCGGATGAACCGCGGCTCTCTGTCGTTGCGCAGACCGAGCACAGGGTTGCGGAAAACAGCGACGAGGTCCGAGTTTGACACTTCTGGAGCCAGGTCACCTACGAAAATGCTATACTCTTTGGGGTACTGCGGGTTCTGTCCATTAGGCAATGCAATTGTCTGTCCAGGCATTGTGGGCGCGGCAGTGAGAGGAGCCGCTGGGACTGAGGACGCCCAATTGAGGGAGAAGGGCTTAGTAGAATTTGGCATGATCACGGAGGGCCCACCGCCATTGTTATTGATCTGTGAAACCACTGATGCGGCGTGGGCTTGTGAGGGGAATGTCAAGAAGCAATACCCTGGGTTGTTCGCCTGCTGGCCAGTAATTGGGTCGGGTGCGGGACGCGGCACCTTGATACTGACCGGGTCCCAGCCCATGAGGCCACAGACTTGCTTAGCGTACTCTTCGTCCATCCAAGGTTCAAGTTCTCCCCACCAAAGTGTAGAGCGGGCTGCTGCTGCAGTGTTAGTGGGAGAGGGTACGGAAGGGGGTTGCGCGTGCGGAATTTGGATTGTGGGGGAGCTAGAAGGCTGTGGCTGTTGTGGGATATGGCGATGTCCTAGGAATATGTCACGAGGGTCGCGTCCGTCGCGGTCGTTAAAAATCGCTGAGGGAAGAAGAGAGGAGTTGTAGAGCTCTGCGACAGAGGGGCCGCGCGTAGGAGAGGGAGAGTGGTGGTTGTGGGCGAAGGAGGAGAGCGATGGTTGAACTTGTGAAGGCATGATGCCACCGTCGGCCGGGAACTTGCCCGACGTTGGTGTGGCCGGGAATGTGGCCGGTTTGGTAGCCCAGCTGTCGCCCGCCGCGCCGCCGCCCTGCGTCGAGTTGAACATACGGGGAGCTACGAAGGTCGAGAAGCCGGAGCTGGACGTCAGACTCCGGCGGTCTCCCGAGAAAGACGACGACGAGATGTAGTAGTTGGGCGGCAGAATGTCCCGGTCGGGCAAGCCATCCCGGCCGCCCAGCTCGTTGCGCAGACCACTGTGGCCGAAGTCCCGCGAGCTGTGGCCGTAGGCGTCGCCGGAGCGCCGGCCGTCATAGGACGGGTGGTCGACGTCGTGGTGGGCATCGAGACGTGACATGTCAGAACAGAGCGTGAAGATCGACAGGAGATCGGGCAGCTGCCAGAGTAGGTGTTTTTTTGCGTGGGTTTTCTGCGGTTTGGCGATGCTGGTGATGCCGAAAGACGTGAAGAACCGACAGCGAGAGGAAGGACAATGCACAGAGAGAAGAGCGGAAGAGCTATGCGCAAACGACAAGTTGGCGACAAACGGAGGAAAGCGACGCGGAAAGAAAGGGCACGGAAGCGACAGCGATGCGACACGACAAACAACGACCCAGGGGTCGGGGTGAATAGCAAGAGAGCTCTCTAGTCTTTGAGAGACCACGTCGGGTGGAGGAAGCAGACAAGTCCCTGCGGAGTCAGATATCTGTGGCGGAGTTTGCTGAGCTGATGGTGGCCAGATCTCCCAGGAGCTCCTGTCCCTCTCCCGGTCATCCACGAGGCTAGCGAAGGGCCCATGCGCGCGGCACACTTGGCGCGTAAAGCAACTTAGCCGGCAAGCCGGAAAATACTATGTCCACTAGCCATACTGGGTAATAAAGGGGGTGCCGTGCCTCGCGCTGCGAGGGGCGAGGAGCGGCACACGGCCCAAATCACAAAGAACGTGTGTGCAGCAGGAGCGTCCTGCATGATCAACCTCTCTGCGAACCCACACTGGGCGGCGGTAGTTGAGATACAATCTATTGTGTGCGTTTGTGGGTCCACACTACCCTCAGGGTGATGGCGCCGCCGGAATATGCAACGAGCGCTTCCCGCGCTGCTGTCTCTTTTAGGCGCGTATCCCAATCGGCGTGCTGATGCTCGAATTCACGCTCTTGATGTGGGATGCTCTAGATTGCGATATCCTACGCGATGATGTTCGAATTTGCACTCCTGATGTGAGACGATCCAGATTCCGATTGTGTCATATAATATCCTACAGGAATGAGATGGGTAAGGCATGCACAGCAAGCGACCAAGGCTACACCGTATCAAACGCATACATGGGTGTCGACGAAAGCACTGCAGTGAGAAGGGGAAGGAAGTGCGTACAGAAGATGATTAAGTTAGGGTGCAAATACTACAAGCTGTCTATGTACGATGTAAATAGGGAATCATAAAATGCGCACATTACTCAATGATCTTCGTTACAAGCTCCGAAATCCAATGTATGACCTTCGTGGCGGCCTGTCCCTGGTTCGCTGGCAGGAACTGGAAGCTATTCGTCAACCCCTGCATACCCTGCTCTCCCAGAGCATCCAAGTGGTTCTTCCCTGGCCCGTGGGTCGCTCCATCATCGACGCTGAGCGTCGAGACTGACCCCCGGGTGGATCCTCTTCCGTCGGAGTCGTGTACCGCGACACGGAAGAGATTCGAGACAGCACTCAGTATTTCCGGGCTGGATGAGTTTGCGAATGCTTCGCGGATTTTGTCCAGGAGACTTTCATACCTGCGGAGCCAATAAGTGCCAAAGCGCAGAAGGAAAAACGAAAACGAGTCCTCACGTCATCGTAACAACATCAGGGAATGCGTCTGCAGTGTCAGACAGCAAGTTGTACAGGATCTTCGATTCCGTGTCGTCCGATTGGGCCGTCGTGAGCATCGCGCCGATGAAGGAAGTGACGAATAAGGCCATATTACCGTCAGCGAGCCCAAGAAGTGCGAATGGGGCTTTCGTGACGGGGTCGTCCTCGCCGAATAGAGCAATGAAGTCTTGCGCCATCCACGACTTGTCTGCGGCTGACTCCTCCAGCAACCGCCGGAAGTCTCTCACAGTGGTGGATGCCGGCAGCAACGCTAGGAAGTAGCCCAGTATGTCTTGGCAGATGGGGCTCTCTGGTCCGTCATCGGCGTGCTCTGTTTCCCCACAGGAGCGTACAGTGATCTTCATCAAGCTCCTCAGCGCAGCTTCCGTGGGATCACGGAGACCTGGATGCCGCATGCCTTTAAAGATGATTGCTGCCAGGGAGAACGAGAAATTGGACTCGAAGGAAAGACCAAGGAGTTGATCTAATTGACACGCCACCTCTTCAAGGGGAGCACGACCTTCGAGGAGAGTGGCTGCGACACCATGTTCTTTGAATGCACCCTGCTTGTCCATAGTCTCTAGAGTGACGCGCAGTAACTGGATAGCCTCCACATACGATCCTCGATGACTGCTCTGAAGTAGCGCCACTGCAAGCCAGAACAACTGGCAGAGGTAACGCGAGTTTCGAGGTAAATGGGGCGCGACATAACGAATGCAGCGCAACATGGCGATCACAGACATCGTGTCACTCTCACTTGACTGCGTCAACGCGGTCTTGAACGCTACGAGCATCTGATACAATAGATCATCATCGACATCGGACGTTGCGAGGACCCCTAATGCCACGAATGCGCGAGTTTGAACAGCAGGGGATAGTTGAAATGCGGACGACGTGACCAAGCTCATCCATCTTGCGCGCCAAACGTTGAGCAAGCCTAATCATCGCATATTTATATGACTGCAGCCAATTAAGCAAGTGCCCGCGCACCTTTCGTCCCGGACATAACCTCCAACACCCTGACCAGGAAGCGTACCAAGCCCTCCATCGTGTCAATGTAGAGCTTGTCATTTGGTGGATCAAAATTGACATAATCGCTAGTCGGAGTGGGTCGCAAGAGACCGAACAGCCGGAGCGTCTCAGGCTGTTCAAGTTCACCGATGATTTGCTGCAGTTCCGGACTGGAAACATTCCCCATGAGGTTAGTGGTGTAGAGACCGTTGGTTAGGCCAACAATAACCCCGTAGACTGAGGTCCGAACCAGCGTTTGACCAATGCCAGCTGTCAGGGTTACGAGGTGGGCAGCTTCCGGGAGGAACATAAGGCTTTGCACGAGGCTCTGGCCATGATGACATGCCACCAGAACCAGTTTAACAAGACAAGCAATCTCGTTCCAATGTACGTTATCACCCAGGTTCTTTGTTGGTTTCGTCGACGTTTTGCCGATGACCTGTGACCAAATATGTCAATAAATGTGGATTATCGCGTGGCAGAAGTCAACTAACTTTGCGAAGTCTAGACAATAGTCTGCCGCGAATATTGATGGAGGACATGGCCCCCATGCTATCGGCCACTCTTGCACAGCGCACAGATCCAATTCCACCATCGACGGCAGCTCGCATAAGTTCGTCCAGAACAGCATTCACGACGCTACTATCCAGCTTGCCGATCTCGGTCCATATGTACCGTTGAATCAGAGCATCCAGCTGTACTTTCGGGTCAGATGCAACTACCTCTGCGTTGCCTTCGCGTGCTTACCTCGTGATCGACCATAGTAAGATCGACTAGCACTCGAATACAGTCCCGGAACTTGGTAGCAGAGTGCTCGTAGTATTGGCTTGTCGGGTCCGTGAAGAATGCAAGATTCTTCGTCCAAGGAGCCATGTATTGCATACTTACAATCCGGTCGGGTACAACGGCTCTGCCCATGGCTGTAGACACCTCAGTGATGAAGTCTAGCGTCAGATGGGGAGCAAATTCGGCGAGCGCATCGCTAAGTTGCACGAGCATCGGGCCCGGGAGTCCGTTGATCATACTGACTGGATTGCATGTCAGCACGGAAAACAACAACGGATTGTGGGACATACTCTTGGATGTAAGTAATGGTCTCCCCTCGAAGTCCAGGTACACGCATATGGCTTGCAATAGCACATTCGCCGCAATCTTGACGTCCTCGTCGATCGAGCAGACTCCTATCATGCCAACATGCAACAAGGTAGCAACAACATTGGAGAATCTCGAGAGACGCTCTGTTCCAGGTAATTGAATGGGTCGCATGTTGCTCTTGGCATTACGAATCGACTGCAGAACGTGAGTGAATCGCTTTATTATGTGGACGAAAATACACGTACCTTGACAATCACATCCCGTACAGGTGATGAGAAGTACAGCGTGATACCATGCCGAGTTTTCCGTATTATGAACTCGTTGGGATCATGGCCAGTTGAAACATTGTACACGTCATTGATATCGGCGAGAGGAATGATGTCTGTAGCTTTACAGCTTAAAGAACCGCCGATCGACTGGGCCTTCATCTGATAGCGGGTTTACAAACGGCGTGCATTGTTTGGTGACGAGGCGACTTACTGTAGTAATGCGCAGATGGCTCTGTGCTACCTGCAGCTGCACTGGGACGCGCATAGGATGTGCTTGTCGTACTGTGACATCGTCAAAGATGTCGCACGGTTCTCCTTCTAAGGACACTGAAATCCATCGGGTAAATATGTTAACACAAGGAGCAGCGTAGGAACGTACTGGCATAATGAAGCGACGGCAGCGAGACTCCTTCTGGCATGTGCTGCAGTAGCTCTTCAAGAGTCGAACAAACGACCATGTTCGAAGATATACCCATTCCTGACAGCCAGCGAATTTAGCTTATCAAATAATAATAATGAGCAGCACGAACCGGAAGTCAGGTTGTACGTGCGACGCAGTGATTTCACAGCGAGGGTGTTGGGGGTCAAGACATAAGTTGTACGGAAACGTTTTCTTATGTCGGCGGGTGTAACCTCATATGCGAACTTTATCCATTGCACAGGCAGTTGGGAGGCAAATGAAAACGATGTGTAGTCAAGTATCATCTCGAACTCGCGGTTCACATAGGCGGGCGAACCGAGTACCTGAAAACCGCTTCCATATTAACCACACGAGAAAGACGCCCACAATCACATACATTGAAGATGTAGTATACTAGTAGTTCTACGTCAAGAACCTCGACATCAATCTTTGAAATCGACAAGATGAAGATGGCCTTGTCCTGTTTCATCTTTCAACGTGAAGAATGGAGCGATGAAAGCAGTATTCTAACCTGGAGTGATGGGGTCGAAGCCTCTACGAGTATATCTTGCATAGATCCCATGTCCCGATGTTCATATCTTGCCATCAAATCCAGGTATTCATGATGATCGCGGGTTGTAGCGTTGGAGAGACGAGGGGTCTCCAAAGGCGAGCCTAACTCTACCAATGCAGCGCAGAGTGCGTCCCAGATACGTTTACCATTGGCAGCAGATGCTTCAGTTTGAGGAGTCGTTTTCTCTGAAGGTTTCGCAGTGCTCAGTAGCTCCTTGCCGACCTTGTCTGCATGTTTCTCGAGGAAGCGGTGCAAGACGATGGTGTCTGTATCGTCGTAAGTCGTCTCCAACCATTCCTCCGGCTCTTCTTCTACACCAGAGGGAGAGAATTTCTAGTGGTTTAGTCAGTCTCAACTCTTGCCCACAAAAATATGGCAACAAACATTGAGCTCGCTGAGGAACTTTGTGACGTTGAAGATATTCTCGGAGAGGAATTCATTGAGGACTACCATGTGCGCTTCTTTGCCGAAGAAGATATTGTTTGCCAAGTTCTGAATGATTTTAGCAACCAACATTAGTCCACGACGGATAACGAGATCATCTTGCGGGATTTGAATATCGATTGTCTCTGGCGCGACAATAGCAGGTGAAATGAATCTGTGGAACAATCAGCGTAAAGGACAGGCTGCAGAATGGAGGGACATACCGCAGAAACATGAAAGCGCCGACTGCCGCAAACTTGGCCTCAGGCCAAACGTCATTCCTAGCTGGAAGTCGGCTCAAGCTGAGTAGTCAAAACGAAAGCATGCTTACACTACTTTTGCAATATGAGCACAGATTTCGCGAAGCATCCTGCGCTACAATTCGTCACCCGTACGAGAATTCGCACCGCGTAACACTTACGGAGGAACTGCTGGTATCGATGACAAGATGATTTGCAGGAATGAGGATGTGACCAACTTGATATTCTCCCTGTTCTGCTCCGCGACCTGTTCACCCACCTTGGCCGGATTCAGATCATATCCATGTCCAGCGGGCATCGAGGTCATCGTTTTGATCAGCGGTATGATGAGACTTCGGAGATAGTTGTAGCCATATACGTTGGCGAAGGCGGACAAGAATCGAGTACATGTAGAGTTGCCACGGAACAGTGACGTGTCGCTTTCTGTTGATGGGGAGTATGAGATTTGGAGACGAATTGACTGCACATGCTCAGTCTAAACAGACCTGTCCGTGCGACTTCAACGTCAATCATGTTCTTCAACAAAGTCATCAAAGACGATCGGGTGTCGAAGAGATTTAACATGACTGAAATGAGATTGTCCACCTGCCCTGCAGGACAAACCTCGCAGATGGCTAGAGCCAACGACATCTGTGGGATGTCAGGACGAGTAGGAAGGATAAATGAATGAACCTACATCGGGGCCTTTGACCAGCTGTAGTAACAGCTGAGTGCTCAAACGTCATGCTTGTCATGATTGGTGGGTACTGTACATACCTCACAAAGACGGCTTTGGCGATGCACCATTGGTTGATGATCTGGCGAAGCCAAAGAGATGCCTTCCGGAAGCACCCGACAGAAGACATAGCAGAAGATGATACGTCTCGTCGGGTCTTCGTCGTAGGCAAGCGGCAAGCAATGCTTCACACCGACTTCTGGGTTCGCGCTTACCAAAGACGCTAACCCAGTGATGACGAGTTCGCGCAATTCCCCATCGCGTTGTATTGACCGGACCTGTATAAATCCTCAGGGACTGAGCGCATTGGGCAGAAATAATTGGTGCTTACACCTGTGAGCGATGATTTGTCCGTCCCATCGTCCGCGGTCTGTGTAATGCTCAGTTGATGACGTTTGGTACAACGAGAAAGCACATACAGCAGCATCAGATCGCGTCGTATCCCACACTCTGAACAGAACAGCAGAATAACGTGCGAAAAGCCGTGACACAACATGAGCGGTCTCTTCACTACTCGTTCCATCAGGTGGTTCGAGTTTGAGACGGTCAAATAATTTCACGGCAGCACGGAAAGCAGCGACATTGATATCACGTTGGATAGGGAGGAGATCGCGGTCACACTAGCACAACGTCAGAATGATCACTTGAAAGGGCTATGACAAACTTACACTGGAGGTATCCTGTATCCATTCCACGATGATGTCAACAATCTTTTGCCTATTATTGCCATCCTTGCGCATTGCCATTGTTTCCCCTTGGTTGAAGACACTTTCGCACATGTTGCAGAACTTGAGTCGGAGACGGTAGGAAACGATGTCATGGAAACGTCCGATGAAACCAGCGATGACCGAGAGCGTAATGGGTAACTCCATGCCGCGAATCTCCTCCAAATACTGTACATTCTCCACTAGGACCTTCAGAATCCCGAGGAACTAGGGAACGTGAGATTAGACAGACAATACGGTATGAGCATTGACCTACCTGTTCGACGAAAATTGCAAGGTTATCCCAGTCAATACTATCCCCGAGCGAAAGTTGCTTGACGACGCTGCAAAGACGGAAGTATAATTAGCCAGTTGCACGAAAGGGGTGTGGGGACCCTACTTGTCCAGCTCCTTGAAAATCCTGGTATATAATCGAGGGCTCGCTTCGCTCCCCAGGGCATCTCTGGCCGTGTCTCGTACGATAATAGTTTCATGTATGAGAAGGTCGATGAGCTGTCGCAGCAGTTGTCCGAATAAGTCCTCTGGATCTCTCAAATTTTGCAGCTGATCCGGAAGGAAATACGGCGCCACATTCAAAGTCAGATTGAAAGGAGCGTCTGGGTTGCGAGCACAAGCAGAGCCGAATGATGCCAAGAATAGTGCTAGGTTCTGCCATTGGGCCAGTCGCTCCTATGGCCATCGACGTTAGCACCCTGATTTCCGATAGTCGAATGACAAACCTCTGTGGACATTGCTCGATCACCTATTGGCGCGCGGCCGCTGTCGAAGCCGTCGACTGTGCTATCGATCGTATCTCGTATGACCATCTCGTTTAAGAGGACCCATCGGAAGAAACACTCCTCCCACACGGCGATGTGCACAGCTGAGGAGGACGGCATGAGGCGCATGAGCTTCCGGACACGTTTCTGGTGTCCAATGCGACCTATCTTCTCGTCAACAATACGGCGACGGTCGGAAGTCAAGACGACGAACCGATTACCATGATTCTGGGGTCTCCAAGTTGCTCGTATATCGGATACCGCTTCACTCGCTCCTCTTCGGACATGCTTTTTGTGACAGGTACATCAGGCGAAGTCTCGGCTTGTGCAAGTAGACGAAGACAATGCGCAGCAGTCAGTGTCACATTCGCATCTGCGGACGTCAAGGACACGAGGAACGCGATCTCGGCGATGGCGAAGGATGGCAAGCGCCCCGTGGTCAATTGGATTTGCTTCATATGAGGCTGCGTCATTGTTAGCCAAAGCTCGAGGCTCACGAAAGGACTGGACATGCCGCAACGGAATCCCGCGTGAACCGATAAATAATCTCATATGCCATGTTGACCCACAAGCGCTGTGCCTGAAAGTCGGTTCGCGCGTTGAGGAGATTGGTGCATGCCGTCGCAAGAATAGCAGGCCTTAGCAAACGTCAGCCAAGGGTTAGGCCATACTCAGAAAAGACGTACCCTGCGTTTGCCAACCAAGTACATGATCTCTGAAAGAACGGATGCTCCGGCACCATCCTCGCAATTCGGTCCACCGTTGTGCGGAACGTCCGGGACATAGCCATCTTGACAGCTTGATCCCCCGGCGAACCCCAGCATCTGATGATAGTAGGGATGTATCCCGGAATCTGACTATCATCCATCGAAGCAAGATGCCACATTGGATCTGCCCGGAACAAAGCCAGAACCGAGAACGACAGGAGCTCCGGGTCAGGTAGCGTCTCGGAGGAATAACGTTTGGCTCTTGGCCGCAAAGCCGCCTTCTTGATTGTCCCAGTAGAATCCACCTCGCTTCGGCGCGTGGTGCAGGTCTAAGACATGATACCATCAGGACCTTGCAACATGGGATCTTGTCACTGGTTTTTCTTACATGATATATACGTAGCAAACACGATGCTGTTGCATCCCGAAGACCTGTCAAGGATACCTGCCAAGGGCACCGCGGAGCCTAACACTAAAAGTAAGCCACATGAACTCGACAATATTATGCGAGTAGCACACCTCTCTGATCATGGTGATGCATGCCTTGATCGCAGAGATTTTGACTGCATGCGAGCGCTCAGGTTCCAACGCGGATTTGAATATTGGGATCATCTCATCCTGTGGTAGGAACCGAAAGGCGGTGACCATGGCATCCGCGATGAGCGCAACATCGATCTCATCAGGACACTCCCAGAACGCCTTGGGACCATCCCAATTCAAGAGCAAGCGCTACATTTCAAGACACAGTGAGCTATAGACTTCATGGACGGCGCGTGATCGTACCTTCACTTCGTGTGCAACATCGTGTGCAACCATTTGGAGAGGATGCTCTGCTCCTTCATCGGCGGGGTGCAAGCGGAAGAACGCTCTAGCCATGTCGAGGGCACAGATTAGCGCTTCCTCCGAGAGCTTGTCTGCCACCATAAGGGAGCGCATCATAAGTTCAGCGAAACTACGATCCTGACGCATGTCATCAGGTTGTGAAGACGGCTTTGTACTACGTGCTGCATACCCTGCGTCCATAATGTCCTCTGGGTAAACCCAGGGAATTCGCCTGGTAGTCAGTCTTCAATCGGTCCGTGCTGATACATGACAGCGCCGAGAGCGTGGGCCATATGCCTGGCTTGTGATTCATCTCGTAAGAGTCCCATAGGATGTCAAATACGCGTTCGGGGGCACCATCCATTCGGCGGTGGTATCGAAGTGTCTCATTGAATTCCTCCGGGTATAGATCGATCCAGTTCCAAATCGCCGCTCGCAGTGGGATAGCGACCGCCAGCTGTGCTTCCGGTTTCATATTGAGCAGGAGAGAAGATAATTCTATAAAGAATATTAGAACTTGCTTTAAACCGATTATAGGGACCACCCACCTTGCAATGATTGCGTTAGACGTGTCTTATCCAAGGCGCTATGCATCATCAGTTGCAGGTCAACCGCATCGGTTTCAGAATCTATCGAGTTCGCCAACGTGTGGATCTTATTGCGGATTCTGTGCAAGACGATACTCCAGTTCGACGCTGACAGATGGTACACTATCCTCCCCGCGAACTTCGCAATAATGGTGTTGAGCGAGGATGCTGATCTCGAGGTGACGATCGACGTCTTCTCGTATACAATGGAGTGTTTCGAAGTATGCGCGGTCGAAACCGTGCTCGGAGTAGCAGACTTGAGAGATGTTGATGAAGCGTACTTCACCCGCGACAGCGGCTGTTTGTACGTCTGCGGGAAGGGCGAAATAGTAGGCGGCAAGATAGGGTCTGGGCCTGACGTAGTACCACTCAGGTAATCCAATTCGGACAGCATGTCTGGCGCATCCACCGACTCAAAGTCATGGTGGGATGCCGCAAAGTCCATGCTCGCAGCCGTCATCAACCTAGGCTTGAGCGGAGCCGTCTGCCGCAGTAACATTACCATCACGCTCAAGATGTACCGCGCACAGTTCTCGTCTAGCGGTGGCGGTTCGACGAGCACCGACAAGTGGTCCGTTGATCCTTGTTGCCGCCGCCTGCTGCTGCTGACGCTCTGTGCGTACGGAGTGGGCGCAGGGGAGTCGGGCGTTGTGGGCTTGGATGATGGGGTCATAGGCTGAACGGCAGGTTGCTTGCTATTCCGTGAATCTGGTCTGGTCGCGTCCTGACGGCGGCCCCATCGGGACGCCATGCAGATTGATAGCACTTTAAGGATGAACAGCTGTGACTGCAAGACGTCGACCGTCTTAAAGCCATTCGAGTCGGTTTGCTTGCAGGACGTCAGCTCGTGAGCCTCTTGGACATGTGGCTAAGGAATCACCTTGGCTAGCTTCTCCAACAGCTCTGTCAGTGCCCATCCTATGATGTCCAACGACTCGCGAGACATCTCGACAAGGGTCTCGACCACTTGCAGCACAGCATCATCGGCCTCTATCTCTGTGAGAGTGATTCCTGAATTATAGGGAAGCTGATCGTGCCAGGAGGCATCTCAGAAATGGGTCAGGACGATCAGTCCGGCTGCACTGACCTTGTTCTTGAGCCGATTGACGAGGACATATACTACTTTTTGCTGCGGCGTCGTGGGAACAGAGGTGCTGGAGTACGGCAAATTCTGGGACGGGGCAAGCAGAGAAGGTCCCGACATGCTGTTGTTTGACCCGTTGCTCTTGTGAACGCGAGACGAAGTGTTCACGATATTCTGAGCGGTGGCAGACGGGCGCCGAGCGGGCATGACGGACCGCTTGCTTAGCGAGGACAGGTTGGGCAACAGCTTGAAGGAGAAATGGGACGATGTGGAGAGGATAGACGACGCCTGCCTCGTCTAGTCTACACCGTCGCCCGCAACCAGCAGCACAGTCTACACTTTGACAGATATATTACGTAACAGGCGTATAAGGCAGCTCTCATACCAAGATGGGCCTGAGCCTCACAGCATTGATCGCAGCTCGCCGGGGTCCCCAACGCAGTGCCACGGGATCAGATGGACCCGGGAAGTCGTCCTTGATCTCCGCTCACGTGGCATTGTATACGGAAGCAGCAGTGCTGTTACTACGACCGTAAGTAGATGGTTTGGACAATTGAAGCCTCGTCCTACATATCATCCCTGAATCGCGCGGCTCTGTGAATTTACTATCGTCTGCAGCGCACAGCTCGAACCGCAGAGAGCTCGTGAGACTGGCCTCTCGCGTAACACTCGATCTTGCTAAAGTGCACTGGTTTTAAAGTCTACACACGCGGCCGGAGTAGTTCATGACGCTTCATATAGCCCTGCATTTCCGCCCCTCCCACAACGCGCTGTCACCACACCACCAACATGTCGCGAACACCTACACCCGACTCGCCCATGTCGAGCAGCCTGCGCCGCGCGACAGACACCATTGACGACCTCACGCTGGCGCTGAGCAACTTCTCGCGTATGTCGTCACCGGAACTGGCCGACGTTGCGACGTGCTGTTGTGGGAAGGATGACTGCGAGACTACGAAGGCATGGCAGGCATGGAAGTCCAAGATGGAGAGCCGTCTCATCTTGAGCGCAGGTTAGTCGCGTCGGCTCGCCAGCTCAACTCATGGACAACTTTTATGTCACTCAGAGGTGGGTCAAGCGCTTCTGGAAAGGCATGAAGCATACGTTCGTCGACACGAGGTCTGGTAGTCCAATTCAATCCTAAGCACGGCACGGCCCATTGATAATGTCTCAGTCAGCCAATCACTCGCCAATATCTCAATTGCCCAGCACGAGTTCCGCCGAGGAGCATGTTGATGCGCGTGTAGCAGATTTAGTCAAAGAGGTATGCAAATACTGGTCCTGTGTCCTTGAATAACATCATAACGTGGGTCTTCCGTAGAACGCTGTGCTCGAGAAGGTTTGTTGACACAAGTATTATCCCTGAACGCCCCGCTTACCTTGATTTCCAGCGCTTGACCCAAGCCCTGGTGAACAATGAGGTCGCCGAGTCTTCCCATAGAAATGCTTTGCAGGAGTTGCAGGAGGTTCAAGCGAATGCCGCGCGACTCGCTGCGCAAAATGCTCGTTCCATTGGTTGGGAGAATAGGCTGGCTGTAGCTCTCCAAGAGAAAGACGACTACCAGCAAGAACGTGACATTGCATTGCAAAGAGCAAAGCTCGCGGAAGCGCGTATTTCCGCCCTCAAAGAGAAGTGCGGTAGGTGCACGTTGGTCCTGAAGTATACGGATACCAGTTCATCACACCATTAACAGCCAAATCGCAGGCACAGCTCACGCGTCTGCGTGAAGACTTCGACATGCAAAGGTTGCATCGCCAGGAACTCTCACAGGAGATTCTCCAGGATGCTCGGCAGCGCCTGGCTCAATTGCAACAATCAGTGGGTCATCTTTTTGCTCCAGGGAGCGTCGCTGAAGTCGATCTCTACAGGAGTCTGGACCCTCCACACTAAGCGAGGACGCTGAAGTTACAAAGATCCTTGAGTCACTGGTCGCGGATAATGAAGCCTTAAAACGTGACAATGCTGAGCTTCAGAATATGCTAGCCGAGACTCGCGAAGACGTCCGCGCTCTGCAAGAGGAAGTGGAAGAGCGGCGTGCAGGCGACACCTCTTTCCGACGTCATCGTTACACGAACAGTGGACAGTCGTCTAACTTTGAGGCGTCATCGCCGCTATCTTCCTCTTTCCATGTCGGGACCGTGCCTGCAAACTCTTTGCTCCATTCGTGGCAGCGACATGGCCATCTTGGCACACCGTTCAACCGTCGTGCCGCCAGCGCTGAGCGTTCCACGCGGCGGGGTTTCGTGAGTGTTACTTGACTACGAGTTGGCTACGATGAGTTGATCGTGTTCTAGGAGCCGTTGACGCCAGAGACAGACCGGCGGCCTTTGTCACCCACCGACTCTCTCGTTCCCTCCGAGATGAAATGGCCTTCGTACGGGCATCCCCGTACTCAGCACGGCTTCGATGTCGATGAAGACAGTCAGCATGAGAACCCAGCGACTCCCGAGAGGACGCGTGCTCACAAGTCTCTGCTTATGCTGACGCGCTCGCGCGGCGTGCAAACGGACGGAGTATGGGGCGGGTATGGTGGGCTGGGGCCTTCGCCTGTTCCGCCTTCGTTTGGAGACCACATGTCGTCTAGCACACCCCACGATGGCCAGTCGGAGTCGTCTTCTTTAACTGATAGCCACCCTGGTGCAGTCAGCGCACTCATCGAGCGAGTATCTATGCTGCTCAACCGCCTCATCCAGGCGGACGCCCTGACGTTGACCAATCGGCTGAAGCGTCAACACCTGCTGGGCGCAGACGTCAGTCATCTCTCCCGCAACACTGTGAGCAGCATACTGCACGAGGCGAACACCCTTCGCGCGCACTTCCGCGCGTTCCTGGAGGATGAGAAGGCGACCATGGCGTGCTCGCGGCGGGACCTGCGTGCCCTGTTCAAACTGTTCAAGGACTTGTTCACGGAGATGGGACAGATGCGCGTCACCCTCAATGACGTTATTCTCGACCCAACAGTGGCCGGTAAGGTCAGCGAGATGGCCATGCACCCATCGAAGAATACCTCCGCGGACGCGACGAACGGCGACCAGTCCACCAACGCTGCGGCATCAAGTTGGATGGCCCCAATCTCGAAGTTCCTTGGTCTCCCGGGTCTCGGAAACCCAAGCGATAGCGCCGCCACTCGGGCACTGTCCCCACCTTCTAGACCCGGAATGCGTGCGCCCAGTCGCATGCCTTCCCGTATCGTACCCAAGCGCGAGGCGGCGCTGTCCGCGTCGGCGATGACCGTCAACGTCGAGTTTAGCGGGACGGCGGTTGGGCGGTCGGTCACGAGTACCTACTCTGCACACCCTGCACGGCAGGATAGTATCAGCATCCTCGCTATGCAGGGCGCCCTTACCCAAGTAGTCCCGCCGCCGAATGTCTCTCGGAGCGTTATGGGCATTTTTGCAGGCGCACCACGGGCGGAGGATAATGCGGATCCGTGGGTCGTCATCCCCAAGCCACAGCGTGCAGGACCTATGCCCGACCTCGGTGGACCAGGCACTGCCACTGTCGGTCGGTCGGCCCTACGGAGAACCAGTAGCAGAATGTCGCGCATGGTTGACGCCGTCATTGACTCGCACGCTGCGCAGGGTGCGACGGGTGAAGAGCAGGACGTCGTCGGATCTCTGCTAGACCGCACGCTCACCCGCCGAGGCCTGTCAGATTCCTCTATCCACACCACCTTCCTAAGCCACGAGGAACAGGGCAGCCCTCGGCGATCTATCCACGAGGAGTCCGAGGAGTCCGCTCCACAGGACCGCAGCTCGGTTCTCCAGGCGCTGAGCAGGAGAATGCAGAACTTCCGGTTCGCCGGGCCAAGCACAACGTCGAGCGCAGACGCGGGCGCGCCCGTCTCGCGCCCTGACACGCCCGTCTCGGGCGCAAACGCCGGAGACGGGCGGCAGACACCAACTGGTACGCATGCATCCTCTCCGCACGCGATGTCGCCGCCCGCGGTGAGGCTGTTCTCCGCTGCAAACCTCTCCTCATGGGCTACTGCTTCCCTGGACCCTTCTCAGGAGCCGTCGTCGTACATGGCTGCCAGCCCGCGTGAGGAGCCGTTCATGCACCGACTCGCCCGGGATCGAAACATGTAGTCCCCCTTCCATCAGTATAGACCGTCCTGCCTCTCCGATCTCTGTGGACACGATCTAGAGTAGATCCCATTTACACTCGGGTTTCTGGTCTTGCACAGCACAATGTAAGTAATGTCACCGGTTGTTTACTTCTCGTTGATACCATGTAACATATACCACTTACATCACCATCATTGTGCGCATATAATGGCTCGCTTCCTATCAGGCCCGTGGCTCTCGCAATTACCTGGCTGCTGTATATCCAGAATGATCGAGGGTCTGTTCCACTGTGACTGCCGAGCCTTGGCATCCCGAATCAATGCCTGTCGCTGCGCTTGCGGTCATGGGTGCATTGAAGTTAGCTCTTGTCAAACCGTGGAGACCTCGTAGCCTCGAAGATCGCAGTTACTACACCAGCAATGTATGCACCGCTCGGGCTCCCCACGCTCTCCTCCGGAATCGAGGCTGATAGCGCAGTAAGATCTGCGGTATTTTAGCCTGGGATATGCAATCATGACCACCGACGCAGTAAGAGCTACTCGAGACTGTCGACAAGATGACATAGTTACAGCACAGGCATCATCAATATCAATTGCCTCCCGGGACACTCACGACACCAGTGCAGACGCTTGACTCCTCCGAGAACAGCCGTCGTGCACATGGCCCCCTCCCTCGAACACACGCACAGAAATCGCTTCCTCCTGGCTGGAAATAGCATGTCCCACCATAAATAAGCGGTGTCCTTAGGATGACAGCGTGAGTAATGCTAAGATTACTGGGGCTGTAATGGCAGATATCGGGCTGGTTGCAAACATCCAGTCTGGTCTGTTGGTGTAGCATCGTGCAGTCTGTGGTATCTGCATTCCTCGACGCCTGGTTACCGTAACGGCAATCGGCGGCAATAATGGATGGTCAGGGGTGCAAGAGGCGCATGACATTAGAAGGCTGTGTGAATATGATTCAGATGCAGGACTGCGGATGCTGTCTATTCGCTCCAGTCTCAAACGCTATTGACATTGTATATATATCCTGTATCTCAGGGTGTCTGGCTCTATCGCATCTCCTTCTGCAGCGGTGCCCCATATTCCACCAATGTCGCAAGATAACAAGTACCGCGCAGAGTCCCCCAGCGAGCACTCCTCACGTGGAAACGTCGTTGACCACAACGCTCCTAACGGTGAGCCTTAAGAGGTTGGATCGTCGCAGATTAATTGGGGTCTAAGGCACACCTGTTGAAGTTACAGACGACAATGGCGTACAAAGGACCAGGAGAGCGCCTCTCAATGGCGAGCCTCATGTGATCAAGGTGCAGCCTCTCAAGCGAAGCGAGATGCAGGTGTGTGCTTTCACCACTTGTCCTTGCCTCATGATATTGAAAATAGTCTTCACTCGTAGCCCTCGTATGCGCAGGACCTCGGCACATCTGAGGTGACCCATGGCGTATATGGCAATATGATACAGGCATTGGGCTCTTGCGTCGGGTTCTGTGGCGCTATCCCCTGTTGCCCATTGCCTAACCCCTTCCGCAACATCCCTCAAGGTACGCCGGTGCTGGAAAGGTCGCTTATAGTGCTCATCGTTCTCCCCAGGCTCCGTGGGGCTTGTCAGCCGCTTCGGCAAGTTCTACAAGTCCGTCGACCCCGGGCTCGTGCAAGTGAACCCCTGCACGGAGGCCGTGCGCATCGTCGATGTCAAGATCCAAATCGTGTCGATTGGCAGACAGAAGGTCATCACGCGCGATAACGTCGACGTCGAAATGTATGTCCTGCCTGCACCTGCGCAACAATGGATACGGTGCTCACACTCACCTCGCACAGCGACTCCGTGATGTACTTCCAGATCACAAGCCCCTACCGCGCAGCCTTCGGGATCACCGACCTGCGCCAGGCCCTCATCGAGCGCGCCCAGACGACACTGCGGCACGTCGTCGGCGCGCGCGCCGTGCAGTCCGTCGTGACCGAGCGCGAGGCGATCGCGTTCGAGATCGCCGAGATCGTCGGCGACGTCGCGGACAAGTGGGGCGTCGCGATCGAGGGCATCCTCATCAAGGACATCGTCTTCGGCCCGGAGGTCTCCGCCTCGCTCTCGTCCGCCGCGCAGCAGAAGCGCATCGGCGAGTCCAAGGTCATCGCCGCCCGCGCCGAAGTCGACGCGGCCCGCCTCATGCGCCAGGCTGCGGACATCCTCGCGTCGCCCGCCGCGATGCAGATCCGCCAGCTCGAGGCGCTCCAGACGATGGCCAAGACCGCGAACAGCAAGGTTGTGTTCGTGCCTATGCAGCTGCAGAGCGATGTTGTCGGCAAGATGGCATACCAGGGTGAAGCGTCCGGCTCTGGCTCGGGTATGCTTAGTAGCGAAGCTGGCGATGGCGTCGGCGCTGCTGGTCGCGCGGGGCTTCTTAACAGCGTCTCGCAAATGTAAGCACGATGATCAGCATTTGTCGACATCGTTCACTTGATTGTTATTTGCCCCTTTGATGACGTTGATGCTCTTGATGTCTGTACGCGCTACCTTTATGACCTGTCCTCCACACATGTATACTAACTAGCCTTCGGATGCTTCTTGTGTAATGCCATTGATACCATTTTGTTACAATAATGTGCGTTCTAAGCCCAAACTTATTAACAATATCCACAATATCCAAGAGAACACCCTCAAAGCCCTCAGCGTGCGGCAGTACACCATACAGGTCTTACCGATAAGCGGGCACGGCCAGAATAAGCACGGTAAACGCCTGCACAACCATGAGCGCGCAGGACACCACACGAAGCCCAAGCACGTACCAAAGTGAACCAAAACCCTGCATATAGCATGTCCCGCATGATCTGGCGGTGCACCGCCTGGATCCGCGGATCCAGCACGACCCTCTCCGGGCCAAACACAGGCGGACGCGCATACGCGACCTCTTCGTCCGCCCGTGCGCCATCGTCCCCATCCCGGCTCCTCCGATCGCAGTCACGGCCCCGCCGCCCGCCAAGGCCAGGGAGCCGCGTGAACAGCGGCTTCCCTGCGCCCGGTTTGCTGGAGCGGCGGCCCTCGGACGGCGGGGGCGTGCGATCGGCGGCGAACGGCGCGATGGCGCGGACGTCGTCGACGCGCTCGATCGTGCACACCTGCGCCTTCTCGGCCGACTTGTGCCGCGGGGACGCGTCGGGGCGCAGGACGCGCGCCCAGTGGTGCGCCGCCTCGGCGTCCATCTCCTGCAGCTCCCACACGCGCAGCTGCGTGTGCCCGCGTCCCCACACCTCGCTGCAGAACCTGCGCATGCCACCACAGACGAACCGTCCACATTCGGTCAGCAACACGTCGCTTGTGCACAGGAATCGTGTATGGACTCACCCGCGCCAGGCGGAGTACGCCTGCATGAAGCCGATGCCCGCGAGCGGCACCGCGAAGAGACGCCACGCACGGCTCGCCTGCGGCGGCGCGGGGAGCGCCGTGATGAGCACGATGGCGAGCACGACGCCGAGGAGCACGTCTGCGATGCCGACGGCGTACCAGAAGAGCTGCTTCGGGCGGTTGATGTTCGCGGACGCAGACGCGAGGAAGCGCGGGAGGCTCGTCGTCTCCAGGATGTGGTAGATCTCCTCGTACGCAGGGAGGAACTGCACGCGCCCCGCTCAGTGGGTGGCTCGGCGGCGGGAGAGAAGAGGACTCACGACGTCTGGGTGCGTGTTCCACGTGAGGTCCCGGATGACCGTGTCGCGCACGACGGGGTCGAGCGGCAGCTCCTTCGCGGCGCCGGGCTTGAAGAACGTCGCGACGATGCGCATGCCTTCCTTGCGGAACGGCTGCTGCCTCGACTCTGGCGTGATCGATGCATGCGGCGGGTCATCCCGACTCATGAAAGGCGAATGCGCCGTCGAATTGCGCTCATCACTCGACGACCTAGACCGCCCATGCGAAGGGTTTCTGCTTAATATTGGCGAAGTACTGGCGTCGGCGCGCCGGAGCTGGTCGGCTTGGCGCATGCTGTCGGCTACCCGCTGTGCCGTGCGCGCTGGACTGGGTACTGCGAAAGCGAAGTCCGTGCGGCCTGGACTAGACGCTTGGAGCTTGTCTGGGAGAGCCATGAACCGCTCGCGGTAGTCTTGGAACCAGACAACAAACTGCAGGTTTTCCACGGTGTACTCCTGTGTCGGGTTTAGTATGGCACAGTACAAGTCAGGGATGGAATAGCTTGCCTCATGGATCAAATACGCTTCAAAGTTCGTGAGACTAGGGGCGAGCTTCAGCAAAGTATATCCTCGCGAGAGAAGGAAAACGCACCTAATTGGATAGCATGTATCTCCAGAAAGGATATTTTCGAGCTTCACCTCGGACAAGTGCGACCTCCTGGTGACACGGTTTGCATACTGCTGCAGAAACGCAGTGTACGCTCGGGTCCCGCCGCCGTTGCGATGTCGATAATTGCTTAATAGCTCCATACAGTGGCAAGAGGAGATAGCAAAAGGGCAGTAAGGGGAGCAGGATGACCCATGTCCCGGACAGCGTGCGCTGTAGGGAGTGCGGATGCAAGTCCTAATGAAGGCAGCGTCGGCGGATAGTCGATTTTGGACGCGGAAGCTGCTGTTGCGCCCAGCGAACGGCTGGGTTGTCACTAAGACGGGGGTGAAAGTTGTGGCTAGAAGCGGCAGGAATGATGATATCTGCGCCCAAGAACGTTCGCCGTGCCCGCTGAGGAGCAAGTCATAAGCGGACGCCTACAGTGGCCCGGGAGCAGCCCTCAGACTAGAAGACGTTATAAGTCGGCGGGGTGTTCTGGGGTGCAAGCACTAGCGTGCCGGGTGCATGACGCAGAATGGGCGACCATGGTGCGCCAGTGGCCAAGATCGAGGGATGCACTCACGTCCGATCCGTGGCCGTCGCGATCGACCCGCCGCCCACCACCAAATAGGCTCGTTCTTCAGCGCTCGGCTATCACTCGTGGGATGCAGTCGTCTGAAAACCCGTCGTGGACGACGAGTAACACTCGCGCGGTCTCGGACAGTAACGGAACGGATCGAAACGCGGGGAGATTGATATTCGAGAGAATAGCGCTATGTATCTAGAGGATGGTGGTGGAACGGGGAAAAGAAGAGATTTCCGCGAGC
Source organism: Postia placenta MAD-698-R-SB12 (assembly GCF_002117355.1). Taxonomy (NCBI): domain Eukaryota; kingdom Fungi; phylum Basidiomycota; class Agaricomycetes; order Polyporales; family Adustoporiaceae; genus Rhodonia; species Rhodonia placenta. Next base: position 963,513 of record NW_020169843.1, on the reverse strand, counting down.
TCTGGTGCGAACGCGAAAGCCACACGCCGCGCCAAACAGCTTGACAGGCAGGTACAAATAAATGACGTTGATGCGACGTCGAGTCCGAAAGAGGAACTGAGTAAGATGTGCGTAAGCATCGTCCTCGCTCGCTCGTCCATGTTGCGGTGCGTCCCCGAGGGGATCGAATTACCATAAACGGCAACGCATCAGTTCGACTCAAGGACCCGGATCCGGACCTGGAAAGGACTCGAATCGGCTCTGCCCGCAAGCGTGCGTGCCTTGCACTGGTGACCGCAGGTTCTCACGGCACAGGCCTATATCCTCGACGACTCGAAACAGCACGATGGATCTGTCTAACACAACGGCCAGCGCACGGCCCTCTGACGCCCACTCCTACCCCCCACGACGATGGCACTCAACTGCGCCATGCTGAGCCCCTCGCGGGCACCCATCCCCCTCCCGAACGAACTCACGATCCGCACCATCGAGGGCGGCGTCGAGCTCAGCCTGATCGTCCCTGATGCGCCCCCCGCAGGCTCGTCCAGCTCCGGCGGCTCGGGCGGCACGAGGAAGCTGAAGGACGTGGGCCGGCTGTGGCTCACCGACCAACGCGTGCGCTCGCCACTGCTGTTCGCGACTGACCGGGAACGCTAACGCCGCCTTCTCTCTTCTTGCCCCTTGCCCCTTACCCCTGCCCCTTGCTTCTGCCCGATCGCAGCTGATCTTTGTCTCTGACGGCGCACCCAGGTCCGCGCTCGAGTCGCTCTCCGTGCCGCTCACCGCGCTGCTGTCGACCAAGTTCGAGCAGCCGTACTTCGGCTCGAACTACCTCGAGGTCGACATCCGGCCCTCGCGCGACGGCGGGCTGAGCGACGGCACGACGGCGGAGATACGCTTCAAGGACAAGGGTCTCTTTGAGTTTGTCAGCGCGCTGGAGAAGACGAGGGAGCGGGCCGTGTACATGAAGAGACAGTCGGCGGACGACGAGGACGAGGGCCTGCGTGCGTGCGATGACTGGTTATTCCGAACCTGTGGATGCTGATGCTCCCTGCCATAGCCTCATACAGCCCGCCAGAACCAGGCCCGTCGTACTCAGCCCGAGTCCCGGATGAAGCTCCGCCTGGCTACGATGCTTAGACTGACAGTGTAGACAGTGGTGGTAACGGATTGGACAGACTCTGTATAATAGGCCATACCAATGTATTATGCTCGTTGCACATCCCGAGTGACCTACTAAGTTTGAAATTGTCGGCGTTGAAGTAGCGTATGTCATGCCCACCAGGGACCTCATGTGCCGCTTACCTCTGAAGCCATATCTTGGCCGAGAGACACGATCACAGAGCAATTCGCAAGTCGAAATGCCTAACAAGACGGATAACAGTTTGTGAATGCTCCAAACGGTCAATGGTGTAGAAAGTGTGTGTAAGGCCATCAATATGGGTTGAATTTGCGCGATTGCTTCAGCTTCTCCACCTTCGCCTTGTCCTCCTCCCATCTCCGCTTGAGGTCCACCAGCTCTGTATAAAGTCAGCACGGTGCCCGCCCATGTGAAGGCAGTACACTCACCCTTGCGCTTCTTCTCGTGTACCTGGAACGCATAGAACGCCTCCTTCTCCTTCTTCTCTTTATTATTTTTCCTGCTCCGCTTCCCGCCCTCCTGGCCCTTCTGGAACGGCTTGCTCGCGACGGCCACGCCGCCCCCGAGCGTCTTCCCGTATGCGCCGCCGCGGGTGACGAGCGTGAAGCCGTCCTCGTCGACGATCGCCTCGCCCATGCGGTACTTGCTCGCCTGCCGCGCGGCCGCCTGCTCGTGCTCCCAGCGCGCGACCCACGAATCCGCGTGCGCCTTCACCGCGTCGAGCGGCGGGCGCAGTGCGTCGTGCAGCGCGCGGTAGTGTGCGAGGCCGGACGCCACGGACGGGTCTGCCGGCCAGGGTTTTGATTTGGATGTGGGTGAGAGCGCGCGGGCGAGGGAGGACTCGTCGAGGAAGACGACGTGCGCGGAGCGGCCTGTGCGCCGGAGCGTGCGCAGAGACGGGGATGGGAGCGGGTGTACCTGTGGAGGGGCATCCCCGGCCGTTCTCCGCTTTTTGCGGGGTCGTTCTTCTTGTGCGTCGTCCGCTCCCGAAGCATCCGCGGCCTCCTCTCCCTCGCCTTCGCTCTCGCTTTCCTCGATTGTGTGCTCGTCTGCTGCCTCGGCATCTCCGTCGAAGGCGACCCGTTCTACGGTCCCGCTGGACTTGAAGAACTGCGTGAGCTCGCGCTCGGTGGAATCTGGGGGCACGTTCACGAGGAAGAGCGTGCGTCCCGCTGGGAACTCGACTTCCTTGCCTTTTCCCTTAGATTTGGAATTTTTTGAGCCGGTGTGGGCGCGTGCATAAATTACATGCGTCGAGGTCGCCGAGTAGGACACCGGAACAACCGTGAAACCAGAGACGGACATTGGCAGCGCAGTAGACTGGGCCATGGCGTGGATAATGTATGCGCACAGCGGAGAGGGAGGTTGTGGAGGAAGGTTGGCCGATCGACTCTGCAGAACTGAATTGACGGCGATCAATGCGACCACAAGGCACGCATGCATGCGGGCAGAGCCGATTCGAACTGATGCGTTGCGGCCGGTCTCGGGGGCGCACCGCAACCGAAACGACAAGCCTTGTCGAAGGCTGCGATCATACAATGTAGCCTTCCTCGCTCACTTTGCTACACTCAATGCGGTTCATTTCCTAGTACTCGTGGCTCATGTGCAACAACGTTTCCATGCGATTTTGTATCGCAATATCTGCCAAGACCAGACACTGACCGAGTCTAGGTCCAGCCACGCAGATTCAAGCAAGAGGAACGCATGTATTGGACAAAACTCTATGAACAAGATGTACGAGTACTCAGACCGACGACCTGTCGGCTCTCGGTGACCGATAGACATGCGGTAGGATCCAGGTAGGGCCGTCTTTCTTCGCTGCCGTAAATTGACGTGATGATTGCATTCCAGTCGTGCAACCGGAAGCAGAATGAGAAACGACAGGCGAGAAGATGTATATAGATGTGGCGACATCCACGACGCCTCATGCGCTCCGCGGGTCGCTGTATGCTACCACCACGGGCGGCAAGCGGATGACCTCGAACGTCGACTCGCGAGAGTAGAAGCCCGACAGCGCGCCGTAGTATGCGCCGGCGGTGGCCGCGAGACCGAATGCACCGCCCGCCGTGTTGACGTGAGGGTTGGCTGTTTAAGTGTTCCATTCTGGTGAACATATATATACGTGAGGATTGCCAAATGCACTTACGGTGGAAGCAGTTGGCGGACAAGCAGCCCAAGGAGATGACGGTCATACCCAGCGTCCAGATGATTGGTGCAGTCGTGCGAAGGGCACCAATGCTACCATCGTGCCTTAGCTGTTGTTCAATTATTGATAAGCCAGTTTACTCACCAGAACAGACCAGTGATGAGGCTATTGCAGCAGAGGTATGAGTATCTTCGGGTCTTGGGTTATTTACACGCTACTTACCACCAAATCGCCAAGTAGATTCCGATGGCGTGTGTGAACTCCTCCGTGACCACCCCATTCACGGAGTATGCGTCCCTGCAATGACAGTGAGCGGTCTTACTCCATAGATAGCGGTTGAATCTTACGCAATTCCGATCTGGGGAAGGTAGAGTGCGCCATAAGAGAAATTGAAGCCTCCGTAAGTCGCGAAGACCGTCCTGTTTCATCCGCACAGCATCGCACATTATGATGAGCGCCCAGCGGAGTGATATTGTGGATGCTACACTTACCCTGCGAATGTATGTCTTCAAAAGCAAGGCCCTTGAGAATATGCATAGAAGGTATTCAGGGGAATCCTCACCCAAGGTACAACTCCCACATCCCGACCAACGTCTGTGAAATACCGCCATAGCTGCCAACCATCATCACAAAATATCCCGATCGCCGCTGATCACACCCGATACTCACAACGTGGCGAAGAGCAAGACAAGGTTCGGGGTCGTCACGCCGCCCGCACCAAGGGTCAACAGTGATGAGCACAGGAAGACAGTGCCGTAGGCTAGCATCCCCAAGGGCGTCTAGGGAGAAATCAGACCCGGTGAGTACTACTGTTGCTACAAGAAATCGGAACCGAAGCCTACTGGGTTGCCGATCTGGTGCACCGGTGCTACAGGTGCGGGCGGTGCAGCAGGACGAGGCTCAGGGCTGAGAGGCTCGCCGAAGTAGTTCCCGTGGTTGCGGCTTTCTGCCCTCGTCATGACAGTGACGCCCTCATTTTTGTCATACTTCTCTGTCGACGCGGTGGACATGGTGCAGGCGGGGAATGGGCAGAGACGTGAGACAGATGGCAAGGGATACCAGACCAACCAGTGTGAAAGAAGCCACGACTTCTTATACTAGGGCCAAGAGCTACGCAAGGTTCCGTGTGCTTGTGCGTGGAGCCGATTTTCTACTGATGATTCATGTTCGCACGGATGATGGGAATCCAGCATCCCAGCAATTGCAGGAGGCCGGCGACCTAATCATCCAGAGGGCCTCCTAAATCCGGCGTGAGCCCCATTGTTACCATCTAACTCGTTTCTCACCGCAGTCCGCAGAACGACAAGCTTTTTCTGCATGTCCGATAATCTAGCGAGTGGTCTGGAGCCTCGCTAGTCTAGTGACACACAAGGGCCTGTGAATGGCGAATGATCTGCGCGCGTTGTGGCGCGGTTGAGCTCGCGAAGGACGCAAAAGAGTAAGTGCGATCGTTGCCATCCACGGTGGCCTTTCCACCATTAACCCAATCAAGAAACATACCGTATGGTATGCCTGCTCAATATCAAATGCGAGTAGCTTCTCGCTCAATGCATTGCACATGGACACAGACCCACCGGATATACGCTTTTAATCTATCTGGATGTGCCAGGATCCCACGGAACGACGCCATGTCAGGTACGCCAGCCGTGCATCGACTGTTTCCATATCGTCTAGAAGCCACTTTTTCTCATACCAGGACAGAGGCAGTGGGAGGGCTTGATGCTAGCCACTGTCTGCGAAGTCATGGTCAATTATAGAAAGCATCCCCCGATGGCACGGGCCTTCTGTGATCCAGGATTAACTCCCGTTTGCCATGCCGGCGCCGCGGGTTCTGCGAGGAGTCGAGCCGGACATATCTCAGACCCAGATGCGTACTTACCATATTTGATAGATGCAATCGATACAGCTCGTAACCGAGCCAAGAGAGTGCTAGCTCCGATGTCTATGGCAGAAAGATGCATTTGTGGAGCAGACCGGGAGATAAGATAACACAGGCCTCTCCTGTACTGCCGTCTGTGAGTCCATCTGCATCAAGGCCGGCTTGGTTTTCGTTATGATACCATGCACATTGCAGCCTATCAGAATCTCATGGCACGTCTACCACTGGACGTCAATTCAATTGGCTGTTGCGTCTGTTATGCTCATATGCTCCCCCGGGCCATGCCATGTTCTCACCCCGGTGGGCTTGTTCTCTCACCGGGAGATATAGGAGTGCTATCATCTCATACGCCCAAAAGAAGCACGGCTAGCAGCAGCGTGAGTACAAGCACTCACGCTGATCGACTTCAGATAGGACGAAAGAGGGACGCTCGCTGCGGAAATTCTCGTTCCATTCGTTGGTACATCATTGAAGATGCATGGGCTGTTCGATCCCCTGCCTGGCATATAGGTATCAGACCTGGATATCAGTAGCTTGTGCAGGTTGAAGGAGATATCTACTCTGCCCTTAGGAGACCAATATAGATTAATATTCGCAGCATCGGAACCTCCCGGATGAGCAGGCACCACCCATTCTGTGGCGCTATGTTTTGCGAGCCTTGAATTGTTGTCATGGCTACCTGGCGCAATGGTAGCGCGTTTGGCTTCGATCGCCGACGTCACCAAAAGGTTGCAGGTTCGAGTCCTGCGGTGGTCATCTTTTTGGTCTGGTTTTCGCTAGCAATCGGAAATATCATGTAGTTGATAAGACTGTATTCTGTCACATTATTGATACAAGCAATGCGAGCATTCCGTTGAAATCCTGAGCTATGCTGTGCGCGAATGTCCGTGATGGTGTGCGTACGATATAGAAAGTGTGGCTAAAGTAACGCGGCGAGCTGTTGTACAATTCTATCTCACGAGTGCAGAAATCCACCATCCTCTTCTTGATGAAACTCACATGGCTGGCTCCCAATGGCTATGCCCTCTCCAGACGCGAGGCGAATTACCTGCATCTCTTCTTCTCCAGGCACGCGTACACGCACGCACAGGTCATCTGTGACATCGTCCACGAAGTGCAGATGACCGCAAACCCCATCGCCGAACGGATGTGGGAAGAACTCGTCGTCGTCCGGGGTATCTGGCTCGCGTAGAAAGGGGTGCGCGAGGGCCCGACGCGGAGTAATGCGTCGTGGGGCCTCGGGATGCATAACCTGCTCGAGGAAGTCGACGGCGTTCTCGATGTCCGTGGTGTAGGCCTCAGGATCAGGTGCCGCAAGCAAAGGGGAGGGCGATCGCGCCGGCGAATAACGCGATGACGATGACGAAGAGGGAGGGCCGGCGTGTGGACGCGCAGCGTCAGCGTAAGGGTAGAATCGCGGATCCGGGTCTGGCGGCTCCCGAAGGTGAGGATTTAGGCGTTCTACGAACTCGCGCCAGGTTATTCCCTCTGTGGTGAGCGTGGGCACGTTGGTCTGGAACATGCGGCCTGAGAATGGGATTGGTCAATATGCACTCTTGCTTACAGTATGCGGGGAAGCAGGGCCGTACTGTGGAGGGTAGCAGCCTTCTCCATTCTCCTCCTCCCAACGACGGAGGCAATCTCCATCAGCGCCTCGACGTCGTCACTCGAGTGGAACAACGGGAACTTCCCCGTCAGGAAGAAGAGGAGGATCATGCCTGCGGACCAGACATCTATTGCTATAGTGATGAAACACAACGTGAGTGCTACTGGTTCGCGGATGTCGTTTCTCTCGGGATAGCAACTCACCACCTGTCTGCTCACCGCATTTAAACAGAACCTCAGGGGCACGGAAACCCCTGGTACCTGCACGATTTGCTTTCGAGACAGGTCTAAACGACATCATTCAGGAGCACACCACTCATGGCAAGACGGTTACTGGCCTGTTATCCTTCTCAGGATAGCCAACTTTCTCCGGAGGTAATAGACTCCTCATTCGAGAATCCTTCTGTAACTGCTTGATGTGCTCGAGGTCAAATTCCTCCCGGTCTCTTATTCGACCATGAGGGAATTCCCGCGAGGGCGCAGTATGTAAGCAGGCACCGAGTGTGGGTCCCCGTTCCATGCGCTATAAAATCCAAGTGAACATGTTTGTGAATTGTTGAGCCAATTGTGAGGACTCCGAGAAGAAATGGTTAGGCACTCACGCACGCGAGTCCGAAGTCACAGAGTGTGCCTATTCCCGTTCGAGAATCGAACAAGAAATTGGCAGGTTTCACGTCACGATGGATGATACCCCGCGCGTGAATATCGCGCAATGCTCGGAACATACAGCGGAAATATGCTTTAATACCTTCCATTGGCAAAGTCCGGTAGTAATCCTATTTAGTTGCGCCATAGTGAGCGATGCCCTCAAAGAACTGCGGAGGCTGTGCTACTTACTCGGAAGTCCTGGTTGCGATGATAGGGCATAATGGCGACCACCTGGTCACAATGCCGGAACGCTGTGATCAGCTGCGAGATATGGCGGCAACCTCTGCAGTCTTCCATTATAGAGATCTCGTTTCGTATTCGCTCGGGTCCACTCGTCACATATATCCTCTTGACCGCGACAAAGAATTTGCTGTCTCGAGGATGAGGTACGGATTGGTAATAAGCGGATGATGACGGCGGATGGTGGCCGTGCCATGGAGTGTTGTCCCACTTGCTATGGTAGCCGAGGTCAATAGCCTTGTAGACTGAAGAGAAGGTCCCGGTGCCGAGACGGTCAATGATCTTGTAGTCCGGGGTGAGTTGTGGGACGACAGCTTCGAGTTCCGCGATTTCAGTCTCGATCTCATCCTGTTCTTCGCGTGATTTCAAGCATATAGTCATCTCCTCGTCCGTTTGTGGATGCACGTTCAAATCGTGCGTCGGTAGAGCATCATCATCATCATCATCATCCTCGTCATCCACGACCTCCAGCATGGCGTCCTCTGGTGTAACGTACAACTCATCGTCGCTAGACATGAGGTTGTCCTCGTCCTCCATAGGGGCGGGCTGCGGCTTGGGTGTGGCCTCGGCTCTTGTTTTCATGAAAGATAGGCCCGAGTTGGGGTACAGCTGAGCCAGATGCGAGTGGTAACTCTCCAGTTCAGGCGTGCGGTAGCCGACGGGTGGATCATCCGAAGAAGCAGAATGTCCATTGGCTTTTTGCACCCGCAGGAACTGGCGTTGGTATGCTCTGTTACGAGCATCCGAGGAGGGGACTTCGAGGGGATTCGAAGAATGTTGGGAGAGGAGGACCGCAGTGGCCATGGATATCCAAGAAGAGCCTGTCTGTTCGCTGCGTTCGCCCGAATACGTCGCACTTGCCGCTATTCCAGAAGGCCACACTAGGGGGCGCCTGCTCACGACAAGATAGTAGACAAGGTTAAGTCCTCAGTGCAATAAATGTAGAGGACGTGAACAACGGTGGCGGAGTGGGGCCAAGGCAATTGAACGGGCGCGCCCACGAACGAAGCGCGCCGCGACGCGTCTTTGCTTTCGGTCACGTGCCTTGGAGGGGATCGTAATCTGACAAAAAATATGACCACCGCAGGACTCGAACCTGCAACCTTTTGGTGACGTCAGCGATCGAAGCCAAACGCGCTACCATTGCGCCAGGTAGCCATGAGTGATAGCCAAAACATATCATATTATGGGTGTAGACACAGGCGCACTGCTCCCTGCGTGCCCGCTGACCTCCGTCCTTCTGGATCCGACTTCGACTTGCTGAAGCGGAACTTGACCGCTACCGATGCACCTAGCAAAAGCTTGATGCTCTCGCGCAGATGAACAGTCTGCACGATCTTCGCTATTTGTACTTGCAGTCTACATCCAGCTCCATCTTTGAGCAAGTGTTCCCGCTTGTGATCGTCTTCGTAATTCCACTGCTCGTATTGGCAGGCAACGCGTGCAAAGCATCTATCATCTCGTTCTCCTACATGGTCTTGGAGGCGCTATCTGTCGTACTACCCTGGAACTGGTTCGAGGGGCATCCGGGCCCGAGCTCTGGCTCTGAGAAGAGGAAGTCAAAGAAGAGGCTTGTCCGCACGCGCGCAGAGCAGCTTGCGCAGGATGGGCACAAACTCGGTGCGCACTGGCTGAGGCTGAGGATTGATTGTGACTGGAACCATTGACATGTGAGTGTAGAAGACATACGCAAAACACACGATGACTCCGAGGGGTATTATCCTGGACTGGTCAACATCTCGGGTACATATTGCTTTATGGACTCGACACTACAGGTGTGCGGGGTGTCCGATCCGGGTGAACGACATCGCTGTACTCACTTTGAGGCGTAGGCTATGGCTTCGCTGTGCTACCTACAGCCCCACATTGAGGAAATTCACTCGAAAGCCGAAGTATTGGACGTACCAACGCCTGTCGTAGATGCCCTACGGGAATTATTACACAGTGCGTAGCGTTATTAAATCCATTTCAGTATTTCGCTTCACGTGAAATGACTCTAGGATTGAATACTCCCACGTCCTCCCCCCATGCCATCCGACCCATTGACATCATCAATGCGCTATCAAACCACTCGTCTGGGAAGCACAATTCACTGTTCTCATCCCGCGAACATCAGGATGCACAGGAGCTGTTTCAGCTTCTATCTGAATGTATTAAGAATGAGGCAACCGCCGTGGACAAGGAGGGATATCGGGACCGAGGCTTGGGAGCCCTTGCGCAAGGGCAAGGTCGCGCAGGCCGCGAGATTGGCAAGAGCGTCTTCGATGGCTTGACCGCAAATCGGCGGAGCTGCGTTGAGTGCGGTTACACGGAGGCTGTGATGCACTTCGCTTTCGACAATTGGCAATTAGCCGTACCTCGACTTGCGGTATGCGATATCTATCCTCCATGTGATTGCACAATTCATACGTCTCCTGATAGAGCTCATGTCGGCTGGAGGACTGCTTAGAGGATTATACACGACTAGAGCTCTTAACCGACTGCATCTGTCGCAAATGCTCCATGCTTGCGACATATCAGCGACTTGTACAGGAGGCGGAGAGGCTCGCAGAGGCATTACGCACCGAGTCCTCCCCTTCTTCATCCAAGAAGAAGCGTGCACATGATGCACGGAAGCTCGCGGCTCGCGTGAAGGCTGCGATAGATGATAGTCGGATGGAGGAGGACATCAAGGGTGTCAAGTTAGAGAAAGTCTTCAGCAAAGCGTCGACAAAACAAGCTATGATTGCAAGAGTACGCGTTGGGTACTAGTCCCGCGTCTGTCTACTGATTACCTTTCGATCAGCCACCACGAGTCCTCGCCCTTCACCTCAACCGATCCATGCATTATGGACATTACGCAGCAAAAAACAACTGCCGCGTACAGTTCCCGGAGATCCTGGATCTCACACCATATACTACCTCTGGGCAGCTCTCTACCGTGCCATCTGTACCCATATCCACCCCGCCTCCACCAATACCTCGCAGCACAACACCTACACCTGCAGCATACGCGACACCGCGCACACTCTACCGTCTTGCTGCCGTTGTGTGCCACTATGGCCAACACTCCTTCGGCCACTACGTCTGTTTCCGGCGGAATCCACGGCCACTGTCTGCCGGCACCCGCCGTTTCGCCCCGCCCAAACTTGCATGCCCATTGGGCTGTGAATGCGAACACTGCGTGCGATACGGTCCTATTCGCGATGAGGAGGGCCCTCCACCGATACCCGGTCGTGGATGGCTGCGAATTAGTGACGACAGCGTGCGTGAGGTCGGCATCGAGAGCGTCCTGCAGGAGGGCTCGGGGGCATTCATGCTGTTTTACGAGCGCGTCGTGATGCCTCGGCCAAGCATATACCTTTCGCATTCACCGCGCAGCTCGGAGGAGACGCTCCGTCCAGACGCCGCGCACACGAACGGCTCGTGCGTGTCCCTGCCGAGTCGCAACGGCGATGCGGAGGAAGTCAAGGTCGTAAAACCCACACCGAAGTTTGTCGGCCCGCGAATCTTCCAGAGCGTGTCGGCGCACTCGTCGAGAGGCATGTCCATGTCCCCGCCGGATAGAGAGGCGGTTCCACCTTTACCACAGCCAACCAAGCCAGCAAAGCCTCGCGAACTTTCAGCGCAGAACGGTCATGCTGATGGCAAGGCTGCAGAACCGAAGAGTCTAAAACAAACTCCTCGGTCGCCGAAGCCGAATGGTATTGCTGCTGCTGCTCCGGTACGCACCGCATCGTCCTCGAAAGCGAAGGCGTCAGCACCGATGTCTCCCTCTCATCCCCTCAGAGAACCACAACCACAACCCACAGCAGCGTCACAGCAGCTGGCTCCTCCCACCTCAACGGCAAGGCCAGTTGACCTCCGCGCATAGTCGCTTGGCTCCTTGCTTCCGCCTCCTGTCCATGTTTGCGTCTGTATCAGTAGCCCTACTTATTGCCGTTTCCATACATATACGCGCACACATTCACACATCTCACCGCTATCCGCTATGCTGGAACGTTGGCTCCGCATGTCCTATCGCTCTCCCTCCCCCCTCAATCAATGCTCTCACACAGGTGAAAAAGAATGGTGTAATCCAGTTTTGAATAGCTCGCAAATGTTACATGACATCAACAGTCCCGTTCTCTATCGCATAATGTCCAATGCATCCGTCCCTAACCAACGGCGCGCATTTCTCCCGGATAGTAGCTGAACTGCAGATAATATACACACATACATAAAGGACGACTGCCTGTCCGCCCTGCGGTCCACGTCCCACAATCGCCTGTTATCGTACACTTGACGAGCAATGTCCGAGCTCGGCGAAAGGGTGGCGGTAAACGGCGTCATCGCAAAGCGTTAGGCAATCCCATGGAGATCCCAGGCTGGTCGGATGCTGTGGTCACCAGTAGATGAAACGCTCGACTGTGCGCTGCTTGTGCTGCGGGCGGGTATACGAGATGGTGCGCTTCACGCGCGTGACGGTGGGGTACCTGTTCGTGAAATCGGGAGTAGTGTGAAGAGAGCACGACGCGTGAATTGCACGCAGACATACCAAGCATTGTAGATCTCTCCCGGCTCCATCTGCACCTGAAGGATTTGACGGCCCTGTAGTCGCTGTGTCAAAATCGGATGGGATGAGGTCATCAACCTATGCTCACAGCGTAGTCGACGTGGCTGCCAATGACCAAACCCTCTCTCCTCCCAGAAACTCCATTCTGAACAGCGACAATATCGCCGGGCTACACAGCGGACGTAAGCTCAACATAACGGTCAAGAACAACAGCGACGTACGATAATCTCATCAGACGACATGGTAGGACTTAGAGAGGACTTACGAGGGTTTGCTGGGGTGAGCAGGAATGTGAGGGAAGTCTGCTGGTGTTTGCTGAGAGAAAAATACGAGAAATTGGGGCCTTTTTATAGATAAGATGTACAGCACTTCGGTTCTGCAGCGCGAGGCAGCCATGAGGCCCGTGATCGCCAGTCCGCGAATTTTCCAAATGGTGCAGGACTCATTGTTCTCGATTTGTTGCTCCGCTCGATTACACCGCGATGTTTGGACACCAAAGAAGGCAGCCAAACAACCGTTCTGGTCGCTCCAGAGCCGTTATAAGTATTTCGACGTGGAGCTTGGGACAATGCAGCTCGATGCTACCCCAGGTAACGTCGTAGACAGCAGATTCAGGGACATGGGCGGAGTCAAGATGCGCACCATCGCCTCGTGGCATATGGTACAGATTTCCACGAGGCCTTAATCCGCATTCCAGGGCAGGGAGGATGGCCATCGCGCGCGGTCAAGAGAGCAGAACGCTCCCAGCTGTGAACTGGACGCAACCACATGGTGATACAAGCAGCAAACAACGACGAATGCACGTTGTCGAAGACGGGGACTATACGTACAAATACATGGATCTAACGACACAGCAATAGAGTTATTACAGGTACATTTCTAAGATTGAAGAGGCTGTCCAGCTAACACAAGGAGACCACGCTGACCTCAACGCCCCCGGAGAGATGCCCATAGGTCTCGAATCATCTCCCGGAAGCCATACGTCGCGAGAACATTAGCAGGCGCTGATCCTGCGGTCTCCTCGTCCTCGCCGTCGACTACCCGGTTTGACATACCCTGCTGATTCACCCTTGCAGCGAGTCCATGTAGAATGTCCTGTGCCGCGTCACGATACAATTTGTCTACCTCCGCACTGCGAGAGTAATATGCCCGGCGGACTGCGTAGGGCGCCAGGCCGTTGTATTTGCGGACTAGCGCGTTCATCTCGTCAATGGCCTTCTCATGGAACGCGCGTTCTCGTGCTTCCCATTCTGCATCTCGCAATGAGGTTACGCTGCTGAGCGTCAATCTAGGTAGCAATGCGGCAGGCTGAGAGATGGTGAGCATCCGTATCGCACGTCTTGTCCATGATTGCCTGATGACATCTCTGAACGAGTTGATGGCAGATTCCAGTTCTATGAATACTGTTCAACAAAAGGGGCTTGATAAGTCAAGAGCACATACTGACCTCCCTGAACTTCTACCCATGGAGGAGCAGCGCCCTGGCGCTGGACGATGCGATTCATCAGGAATTCTTCTCGACCGATAAAAGGGTTCTTGTCTTGCGTATGAGATGCAAGAGGCTGTCCTCGACCCTTGACGTTGTTAAACAAACCTGCTTGACGTGCACGCTGTGCACGAGTAGTGAGAATGCACATTCAGAGTACTAAGCTGGTAGACTCTTCCTCACCTCTATGCGGTCCTCGACGAGATTGGACCAACCCTTCAGTGTAGCGGGGGCCGGTCGAGCCTGCATGGCTGCAGCGCCGTTCTTGATCCCGAGACGATAGTCTAGCGTGGACTCCTTAGCCCGCGACAATCTACCAGCCTCCGCGGTGCGACGCTTGGCGTCTCTCTCTAGCCTCTTCGCTTTATCGTCTATCTTCAACGAAGAGGCAGTCCGAGATGGCTGGGGTATATGGCCGTAACGGATACTAGAGGTGGCATGCGACGGCACCTTGAAAGTCGTATGCCATGGCTTATGCCCTTCAATAGACGGCAAGAGGGGTTCGTGAGGTAGATACTTGCGAGGAGTGCTCGCCTGCACGCTATCAGTTGGATGCGGAACAGCTGACGCTGCCTCGACAACATTCGGTGCAGACACATTGGGCGGTGCCTGCTTCAGCTTCTCGTCTGCAGTTCTGATTGGCCCGCTACGCAGAGGCTTGTACTTGTCGACCAGCATACGCAAGACGGCATCGCGCGTGGACTCCTCGCCCGTCCAATTCTCGCTCTGCCCCTCTAATATGGAGATCCTGCTTGGCCGCACAGGCGTTGAAGCCTCCTGTGCTTCCTCGCGAGCTGCGTCCTCGAAGAGCTTCGAGCTCGCCCGGTTGTCTGCATTATCATGCGCGCTGCTCGAGAAGTTCCAGCGCCGTAGTGACGATACGACCGCACGAGTGTGTGGTAAAGAAGACTTCAAGGGGATACGAGCTCGTGCAGAGATCATGCAGAATGAAGCAGGACTTCGAGAAAGACTGCATGTCTTGGTCGCCTCGGCGCCTGTTTGCGCTTCTTTGCTGGGGGTGGCTGCAATCCTTGACGATGCCTCAGCTTTGTACTGCACAGCCAGCTGAGCTGCAAGGGCACAATAGGGGAGTACAAATGATTTTAGCTTCACGCTACATGTTATGCAAATGCTACACAGGTATATCTTGACTTCTCCAGCCATACGTCCCCTCGGATTCATTTGCGGCTTCGCGAATGCGCACTTACTGCAGGTTCGACGGGTACAAATAGTCTTCCAGACTGACGAAGTTCTCCTTGATACTCCGCGCGGAGACGAAGCGGTAGAAAATCGACATACTGCCCGCTTTGTCGTTCGTACCACTCGCACGAGCACCGCCGAATGGTTGCTGCCCCACGACGGCGCCCGTGCACTTTTCGTTGTAGTACACGTTGCCGGCGGAGTTGCGCAGCCTGTTCGTTGCCTGGAGGAGTGCCTTGCGGTCTTGCGAGAAGCTAAGGACGTCGTTAGTAGGAGGATAGAAAAAAGAAGAAGCGGTGTGGTTTACATTGAGCCCGTCAACGCATATGGTGAGGTCGTGTCAATGAGGTCGAGCGTCTTCTCGAAGTCAGTGTCCTCGTAGACATAGACCTGGACGTGCGAGGTTAGTACGGTATCTATCTTACATTGTGAATATCAATCTCACAGTCAAGACCGGTCCAAAGATCTCCTCGGCCATTGTCACCGACTTCGGGTCCTTCGTCAGGATGACAGTGGGTTGAACGTAGTACCCAACCGAGTCATCCGCTGAACAGAGGGCGCACATGCGCATGAGCAGCCTGCACTATGCGGTCATGTTGTGAACACTGACCGCTCCCTCCCGCCAAGATCTCCCCGCCGGCATCCTTCGCTTTCTTGATATAGCTAGTGACTTTCTCGAAAGCGGGCCGACCGCTGTAGAAGTTTGGTACGAATGGTCAGCTGTGCGGGTAAGAGGAGGAGGGTGCTACACGAACATGACAGGGCCAATGAAGTTAGCGAAGTCTGTCGGAGATCCGACCTTCAGCTTGGCGACTTCAGCAAGGAGCTGCTCCTTGAACCCGGCATTCCATATGGACGATGCAACGTACACACGCGACAGAGCAGAGCATTTTTGACCTGGGAGTAGTTTGTTCAGACTATGTGCTCAACGCGCTAAATTGCTCCTCTCACCTTGGTACTCAAATGCCCCACGAATGGTCTGCATGACTGCATTCTTGATTTCTGCAGACTGGTGGATGATGTGGAAGTTCTTTCCGCCTGGATATGGCCCGGTCAGTCGGAGGAAGGCAATTGTACGACCAAAGTACACACCAGTCTCTCCAACAATTCGTGGATACCCCTTGTACGTATCGAGGTTCGCCGCGATGTCCTTCCATAGCTTCTTGAACACGAACGTGCTGCCGGTGAAGTGCAGCGCGGCGAAGTTGGGGTTTGCGATGGCCTGCCCGGTCACTTCCTCCGGCGGCCCAGGGACGAACTGGATGACGCCCGGAGGTACACCTGCCTCCGTCAGGATCTGGTAGACGATGTAGTTGGAGTAGGTGGCTGCAGGCGAGGGCTTCCACACAACCACATTGCCCACAAGTGCGGGCACTGAACAAAGTAGGATTGATCAGTCTGAGCGCATATAGCCTGCGGTCGGCGTGACTTTACCAGCAGAGAGGTTGCCGCCGATGGCCGTGAAGTTGAATGGCGAAACGGCGAGCACAAAGCCCTCTAGTGCACGATATTCGACACGGCTGGACATCGCAAATAGCATGAGCCTCCGAATCTGTGACGCCTTCACGCAACTTACTTCCAGCTGCCTGGAGTATTCTTAGGCGGCTGCTGAGAGTACAGCTCCTCCACATACTTCACGCCAAAGCGCAAGAAGTCCGAGAGCTACAGTAGCGCTACTCTGAGTACGATCGGCTTGGCTTGCGGCAATAATGGACATACCTCCGCAGCAGCGTCGATCTCAGCCTGCCATGCGTTCTTGCCCTGACCGAGGATCGTTGCGGCCATCAACTTGTAGCGGTACTTTCCACTGACAAGATCCGCGGCCTTGAGGAAGATAGCGGCGCGGTCGTTCCACGGCATGGCTTCCCACTCCCCCTTCGCGGCCAGCGCGCCGTCAATGGCAGCCGCGACCGTCGCCTGGTCAGCTTCGTGGTATGTGCAAAGGTGCCTAGCATACTCGTGAGGCATCGGCTGCTTGGCCAGCTTGCCAGTCTTGACCTGCGATCGGACGCGATTAGCCTTGCCACTCATGTATGGCAGCAGATACTGACCGGCTTTCCATTGACGACACAGGGGACCTCTAATGGTAGCTCCTTCTCCAGCTGCGCGAGGGCGGCCTCGAGGCTCTTGCGCTCAGCAGAGCCGGGAGCGTAGCTCCTCTATACACGATCCTCTCAGTACCAACTAGAAGAGCTATTGGTCAATTGCAAGTAAGGGGGCATACCATGGGCTCATTCTCGACGGCTGGGACTTTGAATGACGCAAGCTGTGGTGTGGCCATGGTGGGGGTTCAGGAGAAAAAGCGAGTGGTTTGTATGCGCCAGCTTCCAATCCTATAATCCATCGGCGACCTTACATTAGGCCCATAATCGATAACTGGACCATGACTCGGCTCATAACTGGCAAGGCACAGTGCATTCCCGCGTAGTCGGCTAATCGAATGATGTCTATCTATGCAGGCCCTCGATCATATGCAAGATCAATTGATGTAGAATAGTAATTAATTAAGGCTGTGTATCCGTGTCGTCCAAAGAAGCAAAGGAAGATAAGAGGAAAATACACTGATAGTCGGTATATGACGAGTGGCCGGATACGAGTTCCTATTATATCGTGGAGGGGAGATCGTCAATTTTCTTCTTCAAATCCTGCAGGAACCAGTACGCGTCGAGGATGCTCCCTGCACATCGCTCGCATCCTGCCTGCGCCGACTGCGCTAGAAATGCCATTGAGAATATGACGTCTGTCGTCGGCCGCGTAGCCAACTCCTTTGTCGCCCGCGCTTCGAAGTCCTCCCACCATTTCGGCGCAGTGTACGTGCCGTAAGGCGGCGCATTGCACCTCATGCATTTGACGTTGTCAGAGATCTTCATTAGCTCCTGCGCTGCTTGCGCGCGTCGATGGTGGAGGTTGAGTAGCTGATGGTAGGAGAAAGCCGTGATATGCTTCAGGTCCTCGTGAAGCGGGCAGTCGAGGACCTGGACAGAGAGGGTATGCCGCGACGCAACTTTGGCCTCCTCCTCGAGGTCGAATCGGGACGCGATTGCGTAGACGCGAACGGGTGCTGACTCTACGAATCGTGGTGCAACCAGTTGACTGCGAAGGAAGTCGATTGCGGCTGACATCTCGTACTTGAAAGCCGCATCGAGGACCGGTGTTAGTTCGTCTAAAGTCTCGATTTTGGGTTTCGACACGGGATAAATAATACGTAGGAGCATTTCGAGCGTCGTGCGATCCTCAGATACTTCAATGAGGGGCGTGGAGGGCTGGGATGATGGTGCTTGCGGCAATGTGAACATGTGCGCAAAGAAAGGTGACGCAACAGAGAGGATGCACCGGTGCACGTGGAAATCAACGACGCACGGTGCAGTCGCGCGTAATACAAGGTCGGAGTCGACGAACTCGAAGGGATGGGTGGTCATGGCGTGAAAATGGGGACTGGGATGAAACAAGATCACCTGTTTTTATTCAGTCCCTTGCGGCACTGCGAGTCAATATGGCAGGACTGATCGGAACGATAGATCTAGGTATGACAGCTCAGTCGTAAGCACTGCTAGTGGCAACACCACCGGAACATGATACAATGCAACGCACGGTGAAGGAGAAGACTGAAACAGAGTTGCACAGAACGCCGAAGCCACAAACAACTTCCCCTCACCGGCGGTGGTCATACCGATCTTTCGAGCGTCTGTCCCTGCTGCGACTTCTGCGGCGGTCACGATCTCGCTCTGCGCCCCGGCCTCCCGGACGAGGTGTCCTGGAACGTCTCCTCCGGTCTTGGGAGCGCTCTCGATGTGGTGATCTACTACGAGTTCTACTCCGGCGGCGTCGGCTGTGCGCGTTGTCCGGCACGTCAAAGACCAGCCCATAACCGGCATCCTCACCGGTCGAGCTTTCCCTATACCGCCGTGTAGCCTCTAAATTATCTATTCCGCCGTACCCGCTGGGCCCTCGCGTCTTGTTGCCCTTTGTGAGACGAGGCCCCATCTTGGGATTATTCGACCACGTAGAGTTGAGGCGGGAGACAGACTGGGAGCTGTTGAATAAATGTCAGCTGATATTGACAGTAGACAGCGCCACAGTCAAAACTCACAAGTCTACCCAGATGCGCCTATCGTCGACCAATACATTCTGCATCTTGAAATACGCCTGCTATCCGTGAGCTGGAGTAATACAACAACATGACGGGAACGCGCACCTGTTCAGCATCCTCTCGCTTGTCAAATTCAATGAATGCATACTGTAGAGAGTCACCCGTCTTCTTGTCCCGGATTACTTGGCAGCTCATGATCGGTCCGAAGCGCGAGAATATGAGCTCTAGATCTTCGTCGCGGGTGACCGGATTAAGCTTGCATACGAAAAGGACATTCTCTGGGGGACGAACGTTGGCAAAGGGGAGATCGCCGACCATTTCCAACGTCAATGCTGCAGCACGCGCAGCCTGCTTCCGGCGTTCTGCTTCTGCCTCCTCTTCAGGCAATGTGGCGAGCGGATCTTCATCTTCCGCAATGCGCGTAGAGTTGTCTGGCGGACGAGTGGGCACCGATGCTGGCACTACAAGTCCTGAAGGGTCCTCAAACGGGTCGTCTGTCGGCACCTGCGTGAGCACTCAATCAATGGGCACTCGGGTGGAGTAAACGTACCCAAGATCTCGACATGCCTTATCCTTACATCTTTAAGAGGTCTCCCATCCTGGTCCGTGAAAACGTCGTTCAGCTGGTCGAGCGTGTCTAGTCCCTCCACAACATGGCCGAACACGGCATGCTTCCCGTCGAGGTAGTCGATATCATCCGCGAGCGTGATGAAGAATTGACTACCGCAGCCACCTTTGCTCTGTCCTTCGATGGACGGGGCAACCGCCATAGACACAGTTCCCTTCGCCTTGTGTTTCAAGCGCGGAACAAACTCGGGACTGAAGTAGCGGGGCTCTTGTTTTCCTTGCTGCGAGGCAATCAAAGACCAGATGGACTCGCCTCCTGTACCCGTCGCTGTTGGGTCACCAGCTTGCGCCAAAAAATCCTTGGAGACTGAATTTCGCCCATGAATCAGTCTGTGATATCCCCAGATGACAGCTGAGCATACCATTGAAGAAAGCATTCAGGTTGTAGTAGTAGACTTTACACAGTTTGAGGAAGTTTTGGCATGTTTTAGGACATGCATCCACTTCTAAGTCAATGACAATGTCGCCCAGGGACGTCTCTAACAAGACAGACATCTTCAGGGTGGCAGTAGGTCCCAAGAGTACGAAGGCTTTCATCTTTGGGCCACTTTGGCGCAAAAGAGAAGATGATGCTCCCTATAGAATGACAAAGAACCACACCGATGGTGAAACGGTATCATGCTTGCCTTCCACGGTCGGTCTTTGATAGCAAGCGGCGCGGGTTCGACTCCCGCTCGGTGTATTTCACCTCGTGAGAATATAGTTTTCTTGGGCAGTCACAGCGATCATTTCGCGATCGGTATTCCTAAGCGTTACAACGAGCCAGAACAATGTAACGCTATCACACTCGCTCTAATGCTTTCATGCTGAGATTAGAGGGATTCTGTTGTAAACATTGCTTGCGAGCCGTAAGAACCACAGTAAGGAGTCAGGGTGCCTAGATAAATATGCGCTTGCAGACCTAGCTGCTCACACTATACGAAGATCAAAGTTTTCTTACACGAGTTCGACTAACCCCCGGCCCGGTGATACAATAGCAACGACCTTGCTGGAAAGGTCAAACGCGCTGCCACCATCGAACGCAACAAGGTCTGCTTCGTCGCCAATCCAGTCTTGTACGCCTAGCAGCGTTTCGAGGTTCGTAGAGCCCAAGGCATAGGCTTGCCGTCTGTCAATCCGCCCATTGGCCTCCAGGGCGGCCTAAATCAAGCTACGTCAGAGAACAATAATTTGCCAGTCATCGCGAAGTCGGACATACCCATGCAACATCGAAGCGCGTATTGCTTGCTTGCCAGGCGTCACGTACGCCGACCGCGACCGTCACTCCAGCATCCATGAGCGTGACGAGCGCCGTGTCGTTTGTGAGCGGTGGTCCGGCCAATCTGAAGACATTCCATGTCATTCGAGAAGTGACGCATATGTGCCATGATTGAGACGTACATCCTACGGTTATCCCAAGATCCCGGGAAAGGTCGAACGGGATCGAGGATTACCCCTACTTTGGCGCGTGCTGTGCGCGAAGATCATGTTCACCGAAGACTCTTACATCTGGACAAGGAGTATCTTACCGATCTCCTCCGCAATGAGATGAGCTTCCGCCGCCCCAGCGAAAACCATCTTCATGAAGGAGCCTCTTGCTTGCTCTACGTCGACCTTCAGCCTCAGCAAGGTTGCCATGATATCGGCGCTGCCGACATCAACCACTAGCGCGATTGCACCCTATAAGGCACAAAGCCTTGTGGGTTGGGTATATCGCAGTTCACTATGGGTACCACATACCTTCGCGGCTTGTTTGAACCACTTGCCTGTCTCCGTATCAGTGGGCTCGCCGTTCAGCAGTAGTCTCCTCAACGTGGCTACTTGGGTGCTGACGCTGGCCCAGCCTTCAGATGAGTATGGTGCGGCGCGGCTCATGGTGATGTGCAGTGCGGCGATTTCTTTGACAATTGCACCATGCTCGAGCCCGTGCTGCGAGCCTGTACGGAAGGTTACGGAAAGTCCTCCGATGATGGAGGAAGACCCGGAGAACAAGTTGACCTTTTCCAGCGAGGAGGTTGCATACGCGACGCCTGCTCGATGAGCAATCCTGATTCATCAGATGGTCAGCTGCGAGACGATAAAAACGATAGAACTAAGCTCACAGCGCATTCCTCGTTCCAAACTGCAACGTATCCCCCGCCCGCACCACAGCACCCTGATCACCCAATATGCTCGGCACCTCGCCATTGAAGGGATCGAATCGTTTCCCGTCTCCCGTCGACGCCTCTCCCGCAATCTCCTCAACGCCCAGAGGCGACCCGTACGTCATGAAAGCTGGCGAAATTGACCCGCCGTGCAGGTCTAACACGGCCTTCGCATTGATCCCGCCAAGACAGTGTCGCCCGACACAGGTTACATGCCCTCCATCCACGACCACGTCTGCTAGCTCCATGTTGTCACCGCCGTAAACCTCGTAAATTTCGTCATCCCGTCGGATCCACAGCTCGCGCACATTGTGGAATGCAACGCGTCCATCCTGCCGAGTCGGGGCGAGCGGAGGAAGGCCTTCCCATTCGACCGCCGCGCGGCGCTCCGCGTCCCAATTCGGTACTATGGGCACCTCCTGGAACTCCTTATCCTTGCCTTTGCCGATGACGATACCATCCTCATCTGCTCCGACTTGCAGGATGCCGTCGATCCAGACCTTCTTGGGTGTCGCGCCGAGCTGGAGCGGATGCGAGTCCCAAAGCACGACATCAGCATCAGCACCCTCGTACAGGATTCCGATACGATGCGACATGCCCGCTGCATTGGCTGGCACCGCGGTCACAGATAAGAGCGCCAGGTGCGGCGGCAACCCTACATGAATAGTCTCAGCAAAACTGGAATCGCAAGGGTGTTGTTATTACCGTAATAGTGTGCCTGTTGCGCCTCGAACATAAGGTAACGACTATTCAATACTGGATGATCGGACTATATGCGCCTTTGAGTCAATTCGTTCGTTTCCCATATATGCATGTGATGCTCACCTTCATGACCACGGGTATGCCGTTGTCTACTAGTACACGGGGGGCAAACTCTGAGCCCCTGTATGACTCACGCTTGTACCGGTGATTGCTGGCAAAGATCGCAACGGCAGGAGTACCTCCATATCTAGAGAAGTCAATTAGTGAGACAATATATACAACACGGTCAAGACTCACGTTCTCTTCAATACGTCGGGTACTAGCCATGCCTCAGACGCGTGATGGAAGGAGGCAATGGGGAATTGAAATTCGTTCGTGAGCTACCACAGAGCGGTACTAGTCAGCAAAGAGTAATGAACATCAGCGTGTCACAGCGTACCCGCACAATGTCGTCAAGGTCGACCTCTTCATAGCAGTGATTCGCGATCTGCGCACAAAAGTCACGATTTCAATCTAACCAGAAGTGATGTCACACTACCTTGACTCTCCCTCTCAATACATCTACCAGAGCCTCCCACTGGAGGTTCTCCGGATAGCTCTGTCCCTCAAGCGCGTTCCACAGACCGGCCTCGGCCTTTGCGCAGAATGCATCCTGAGCATGCTTGATCTGGCGAGCCTCGTTGTATGCGGAGCGGAAGGACCAAATGGCATCCATGCGGTTGCCATACCTGCGGAGATTCTCGCCGCAAGCCTGTCTGCAGATGGCCGTGACAGCATAGGAACATGAGCACCACTGCCCCCTTCCTCATTGGGACAAACGTTGCTCACTTCATATGTCGCCAACGCAAGGGCTGGGACGGGTCAGGCTCACTGCCATTGAGTGTGTGCGGCGGTTCTATGATCATTGACGTCGGCGACCTGTCAGACGTCTTGCGCAATTTGAACATGAAAGCCTGTCCGCCTGCGACGAGATCAATCCAAGACCTCACTTTGTTCACCGGGGCGACGCACCAATGGCGTTTCCACTCCCAGGAAGGACCTGCACAGAAGTGACTCCGCCCGCGATAGCTAGCTGAAACGCGTCGTCGTGTGTGTCAAACGCGTCGATACTTCGCAACCAGGGCAAGACTGGTCCATGTCGGGAGTTGACATCGTAGGTCCCGGCCATACCTGGTGCACTAAACAGACCTACATGGGAGTGAAGATCCACTTACCATGACCCCGAGATTCAGTCTCACACTATGCAAAGAGCGAGATGCCACGTACCTAGTCCGGGAGTGACCCATGCACCCTTGGCGTCAATGAATACTGTATCATCCTCCGCATATAGTGCTCTAGGGATGTATCCGATGGCCTTCACTAGTCCGCCGTCCAACAATAAGTCGCCGTAGACGATCTCGCTACCATTTCTCGCGCCCGTCCATAGCTTTGCGTTCTTGATGAGCGTCGGCTGAGTCCCTGGCTCAAAACGATCCGAGACTGCTCTCGCCAAGAAATCCTCAGGTGGGCCGGGGACCTTCCGGAGGGAGGCACATTGGTTTAGTACATGTTCTGCATTCAGTGGGACGCGCTGAATTCGAGGACCTGCACCGGTAGTGGTTGCATAGAGCAAGCTATTGCATGTAAGCACCGTAACAATCGCGACAAGGGCACATAACGCAAGTAGTAGAAGTCTTCTGGGGGATGGACGCTTGCCCACCGCGCTTGCCAGCGGTAGCTCTGTGAGATGCCCCTTGCTGGACATGGCGGTTGCAAATCAAACTGTCAAGGGCAATCTCATTATATATGGAGTGTATACACATGGGAGCATACATGCCGGCGCTGGACGAGATTCCGGCCGTAAGACTCACGTACTGTATCCGCGAGGCTTCCCCTGGTACATATCACCCCTCTCATACATCACATACAGAGAGACTGTGGAACTCCATATTCATCGCGAAGGTTTCCTCGTTGCTTTGAACGCCCATAGTCTGAACACAACCTGCCATTTGTGAGATTATAGGGAAGGGGGACTGAAGTCAGAAGCGAGCCCGGACTCGCCATCGTCAGTCATGCTTGCCTTA
Organism: Postia placenta MAD-698-R-SB12; assembly: GCF_002117355.1. Taxonomy (NCBI): domain Eukaryota; kingdom Fungi; phylum Basidiomycota; class Agaricomycetes; order Polyporales; family Adustoporiaceae; genus Rhodonia; species Rhodonia placenta. The sequence goes on along the minus strand of NW_020169843.1, from coordinate 939,050 downwards.
TCGTCGCGTGGAGTCACGTGCGATGAAGAGAGGACTTCGGAGGTTGCATTGAAACGCACGACGGCGGTTTACGATGGGAGATGCTCTGGCTTCGATTATACAACACCCACTCCAAGCAATGCGGCACCGCTCTTTATTCCTCGTCCTCGGGCAGCTGCGAGACTGATCGCGACACAACTAAGCAGGAACCCGGTGAACCTGCAGGATTGTGATCACAACAATAATGACGATACCCTGATTCAACAAACACAGGGATTACACACCGGAAGAAAGCGACTCGTGAGAGCGAGCGCTCTTCGAGTGTTGTGCGCGACGACGCGAATATGGACCGCAAGACGGCAGGCGTTACTGGGATTCGACTCGGTGATTTTCCGGTTGGAGTGCCTGGTGGTTGACTCGGGTACGACTGAGTTGCCTTTACATTGGATGGGGTGGCTGTAATCGATGAAGATGTGGACGAGAGGTTGCTCATCGCAGGCCGCGTCGAGGTTGAGGAGGTGAATGAGGAGGAGCACTAGTATGATGTCCGGTGGGTGATCATCGGTCGCACGCCCTCGGTGACGCAGCCTCGGCCTTTACTCGGCCCAATCGTTTCTCTGCCAGAGCTTTCCTCCCCAGCGCACTTTGGGTCGCTTGCTTGTCGCATTTAACCCTGAAAGCCTCGATCAAGGAGTCGCGTGAGCTGCTCAACGAGGGGACCTGCAGGTTGCTGCTTGTGTTCTCGCGCTTGCCGCAGACCTGTCTCATGTATGCTCCTATTAGTTTCCTAATGTACACCATGCTTACGCCTGCATATTATAGAGCTGCAATTACTCACTACGCACCATCTAGAGTGTTCCGGTGCTTGGGCCGCGCTTTGTATACGTTGACACAGTAAACGGCATGACCGCAAGGCCACTCCACACGCTGCAGTCCCTTCAGCAGCAACTTATATCCGTGCACTGACCTCACTATACTTCCATGGATGTTGTCCTGGCTATTGAATCCTTGACCGCCATTGGGGACAACCATGAGCTTTGTGAACCGCCTCCCACTCACCATTGCTTCCTGCTACGAGGTCGTGCATCTCGAGCTGACTCGTGACGAAGACCATGGCATAATTGATGACGACCTTGCTCACATCATCCCTTGGTGTCCCAACCTCGAGACGGTTCGTCTTACTGGCATCCCCGACCTCACCGATCGGACAGTCATCCTCCTGGCACGTACCGCATCTCAGCTCCTCGAGCTCGACATATCTGGCTGCATACATATCACAGACACCGCCATCTTGGAGTTGGCGAAGTTGGCGACCGATCTTGAGGCTGTCAAACTGAACGGTCTCGCGACGCTGACAGACCCCTCCATCTCGGCTCTTGCTCGCTCGCTCACAGAGTTGTCCGAGCTGGAGATCTGCAACCTCCCTCTCATCACTCCCTTGACTATCCGCGCCATCTGGACCTTCTCAGCAGGCCTGAAGCGGCTCAAAGTGGCCCATTGCACACATCTGACTGACAAGGCATTCCCGTATCCTCCTCCTCGTCGAGAACGCATCGCAAGAAGAAGTCGCACGAGCACCGCCTTGTCAGTATCTGCAAACCAAGATCCTTCTCGGTCATCCAACGGCACCAGGCCCTCTACCTGGCTAGATGACCTTCCTCAACTGGAGTTCTCGCCTGGACATAAACTTTCCGACCTTCGCCTCCTTGACCTCAGTTACTGCGTGCAGCTGACTGACATCGCGATCGCTGGCATTGTCGCGTATGCACCCCGGATACAGCATCTTAACTTGTCAGGATGCATGGCACTCAGCGACAGCGCGGCGGAGGCTATCGCAACATTGGGCTCGCATCTGAATGAGCTCACTATGCCTCGATTGGGGTCGCTCACAGATCGCGGTGTGGTGAGCATCGTACGGACCTGCACACAGATGAAGTCGGTGGACGTGAGCTGTGAGTCATCTATCCTGTTCCCCCGCCTTGTCCAGCCGACCGCTGACTGTTCTCATGGCATGTTACAGTCAATTCTCGCCTCACCGATCTCGCCGTGATGGAGCTGGCGACGCTCCAGCATCTCCAGCGGCTTTCTGTCGTTGGGTTGAAGCATCTCACGGACAATGCGGTTCTGTTCCTGGCAGAGCATACTCCCACCCTCGAGCGTCTGCACATCTCGCGGTGCAGGCAGCTGGGACTGGATGCGTTGCACGTTGTGTTGCGTAAGCTCGGAAAGCTAGAGCACCTCAGCGTATCGGCGGTCCCGGCACTGAAGCGCAGAGGCGTAGAACGCTTCTCGGAGCGCCCACCACCGGTGCGTGGCAAGCCACTCTGTCCGAGTGTCTCCCAATCTAATCTTCTCGCCTGTGCATGTCGACTTTATATCGGCTTGATGGCAGCTGTATCATGAAGACAAGCACGGTATATACCGCGTCTACCGCGGTGAGAATATTCATTCTTTGAGGCGATTCTTGGACAAGGAGCTAGGGCGGCTACGTGAGGCAGAGGAGAAGAACATTGTTTTCGTGCCCAGAGCTGATGATAGTACGGACCTATACTAACTCGCCGCGAGTGATTGGCGGCGTAATGGAAAGTATGTTTGAATTGGTCCAGTGACTGGTGCGATAGCCGTTGACATTACGTGCGACTCCATACAGATTAACCTGATATACTATTTCACCTCAGTCGCCTCCGCTTCTTGCCCTGCACTGTCATACTCTTACTATAAACCAATCCATGTGTGAATTCTAACTCCCACGACCCTTGATGACGTACGCTGTGGTGGCTAAACTGAGGGAAATCATCCCAAGGTATTTCAAAGTTACAGTATGACACGGCGACCTGGGAATCTTGTATGGCATTGTGTTCGAGCTGAATTTTAGCAATTCAAGCACTCGGTCAAGACCCGATATGAGTGCACTTGAAACTTAATAACAGGCAGGGTCGCCAGGAAAGGCAGACCATACCACCCTGCACTTCTGCTTCTCTGCTGCTGCAGGCACTATAAGTTCAAAGGCCGGCAGTAGGTGAAAACTTTCAAGGGAGCCGAGAAGCATGTCTAAATATACTTGCTAGTAGCCAGATAAGCAATAAGTAATGTGTTCTTTACACACCTTCCTTCAACCGTGCCTCCGCATAGCGAGATGCGTGTAGTGGGCGTCGAATTCCCCTCATGTCCTGTCATTTTAATTGGAGTGCTTGGGTCAAGGTCGTCCTGTTGACTCTTGTATGTTAGCAGACACAAGCCCGCGCGTGAATATTCTGCATGAGGGATTGTTCCAGCTTTGCGGAAACGACCTAGTGTAGCATAATAGAAGCCACGATTAACAACTGGTTATGGGCAACGCCGGGGTCAGGTACGGATTCTCTGAATCTGCTAAGGTTTGAACGACAGGATCGACGTACCACCTACGAGGAACTGGATCCACTCCACAGTGCCGTGGTGCATGGCTGGAACACACCGATCTGTAGTGAAATTCAAGAACACATGAATGTTCCCGCACAAACGTCCTCCGCAGCATGCAAGAGGCAATGTCCACTATATCATACATCCTGCCCGCAGGCACGTCAACCATTGACATAGGCACAGGTACTATCGCGGTGAGCTGTAACGGCACTAGGCCTGGTACTTGTGCAACCTTCCCTGGCGCAATCAATCACAAAAGAACAGAACACGGAGATGAGCTGACTGAGCGTCGGTGTGATGTCTGCGGCTGATGCAATAGAATGCGCCGTGGGAGCCCTGCTTCAGAGAATGAGATAGCGACAACGTAACATAGAAATGACTCCGAGTTGTCTCTTGACGGCACGGCAGCGGAGACCAAGGTCGGGAGAGGTAGAGATAGAGGTAGAGAAATGGGAATCGGTAGTTTCTTGTCTGCGTAAGCTTCAAACTCCCTGATGTTGCGAGATAACCAAGACGCCCAGTGCAATGCTGATAAAGAGCTTGCCATAGCATGCCGTACGCCATGCCCTAATACATTCACCAGGTAGCAAGGATCATCCGCATGTACAATGAGTAGCGGGCCATGATCAGAAGATGTGCGCCGATACGGCCAGCTACTGCGCGCCATGTATGTTTTGCAAGCAAACTTCTCTCAAGCGGACAGTGTTTGCCGCATTTCCCCACCAGGGATCTCTTGCGGCAGCGCCATGCACGGTGAAGCCAGAGCGTGCAGAGCGGGCCCGCGCCGGCACAACACAAGGGCTGGACGGCATGAAAACTAGGCACAGGGGTATCGCTGCGGGCATCGCGACCACTGGAGCCTGGCAGAAAGATATAAGATGACATGAGGAAGAAAGAAGCCAGAAAACAGAAAACAGAAGACGGGTGGTCATCGCCGCCAGAGCGCTTACGGTGTTTGCGATGTCGCGTCTGCAGCCGCGCATACAGTGCATCCGTATGTGGCCGCCGAACGTGCGCGGCGATGGTGCGAATATATAAAACGCAATGATTATCGGGCGAGAGGCGGGGGGAGAAACTTAAAGTGTGTAAAGGTGAAAGCGAAGGCAGGAGCATCATGCGGTGATCGCATTCGCGGCGACAAGAAGGCCCGCGCGTAGCCTTATTTCCGCATGCAGCGCAGGATGTTATGGAGGATGTGCCTCAAAGACCGCGAGACCTGCTTGCCAGACGTACGACAAGCCCGAAGAGATGGGACGCGTTCAGCAATCGGGGATCGTGGATTGGTACATGATCCCTTCATGATCGGCATACCGAAGTACAGTTGGTTTTGCTGGAGAACGCAGAAGAGAGCGTCGCAAGAAGATGTTACATGATTGAAGGTAACGTACCATAATGAGTCATGCTAGTAGTTCTCTGAGTTTGCAACTGAACGCAAATTCCAATTTCTCAACATCCGCCAGCTGGCCATAGGAAAAATACTGAACATGAGTTGCCAACGAGAGATGGTCCAACGAGATACCCGCAAGATTTGAGCTTGCAGGTAACAAGAGGGAAAGCTAGCACTCCGTGGTGGCGCCATGCAACTTCGACTATGGTATGGAAGACGGGGACGTCATGAGATGCACATGCACGAGCGGGCAAACGGCAGCGGGAGAAATGTAAATCCTGACGGGAAAGCAGAGGTTATGTTGTCCTCAGCGCGACCAAAGGTTTCTAGGGCGCAACAATGCCAGCTTGGCAGGCATGGTTTCATTGCATCAGTGACAGAAATCATGGCCGGTCGACATTCTTAGGTAAAGGTGTAGCGTCAGCCATCCACGAGAAGAAACGCGGGAGCATAGGTACAATGCTGCATTAGACACCTTGACGGGCCCGCACAGGCCATGGGCGGCTGGGCATTGCCAGAAGGCCAAGCACATACCTATCCGCGGATGCATCTCGCCCGGCTCCGCGCGGAGAACTTGATATTGTCCGAGTGTCGGGACGGGCTCTTGACTAGTCTAGTATGCACACCATGCCGGCGGAGTTAGCTCACCAGAAGGGCTCTCGCAACGCCTAGCCAGGGCGGCTGAGTCATGAGAAAATGAGTCGGTGTGCGCGCTGTGCTGGCCGTGCGATGTACATCCTAGGGAGATAGGTGTGCGATTGACAATTGTACTGCCACAATGGGGTAAGTAGAAGGATCGCTTTATCGGCACCTATTTCTACTTATCTCTGCTTATTTCTTTTCTAGTAAGCAGGAATAAGGACCTTAATAAAGCGGTAACAAGAAGGTTTCCTGTTGTGGAATCCGCGATCGCGATCGTGCCGTCAAATTGGCGCGGGCAACTCTGTTATTCTCGGGGGTGTGCATCCGCAGCGTTTGTACCGCGCAACACACATCTAGATGTTATGTCCGTGTGCGATAGTCGAAGTCTCGCTTCTGCTCTATTGAACGGTATTAATCTTATAAAATGACGCATATAATAACGACCTCAGTAATCCGGTTACTCCGTCTTGACACACCTAATTCAGAGACACCGGGGTGATCAAGAAGCAAAAGTACCAATGAGTATAGCAAAGATCTAGGTTCTGCTGACGCACATCTCGTCAGCGCGGCACAACAAGCATATGAGGAGCGTGACGATCACTTGGGTCTCATATCATGATGTTCATTGAATTCACAGTGCGTGGACATGGCCTAGAAACCTATTGATTAATATTTGCCATGGGTGCGTATTGCCCATTCCAGGTGTCGCTGCTGCTCCGGAAAATCCCTTTGTTTGTGTCGGAATATGACACAGCTGTCATTCGTTCTTCTGTTACTCCTGTTATCCGTGGTCTCCTTAGCTGACCAGAAACGGACAGTGATGACAGTCGTTCGCTATCCTCATGCTTCTCCGTTTGTTGACAGCTGCGTCCCGACTCGGCGGAGGAGGAGGATCCTGCTCAGGTCCTGGACCTGCCTAGCCGCGCAGATTTCCCAAGTGCAGTTGACATCTCACTTCCGCCCTTATAAGATGTCCTATACAGCCGATGTACATATAGACCGCTTATTGGTGCAGCTTGGCCACAAGCAAGCTCAGATTCGCCGAATTTCCGAGTTGCGTTGTCCCTTTCCCTTATTGCTCATTTGTCGCCATGGACTATGATGCATTCGACGCGTTGCTTCATCACATCTTCAAACAGGTTCGTCGTAATCACGTTTTGTGTCTCGCCTCGCATCTCACATTTCCTATGTGCAGACACAGGCCGACGCTTGGTTCAAGCCCTCGCAGGAGAACATACATGCGGGTGTCTGCCTTAGGGTCGCCGCAGGACACTTCCGCGTCTTCCCTTACGAGAACCGCCACCTGGAGCCATTCGAGGCGGCGGTGAGAGCTCTCAACCCGGTCGTGGCAGTCAAGATTCGCAGTGCAGCCATCCATGCCGCACTCGCGACGGTGTGCGTCTCTACCAGCGGATCTGATACGTGGCATGGCTGACCTTGATAACCAGCAAAGAAGATGCCGATGTCATCTTCGTTGATGTGGACACCCGCATCCAAATTCTGGACACGATGATGTTCCTTCCTCGTGCAGACAAGGAACAGTGTGCTGCCTTCATCGTAAGTTGGCTATGTCACTACCGCATTGACGCGTGCCAGCTAATGCTGAACACCCCCAGCGCGACGAGAGCGTTCTCGTTGTATGGTCGTATTCGCTAGACAATATCATCCCTACGTGCAAGGACTTCGAGGAGAAGCTGATTCAACTCGTATGGAAGCACCGATCCGCGTTTGCGTCGTTTGGCGGCTCCACGGAGCCATCGACTGCGGCTTCTGACGTCTATCTCGCCGAGAAGGGCACTTTGGCTGTCATTGACGAGCAGGAGGTCTCTGCGATTGCGAAGGCGAAGGACACACCGAAGAAAAAAAAGAAACGGAACTGCGGTCTGGGCTACTGGGTTTCGAATAAGGACGACGTGGAGAAGTTTATGCGGGGCCCGTCGCATCGACCCCATCGCCTCTTCTCGCCTGTCTATAACGGTCTCGGTGCCGCGCTTGCGACGTGTAAGTTCGTCGTCGCGTGTATAAGCGCTATACTAACTTACGTCTCTCAGACTTTATCGCCAGCGGTATTAGCACTCTCATCGAGGAGACCGTCTTAGATGGTGTCTACACTCGCTTCGCACTTATCGCGACGACACCTTTCCTCTTCTGTGTCGCATTGGTGGGGAGACTTGATCCATAGCTAGTTCATTCACTGACATACTACTAGTTCTTCTGTCTTCAGATTATCACCAACGTCTCATTTGTGTGCGTATGCTGCATTTTAATCTTCAATACAGGCCCCAATGATTCGTCATAGCCTTGGCCCTGTCGCTCAATACCACGAGAACTCGAAATACTATTCAGCAGTCCCTCCAGCACCCAACAAGGAGGTGGACTCCAACTTGCCGCAAATTACCATCGAGATGCCTGTCTACAAGGAGAGCCTAAAGGAGACCATGTAAGTCTGCTGCATATGACCATTTGCAATCCAGTATGCTATCGGGCGCTGTTGAACTCAGCGCCCTGCGAGCTCAATCAAGGACGATTAGTTGTCTGTTAAACTCAAGCGGGATTTACGCTTATATCCGACTCATCCATGATGCTTGTTTGACGTTTTCGCTCAGGAGCTAATCCGTTGCCCGATACCTCACCAGTGCTCCGTCGGTATACTCGCTCAAGAAAGCAATGCAGACGTACGCTCGCCAGGGCGGTACCTCCTCCATCTTCGTTCACGACGATGGTCTTCAGCTCGTCTCTGAGGCGGATCGCGCCGAGCGCATCGCATTCTATGCGGACAACAACATTGGCTGGGTCGCACGCCCTCCCCACGATAACGCACCTGATGGGTTCAAACGCGCGGGCCGTTTCAAGAAGGCATCGAATATGAACTATGGGCTTGCGCTGTCCCTTAAACTCGAGAAGCATCTCTTGGCGCTCGAAGCGGAGGCGGCTTTACATGGCGGGGAGGATGCGATCTCACAAGACGGCGAATGTCTCGAGGACAAGGCGATGAACCTGGCGATTGAACAGATATTCGAGGAGAGTGGGCGGCGCTGGCGGCCATGGGCGAGCAATGGCAAGTCACTGCGCGCCGGTGAGATTATCCTGATTGTTGACTCGGATACCATCGTACCCGAGGATTGTCTGCGTGATGCGGCGCGGGAGCTGTACGAGTGCCCGGAGGTGGCGATCATCCAGCACGAGTCGGATGTGATGCAGGTGGCGCACCACTACTTCGAGAACGGAATCGCGCATTTTACTAGGAGGATCAACAAGTGCATCTCGATGGGCTGCGCCAACGGCGAGGTAGCGCCGTTTGTGGGGCATAATGCGTTCCTGCGCTGGTCGGCGCTGCAGGACGCTGCTTTCGTCGACCCGGCAGACGGCATCAAGAAGATCTGGTCCGAGTCGAATGTGTCGGAGGACTTTGATATGGCATTGCGGCTGCAGCTCAAGGGATATAACATCCGATGGGCGTCCTACTCCGAGGGCGGCTTCAAGGAGGGCGTGTCTCTGACATGCGATGATGAGCTGAACCGTTGGCAGAAGTATGCATATGGTGCGTGGCTCGTGCTTGTGCAAGATCTCATACGCTAACCATTGCCTGTCAGGTTGTAACGAGCTCATATTCAATCCGCTCGTTGACTGGTGGAAAATGGGCCCTATCACGAAGCAGCTACGTGTCTTCATCTGGTCTGATGCGCCGGTTCATTACAAGTTCACGATGCTTTCCTGTATGGATCAATCTCCTGTGATTTCTCTCTCCAACGCTCACTCGTGACTTCTCGCAGACATGTTCTCTTACTGTTAGTCGCTTCTGCCTCGTGAAGTCCTTGCCTCTGAAACCATTCTCTTTACAGATGGTATCTCTGCCGCGTTCGTGCTCTCCTTGTCAAATTACCTGGTGTTGGGTTGGGCGCTCACTGTCAGGATAAGCTGTTATCTTTAGTGAATACCTGCTCATGCCATATATGTGATTGCAAGGTCGACGGCTTCTATGAACACAGCTTCGAGATCTGGCTCGCATGTACGGTCGTATTTCCAGGCGCGGGCAACTTCGGCTACACGCTGCTGCAATACCGTCTCGGTCAACGCAACCTCCTCGACGCGCTCGTCGAGAATCTGACATGGGTGCCCTTCTTGTGCGTCCTTCCCGCGCCGTGTTTGCTTTCGTCAACTGAACTGTGCTTCAAAGCTTTTTTTTCTTCGGCGGCCTGTCCATCCACCTCTCGCAAGCGCTACTCGCGCACCTGTTCTCGTACAATATCGCCTGGGGCGCGACGAAGAAGGAGGTCGAGCGGTCGAACTTCTGGCTGGAGGTGCCCAAGATTCTTAAGCGGTTCTGGCTCGCACTCGTGCTGTGCATACTCGCGTGCATCTTGATGATCGTCATGACACTCAACTTCGTCCCGGAAGGATGGAGGATCTACAATTATGACTGGGCAGTCATCTTCCCACTAGCGTGAGTTTTCAGATCTCTTATAACAATGTACCGAGCTGATCCAATATCTCACAGAATCACTGCAGGGTCTCATATCCTCTATCCGGTACGTACGAACCATGATTCACCATACGGTTTCCTTATGCTTTTGTGGTCGCCAATAGATTGTACTGAACCCATGGTTCATGATCTTCTCATATTGACAAGTGTTGGGTTTATGGCTGGTAATTGACAGGACATCACGCGCTGCTTCGCATAACATCGCTCCTTTTCCCCTTGCGACATTGTATCACGACAATGTCATATAGACTTGACTAAGCCCCACGCACTTGACTCTTCGTCGCTGCGGAGCTCTTTCGTACACAAGTCGTGTATTTGAATTGCTTTTTACTTGCTCGTTCGTACTGCCATTTGTCTCGAACACTTCTAAAGTCCTCTGTCCCGTGTCACTGTATCGGCTACAGGTGCCACGGGGGTCGAGCTGCCTGCCTCTCGCTTGGAATTCAAGAGATGTGCGGCGTAGCCCTAATATGGTCGTGGCTGGTATTCCCAATCATGTCAACCCGTAATGAACTTGGGTACTACTCTTCATTTGCAAGCGAACTGTGCCACAGTTCGCTCAGCAGTGTGTGCGCCGATGCGCCCGTAAAGAAGAGATTATGTTCACACGACGCATGCCACAACAGCGACCTCTATCCAATTATGCTTTCATGCATACGAGTCTCTGATCCCTTTCTACTTCCACTAACTTACGCTGCACGGCAAAGACGAGGCAGACTAGATGGTGTGGGTGATTCAGAGTGATGCCAGGCTTCTGAGGGTGCGTCGGCCGGCCACCCCTGGGATCTGACATGGATAAGCCGAGACAATGCCGGGAGTGAAACGAACTCGACGTCTCGAATCTATTAGTAATCGCGACTTCCATCCCGTTGGAGAAGGCATCTTACCTGTTTTGGACACTTTCACGGACGATCGATCACTCTTCACCTCTACTTCTCCTAGTACATCATTATACTTTCTTGGTGGCAGCACCCCGTCACACCTGCCGAAAAGGGTCATATACATATATAAGACAGCGATGACGCCGAGCAACCCAGATCTTCTCCTAGACTCCAACTTCTCCTCACCGGCCCTCTTGTCTGACTTATCTGGTACCGTCTGATGACCTTTCCGAATGCCTTGCCGTGGTCTCTCCCACATTGTAGGAGTTTTATACGCAATTTCTTCTTCCTAAAGTGAGAAGGCACGAAGTGTGAGTGATGCATGTATCTCAACGAGAGGAGATCTCTTCCAACTCCGTGGTCGTTGTCCAAATAGCGCTTCACTCCAAACAATGGAAGCACTTCAAAAGACGAATATCCCGAACTCCTCAGTGAAAAGCGACTGTCTCTTGCATACAATGGCTGATTGTGAAGTTAGCTACTAAATGGCACCGAGTCCCCCTTCATCTGCCTTCTTTCGGGCACTCGCAACTTCGCGCGTGATTGTGTGAGGCAGAGTTGAATGAAAGCAGCAGGTGATCGTATGTGTGCATCTTATAGAATCTCCAACCTAGCTCTGGTTGCCGTCCTCCAGCATGGTCTCGTCCTGCTGCACTGTCGTGGAATGAGATGTCGTCCTAAGACAGCCGAGGCCTCTCAGCACGCCAAAATGTGCTTGGTTGCACACACTGCACATAATTCTCTAGGGCTTCCCAAAAATTCTCATCATGTGGACCGCCACTCAAGACAGCTTGGCTACCATGTAGGTCATCCCTCGACTCCTCGGGCTTGATATCCCTGGCTGCAAACGTGTCACAGACCCCTCTGTTTCAGCTTTTGCTCGTTCCCTCACGGACTTGTCCCTCTCTCTCATCACCTCCTTGACTATCCACGCCCTCTGGACCTTCGCATCTGGACTGAAGCGGCTGAAGGTAGCGCATTGCACAAATCCGATCGACAGGAGGTTCCCGCATCCACTGTCTCGCACACAATGCGTCGTGAGCAGCGCGTTGTCAATACCACGATCGTTCTCGCTCAATCGACGGCAGTCGATATTTTATCTTGCCAAACGGTTTCCTATACTGAAAGTCTTGCTTGGGCATAATCTCCCCCTCCCTGAGCTTCGATCTAATGGTTTCAGCTATTATATGCAGCTGACTGACATCGCGATCGCTGGAATTGTCGCATCTCACATGTCTGGATTCATGGCCCTCTGTGGTCACACGACGGAGGAATTGAGCTGGCTCATGGACTATGGCGTCATGAGCATTGTCTGCGCCTGCACCCGGCCGAAGTCAGTAGATGTGCGCTGTGAGTCGCCTACTTTCACCCACCTTCTCTGTCCAGCAGACCACTGACTGTTCTCATCGCATGTTATAGTCTACTCTCGCCTCACCGATCTCGCCGTGAGGGAGGCTGGTGATTCTCCTGCACACCTAACGGCTCTCCGTCGTTGGATTGAAGTATCTCATGGATAATACGGTTCTGTCCTTGGCGGAGCATACCTCAGCGCTCAAGCGCCTGAATCTCTCACGATGCAGGCCGCTGGAGAAGCCGAAAAAGCTAGAGCACCTCGGCGTGTCAACGATCCCGACATACTGGAGCGCAGTGACGTAGAACCCTTCTCGGATCGCCTACCACCGATGCGTGGCAAGCCATGTTCAATCTACCTCTGGTTCTAATATGCACAAGTTGTTCCCATTTGTTACTTCGACTTGACATCAACTAGTGAATGCATCCACCAGTGGGTCATTATGCTACCTATCGCGTCTACAGCAGTCGATAATGTGCGCCCTGCAACATGTTAAAGACGAAATAGCGGTACGCCCACGTGAGGCAGAGGAGAAGAACGTCATTATTATGACAGCTATTGGGCACTACAATCGACTGCTCTGTATAGATCAGCCCGATATACTACAGCACTTAAGGTGGCCTCCGGGTCTTGCATTTCGCTTCCTTGTCACGCTCTTATCTTAGAGTCTTAGAGCAAGCCATGTGTGAAATCTAATACACACGACCTCCGTTGCAAGAACTACACGCCTTGCAGAACTCTAACACCTCATCATTTTCAACACAGATCTGGATAGTAGCGAGCGCAAACGACATGCTTCTCGGCGTACTTGAAGGACATGTGTCTTCTATGATCAGCCTCGAGTAACCTGCATGGGGAAAAGGAGCCTGGAGGGAGTACATGATGGTGTGTGTTCTTCTTCCCAGTGATCCCAAGGTATTCATGCCAAACGGTGAGCAGTGACAGCGTGCATCTTGCCTGTATCCTCCATGCGGAGCTACAACAGCCCCGACGCCGTCCTGATGTCAATCCCAGAACGGAGAAGAAAGAAACCCAAAAACTATTTGGCCAACGCCGGGGTCGAACCGACGACCTTGGCGTACCGCGAAGGTATTAGCACCACGCTCTAACCAACTGAGCTAGTCGGCCATGACCAAGCTAGCTATAGGTACACACATGTTCTGCACGTTACGTTATTGTCTCTCTTCGAGACCGTGGACGTGAGCCTCTTTTGGACGCCCTTCGCGGTTGTTAAGTGCCTCGTTAAGTGCCACGAACACATCAGCTCATATAGGAGCGTTTTTAATGTAGTGACTGAGTATATGGCAAGACAATCATGGTTGAGAAGCACTCGCGATACTATGGCAAGAACTAATACAGGTTTGAGTTACGACCAAGTTGGTCGACATTAACTCCATCCAAGGGTGTATACATAATCCCATCCCGTTTAGCGCAGTTTCATCAATGGTCACGTAAGACAGTATGATGAGTAGCCACAGCAGAGTGCAGATGCAGCGCGGTATCTCTACCCATGGCACGTCGTGCACCCGAACATGCTCTTTCAGGAGGGGTGTCTGGTGCTGTCAGACTTTATTGTCTGATTGGTGCCAAAACATCGGCTCATCATCTGCATTTGACACATGGCGGATGAGAAGGCAGGTCAGAGGCAAATAGCAAAGAGGTCATTTTCTGAAGGTGAAGCACTTGTTCGATCGATACTCCATGCAAGAAGTACCCTTTATTTAGTGCATGTCAGGGCGAGGAAGGGGCGCTGGCAAACAACCTATTGCTCCACCGGAAGACAACTAGTAGGTCTAGCCTGAGAACTCGCCTTGTTTTTTGAAAGAGCGCTGCGATACGGCGTCAAGAACTCGCCTTGTTGAAATATCGTAGGTCCGAGAACAGGTTTGGGTACGTCGGCGGACACGCCAATGAATGCAGCAAGGCTCGTCGATATGTCAATGCAGAGGGCAGATGTACGTGCCGTTGGATCCGGTTACCTGGCGGTAGTACTAGCGGCGCACGTTCTTGGGGTGAGACAGTTGGTATGGCCGAAAACCTACGACCTCGTACGTTCGCGCCATACAACACGTTGCCGTCTCGAAGGGCAATCGGTGAATGTCCAGAGTAGGCAACCTTTCACCTGGTACCGGACTTCACGTTCGCCGGACGCTGGAATGGTGCGGGGCCTGTAGCAAGTGGGCATATGGCGACTATGATAGTGATTGATATGTGTATCAAGTGGTATCAGCGTCAGCACTTACCTTTCTTATCCACTGCGTCCTCATATTTGCAGTGGTTAGCCTTCTGTGGCGGGCCTCGAGGCAGGGCAGTGGGATTCGAGACACGAGAACTGGGTACGGGAACGCGAAGGCTTGCCATTACGTGCGCGGGGGTGCTGACAGGCCGATGATATCATGTTCGCGACCGTAAAGCGGGATAAAAGACAGGCGAATAAGAGTGTGAAGGTGTGCTTTTATATGCAGGAAGCGAACATGCACGTATCACACACACCTGTGTCTTATCTCGGCAGTCAATTGCGGATAGCTTCTGGCGCCAGCAACAGGAACGTGGCCGCTGGGATGGCCCAGGCATGTCCATCATTCGAACCGGGAAGTCTATCAGGAGCAGATGCTTCCGCCCAGAGGAAGAAGTGGATTCATGTGGACGTTGCAAGGATGACTGCCTAAAACGGCCTAGCTTGATATGTACCGGAGATGTGAGTGTGAAGAAGCCGATGGCTTGGTCGGCGCCCATTTTGGCAGGAATCTTAGCGAAAAATGGGCGTCTGCTCGCTTGAGCGGGCCGCGGCCGGAAATAGAGCTCAGCATCGAAAATGGCGTCAGCAGGAGCAGGCACGACTGTGGAAAACATCACCCGATGGCCGCAACCATATTGTGCGAGTGAATTGCGCATTATTTGTGCATTTAATCCCGACGGAGCGGAGGACGCGTACGGTGCCGGCATGCTGTGCAGAGCAAAAGAGCAGAGTCAGATCATTGCGGGTGATATCTGATTGGCTGCGGACGCGGCGGGACGAGAAAAGACGCGTTAGCAACCGAGACGAACGTGTACGCGCACCGCACACACTCCTTCCAACGCGTTCTTTATAGCTCACTCAGCATGCACAGATAATAGCTCTCCTCGGAGGCACTGCTGCCCGCGCGAAGCCCCTGCTAAACACGCGCTAGTAGCTCCTTTCTCGTCGTATTTTTCGTATCTAGAATTTACTCGCTCAATTTATAGGGCTGCTCCACACCGCGCAAGCCGCTAGACTGCCGATATACCCTTAGATATTAGACCGCCGCTGCCCGCCCCCGCGCCCCTTTGCTCCCTACCGCGAGGTGCCTTCGCCCACCGGCCCACATCCCCGCGTTCTGCCAACACGAAGCACCGAAGGATCTACTCTATCTCGCCCACCTTTGCGCCCAGGGTTTCTTATCAGCCACGACCCACACCGGAAGCACACCGAGCAGCCATTTGTGTTGCTGCACACACGGGGCTGACAAGATCATCACCACCGTGCTGACTGACTGCCTTCTGGTCAGTTTTCCACCCATTGATCCCGGAGTGCGTTCTCACCCAGCTATCTCTGCACCGCACAGGTCCTACCCCGCATTCCACCCCACGCCCCCCGCCTTTCCCCCCTTCATATTAACGACGTCTCGGTTTAGAACAAGCATTCCCAGCCACAGACGAATTTGCAAGGCCCGCTCGGCATAGCCTTTGTCTGTCCGTGTCAGCCGTTCGTTTCCCTTTTCACTGTCCCGCTCTCTTCCCACTGCGCAACGTGTCTGGTCCACGACCCCCGCCCTCGCCCCTTCTATGGAGGTGGTCCCGCCCATTCCCTCATGCACGCCACCCTCGTCGAACAAGTCCCCGGCTCCCCCTTCGTCGTACGCCAAGCGTGCGCGAAGGAACTCGACGTCCTCGCAGTCTCTCCTCGCCCGGCGTGCTAGTAAGCCCGAACTCCTCAACTCGATCCTCAGTTTGTCGCCCTCGCCTTCATCTACGGCCCCGTCCCCTACTCTCTCCCGTGCGTCTTCCGCTCTCAGTCTGTTGTACACGCAGCCACATACGCCTGGCGAATCGCCGTCAGCGTCGTCTCTCGGTACTCATGCCAGCCCCAGTATAAGCATGTCCCCCGCGACCGCGACCGGGACTCTACGTGCTCCTCGCAAGGCCTCCAGCGCCACGCTTCCATTCATTCCGCTCACGCCCATAATGGCGTCGCCGCGACTGACGCCCGAGATTAGCGCGGCGAGGAGGGAAGATCAGGTGAGGCTCACGGGAGGCACGGGTGGGACGGATGCGGCAGGTCAGGGAAATTCCGAAAATAAGCACGGTGAAATTCCCTCGCGCCGGGACAGCGCACAGGAGGGCGACTATCTAACTTTGGGCGGGCAGGCGGCTATCCCGCCACCCACAGAGATTGCGGCACAGGCAGCGGGTAACGCGGGCTTACCCTTGACGCCGACATGGACCTCGACCCCGCCCACTCCACCGCCCAAGCTCACCGAAACGCCTGCTACGCCATCGAGTTCTTTAAGCAGACGAGGGACAAGAAGCAGGAGCAGGGGTAAGCGTCCCGTCTCTGTCGCCGTCGTCCCCGTTTCTCGCAGCTCCAGCTCCCCCTCACGAAGACGGCCGGCGCCCTCCATGCCCTCCTCGTCCTCCCTCGCGTCCACCTCCACAGCGACCTCCATCGCGACTGTGCGTGGGCGTCATCACAGCAGCCATGCGGGCGATGCATTCCGCATGACACTGGCCCCCCGGCGACGGTTGTCACTCCCGACGTTCTCGAAGGCGTTTCGTGATGACCCCGTACCTGCGCGTACGGGCACGGCATCGTCGTCCCCCACGCGCCAACCGAAACGCGCGCGCGAGCGGACGTTGAGCCCGCTGCGTGCGTCGATGGTCGCGAAGAACGGCAGTGCGCGGAAGCTGTTCACCCTAGACGGGGACACGGAAGGGAGCGACGCCGAAGAGGACCCTGAGCGGGACCAGGATCGGGAACGTGCGGCGGCGAGGGAGCGCATTCGGCAAGAGGAGATACAAGCAATAGCAGCAGCAGCGGAGGCACAGAGACAAGCCGATGCAGAGTTGCAACACGAAGAGGAGGAAGAGCGGGCGCGAGACGAGGCAAACCGAATGGCGATGGTGTCGGAGGCGGAGATGGAGAGGCTGCGGACGGGGACGCGGCGGTACCATGCGCTGATGGAGCTGCTCGCGACCGAGGTGGGGTACCTGATGGACCTGCGCGCGCTTGTTACAGTGCGTGCCCTCTTCTGTCTCTGGGACCTCGGCAGGATGCCTGGGTTGTGCTCACTCGTACCTGCCTCACCTAGGTCTACCTGGAGCAGCTCTCCACACTGACTGCGTCGCACCCCCCGCCGTCGACCTCTGCATTGTCCCTGCCCGCACTCGCTCGCAGTCTTCCGTCCTCTCGCTCATCGTTTCTGCTCCACCCATTATCCGCCCCTTCTCCATCTGCCTCCGCAAGCTTGCATCTTGAGACTGGATCCGATACTGGTCATGGGCCGCCCAAAGACGAGCCAGATCGGGAACAAGTGAAAGGAGCCAAGCGAGAAAAAAGCCGAGAGCGCAGCAGGGTTCGTGGCACGAGTAAAGTAAGAGAGGTAACGAAGGAGAAAGAGAAGAGTAGGGCGACGGATAAGAAGAAGGGCAAGGAAAAGGAGCTTGAGCCTGAGGGTCATGCCGACATGCTCAAGGAAGGTGATCACAGGGAGAAGGAGAACCTGACACTGACCGGACAGAACCACGACCCACATCACTTACGCAAGAGCAGCAGGGATGAGCAAGGAAACCCCCTCCCGACATTGCAATCCTCGAACAAGGGGAAACATGTCCGACGGCCACTGCTTGCGGAGAAAGATGTGCGAGCCGTGTCCAGGAATGCTGACGAACTGTTGCGGTTTCATGACCGCTTCGTACGCGAGCTCAGAGAAACAGTCGGTGACTACGGCCTGGGTAGGGCGTTCGTCACGGATCTTAGTGATGAAGGCAAGTCCTCCCCCAACGTCGATGATGCAGAACCCGTAGGCCTGGATCGCATCGACGAAGCTGTCTCGATCGTTGCGGAGAAGTTCATTAACCAGGTGCGTATTTGTGTTTCGATTTATGGTGGCAGATATCGACCTCTGAGCTCTGCTCTTGTTCAGGCGGCGTCCTTCAGCTTATACGAGGCGTTCTGTCCAGGGCACAACGAGGCCACAAATCTAATCCGCAATGTGCAAGAGACTTATCCGAGCGAATGGGATGCGTATGAGCAGCGCTGTTCGGCGCTGATATCCTATGCACTGGACTTCGGGGAAGGTACCTCAGAAGCGCATGGAGACGACCATCTACCAGGGAATGATAGTGCTCATCCGTTATCAGCGACAGCGGTAATGCCTCCCAGTCCGCCTGTTGCGGAGCCTGGACGCAAGAAGCGCAGACATTCTACATCGTCGCTAGCCATGCTCTCGTCGAATGCACATGCAGACTTCATGCCGCAGGTCGCAATGACGAAATCGGATCCTACGGAACGCAAGCGCGAGCACTCGAGCTCGAGCTCCGGACATGGCCACAGGACGGCGCAAGCCCCGCGCCTGAAGTTCCTCGACTACCTGATCAAGCCAGTGCAGAGGATATGTCGGTACCCGCTGCTGATCGACCAGTTAAGGACAAAGCGGCAGCGGACCCTCAGCACCGGCAACTTGCCCTCGCGGACAGACTCGACGACGCCGAACGCGGAGATGGGACTCGACGTGGCAGAGCGAGCTAGCGAGGCAATGCGAGTCGTTGTCAGCCTCGTTGACCGCGCGAGTGAAATGCAGGCGCAAATTATTCGTTCGGCCCTCATCGCGTCTCGCATGATCTTCACGCATCCTCCCGTGTCGCCCGCGTCTAATCACGGACACTCCGCCGCAGGCTCATCGAACCATCGGACATCTGCGCTTGGCAGGCCACAGGGTCTGACTCCCGAGTTCGTCGCATCGCTGGGACCGTGCCACCTGACGGGGGCTCTAGACGTCGTCCATCACCCGTCACCACTGTACGCAGCGAGCAATGGAGCGCTTCGAGCCAAGTATCTGGGTACTTTCCTTTACAAGGGTGGATACTTGATCATGGTCAAGATTCCGAAGAGCGGTAAGGTGTACGATCCGCGGTTCTGGTTCCCTCTGTCGGGGTATGAGCTGTTCGACTCTGAGGACGATGAGTGTGAGTGCTATGTCCACGCACGCGTTCGTGATCTGACGTCTTGCCGCTAGCATCATTGCCGTTTTCATTCCATCTCGTTGGCAGTGGACATCATCTGCAATTTGCAGCCGCCTGTCAGTCCGAAAAGGTCATGTGGATGACTGCCCTCCAGGAGTCTTTAACGTTCCCAGCGAATTGGACGAACGAGCCTGCTTCGAGCCTCCAGGTTGACGACAAAGCTCACGGCTCTTTTGCTGCGGAGGATGGTCCTGCAGAGTGGTCGATTACACCCCTTCCGACGATCCAGTCGCTGTCAGAGCTCGAAGGACAGGAAGAGCAATCCGCAGACGGACATGTTAGACCAAGGGCACTGATAGAGAATAGGCCCAGACCGTCCTCGCGTTTGGATAGTATGGCGCTCAAGCAAGAGCACATGCAGGTGTCGTCGTTCGCCGCACTCAGTCGGAGGTCGTCCACGGCATCCGTCAAGGCCTTCTTCTCACCGATGAGCCTTGATACTATTACACGGATCGCCAGACCCTCCCCTCAAGTACGACAACACGTAGACCACGGTCTCCATGACGTCTTTTCCGAGAAGTGCCTAGCTGCCCGATCCCAGTCACTTCTGCGCGAGGAAGACTTGTACCAAGCTCGCAGGAGACCAGGTACGAACGTGTCGCGATCAAACTCGGGACTGAGCATTACAGGCGCCATGGGTCTTGCTGCGAGGCGGCGATACGATAGCGTGCTCGTTTCCCGGCGGAAAGGGTCCCTTGATGGTGGCACAGAACATCCCACGGATCTGGAGGTCGGCGGAAAGAACTTGACAACCCTGTCAGGGAAAGCGAAGTCGATGGCTTCGAAGCGACGCAAGCGTCCTCTTCCTTCTGTTGTCCCGGCTGTGGCATCTAACCTGGCCAAAGTCGAATCTGAAGCGGAGCTAGACGCGCCGAAAACGCAGAGTCCTACGGGTGTAGACTCACCGTTCCCTGCGTCCCACTGTTCCTCGACTGCATCGTCTAACGCTGGTTCTGCTCTGCCGAGCCCGGTCGACTTGATCGTGCCCCTGCCTACGTATGCTGTTCACGACGGGACACTCCGTCAGTCGGATATGCTTGGCGTGGAGGAGTCGAAGGGGAAGCGTGCGCGATCTATGGCGGACAACGTGCGGTACTTTTTCACGTCTCGTCCGGCCTCCCCGTCATCGTCTTCCGGCCACCACTCTCCTACACCTCCCCCAACTGTTCCTTTGGAACCCGAGGTGGACCCTCAGACAAGTTTCGTGCAGTGGTTAAGGAAGGGCTCATTGCGCCGTCGAGTGCAGAGCTCTCCAGAGATGCCTCAGGATGAGGGCCAGCCTGCTAGTCCCGGGCGTGCCTCGGAAGAAAATCGTGGCTCATTCTTAGTGCAAGTCTCGTCGAACAAGGTGCAATCCTCAGCTTCCTCTCCAGGTGCCGGCGATCCGTTGTCGGGCAGTCCTCGGCGAAGCTCCCTCATCGACTCCCCTTTGAATAGGCGACGATCTCTCTTCGCACCGACTTCGCGTTCACGCGATGTCAGTCCACAACAAGAGCCTTCCGGAACTCCCGCTGTGCCCCGAAGAACGCTAAGGAACGTATTATTCTTCCAACGCTCTAATTCCTTCACGCCCATGAAGTAGCGCGGGCTTCGACATGCCAATATACCTATACTTATTCGTGCTCACGTTTAATGTTATCACTTGAATCGCATAATGTGTCTCGTTGCATTTCATGCCAGTCTACACCTTGTCTTATTCGTACGGACGATCACTGCACGTATACCTTTGCATGTATATGCCTTCTGTACATCATTTTCCAACAGCATCAACCCAGTCACCTGCGTTGCAATTAAAGATTCCTCTGCTACAACGTACCTCGGAGTGTGCGGCCTCATGTCCTGCTATCCCTGAGTGACATCATTATTACCTAGCATGGCAATCCCTTTACCCCATGTGTTAAATTGTTAGGATAGACCAAAAGGCGAGCGCTTAAGGCTTTCCAAGTTACTGCGATGGCAATCTCAGTCGTGCCTCTGCCAGCTTATCCGTCTTCCCGCGTACGGGCCTCGCTTTCGCCATCTCAACTCGTATCACTGCACCAAACCATCACCTCCGCCCTCGCACAAGCTCTCGCACTTCCTCCCGCTCAATGCGATTCGTCCACTACTCGTACTTTTGTCTCGTCTTATGCCAAGGATGCTGCACACACCGCGCTGCAGCACCTCATCTGGAATGATGAGCAGAAACCGTCCAAAGTCTTTGCAGACCTTTCCCAGATCGAAAGGACGATCCGCCAACGCGCATTCTACCTTGCTGAACGGCTCGCTGCCTCTGCGTCGCTTGATCTGCAGACCTTGTTCGATCTCTGTGTAGCGTATGCGCCGACAAACGCTACACGTTTACGCAATCTTCTCTCATCTGCTTTCTCGCACAATGCATCCACTCTCTTCAAGGCAGTTCAGGGTGAAGCAGTTCCAGCCTTCACTGCAATGTTATCCACACCTTCTCAAGGCCTCTACGGTCTGCGTAAGACCGCTCACATTCTGCTATGCTTCCTGCGCCCAGCGCCCGCTGATCTTGTACGGCCGTTCGCGCGAGACAAGTCCTTCACGCTCGCCCTTGCGCGCGCGTACGATCACGGGCTTGCTAACTTCGCCCAGTCGTATGGCGGGCTCCGCCTCCCATCAAATGGCGATATCCAAGCCAGCCGACTCGACGAATGGGAACGCCTCTTCCTCGAGACCAAGGTTGCACTCCTTGACAGCTTCCACATCCTAATCGGTACGCTCCTCGCCGACGTTGCCGCAGTGCCGGTCGCGGGTCCCGAGCTCGCGGCGCAGTGCGAGTCCGCGTTCGAGATCGTCTTTGCATTACTCGAGCTGCCGCCGTCTGCACCTGCTTCAAGTGCCAATGCTGCACCGCTTCCTTTCCTCAATTGTCCCCTGCTCGCGGACTACCAACATGCGTACGACCTTTCGAAGACACTCGCTGACACACTGAAGCGCGCAGATGATGCCCGCGCTGAGCTACTAGAGGCAACCCTACGTGGACTGGACGGTAGTGATGGTGAAGGCCCAGGCGCACTGAAGCTGCTCCTCCGCTCGTCCGGTATTGCGCCTGGGATCGACTACCGCGGTCGGGGGCCTAGCCGTGCCACTACTGGAGGTGACGCCAAGGGCAAGGGTAAGGGTAAGGACAAGGACAAGGCTGCTCCACTCGAGGAGGATCCTGCCCTCGACGCCGCTGTCGCACAGGTACTCGACATCCTCCCCGACCAACCACCAGAATACCTCCGCTTCCTGCTCGGGCACTCAGATTATCCGTACAAGGGCGACGCGGAGCGCCTCATCGGTGCACTCCTGGAAGGGACAGCGCCCAATCCAGATGAAGTTGAAGCAGCGATGCGGCGAGCAGAGGTCGTGGCAGGCGTGGAGCCCAGTGCAGTACGAGAGGCGGTGGTTTATGACGAGGACGAGTTTACCTACACCAGAGACCGGCGAAACGCGTTCGATGACGAGGCGATGGATATACGTAACGTGCGCATTGGCAAGAAAACGTCAGTGTGCTGTCCCGATGCACTTATGCATAGTTGCGCATACACGCTCACACCCACGAACTCTTTCCTTCGCATGTTACAGGGACGATGTGTCAACAGTCCTGCAGGACCGTGAATTCATAGAACAGATGAAAGCAGACATCCTGCGCCGCGCGGAGGCGATCTCTGACGACGAAGACGAGGACAGCCCTCACAACGGGAGCAAGTACGTCGCATTCGAGGAAGAGCTTGATGACGATGGCGGTGGCGCAGTGAAGGTGCGCGATGGGGACGAGAGTGAGCTGGATGGCCCAGACGTGAACGAGGATGTGGAAGAGGTCAGTGTATGCACATGTCCGTTCGGGAGAGAGAGATCTCTGATGCGATGCAATGGACAGGACACTCGAATGAAAACAGAAACCATTTTGGAGCTGGCGTACCTGCAAGACCCAAAGCAATTTGATCGCGACGGCCAGACGCGACGCAGCAAAGCGAGGGCCGACCTCAAGGCTCAGACGGGTGCGCATTTTATGAATCGTCTCACGCTTCGACAACGCTAAACTCGCTTGCTACAGGTTGGACGGATGAGCAAATCGAAGGCTGGAAGATCATGCTGGAGCGAAATGTAAGCGACGTCTCCTATATGTCCCCGCGTAGCGCTCTCATTCTCATACCCCTACTAGCCAAACAAGGACAAGGTCCTTGCGAAGCACGAATTCAGCGGGAACAAGCCTCTGCAGCCAGGGCCTTCCAGCGGTCCCTCTCACCTCGGCGGCACAAACCGAGGTCGTGGTCGGGGCCATGGCCGTGGCGGACGCGGCAGAGGAGGCGGCCGCGGAGGCAGTGGTGGGGGCGGCGGAGGAGAGGGCAGCAACGCAGGTGATCGGGCTTGGAAGGACAAGAACAAGGCGAGCCGGGCGAACCATAATCGTAAGAGAGGCCACGACAAGAAGATGGCGCGAGCCGGTGGGCCCAGCTGAACATTAAAACCACTTCGCACATTGGCCTCCTGTGACAGTCTGTGCAATGACTACATTGACACGTAGCTCCTCATGAGATTCTCATACCAAACACTGTTATAGATGCAGACAACAACGTGGAAATTGTGTGCAAGACGTGTGCCATGATCACCTCTTCCTTTTCCGTGCAGCAAGACTCTCCAAGCGCTTCCGCTTCTCGGACGCAGGGGATTGAATATACGAAGGGGGACTAGGCTGACTAGTTGACGGCAGCGGGGTTCCCTGAGGCGTAAGGGATATGCCATTTGACGGACCTGCAACGACCTGCTCTGCGGCCGTCTGGTTGGAGCTGGTTTTTGGAATCAGCATTCGGCAGATGCGAGACTGTTCAGCTTATATGC
Organism: Postia placenta MAD-698-R-SB12; assembly: GCF_002117355.1. Classification (NCBI taxonomy): domain Eukaryota; kingdom Fungi; phylum Basidiomycota; class Agaricomycetes; order Polyporales; family Adustoporiaceae; genus Rhodonia; species Rhodonia placenta. The sequence goes on along the minus strand of NW_020169843.1, from coordinate 914,832 downwards.
CTTACATTGTCTCAATAGGAATTTGCGACATCCCAGCTTCATTCTGGGGCACCTCTTCGGTATTGGGGCTTGGCCTGCCAGCGAATTTGAGGAAAGAGACGGAGCACTGTGGGTTTCACTTACGGCTGAGAGAGCGGCGAAGATTCTGGTGAGAAAGCAATTCTCCGTTTCTTTGCAGGATTCGAGGATGTCGGAGGTTCGTCATCCTTGTCGTCTGCCCCGTTGTGCTGCACCTCAGGCTCTGGCGATGTTGCCGACCGTCCCGTTAACACAGAACGAACCGAACTGTCGGCAGAATGAACCACAGTTTGACGTTTTGTGTCTGCACTTACCTGACATCAGCGTCCGGCGGCTCATCGTCGATGAATTGCTCTTCAGCCTCCTCTTCACTGGTGTCCTCTTGCCTGAGCAGATCAACCTTGGCCCATGCCTTCGCGATTTCAAGTAGGGCATCCCACTGCTGTGACGCAGTGAATTGTACTATCTCAATTTCATCTCGTCGGCACAACTTGCGACATTGTGGGCATGTTATGACTTCTGATCCTGGGGAAACTTTCGAGACACAAGATTCGCAAAATGTATGTTCGCATGGGAGGCTTAGAAGGCGATCTCAGCATTCATATCTCGACAGCGAAAGGGAGGGCACCTCCACCTCGTGCATTTATGGACCTGTAGGGTATCCATACATATAGGACATTCCTCGTTCTCCTCGATTGACGTAGACACAATAGTGTCGTGAAATCTGCGGAGGAGCTAAGGATGCCGTTGAGCTTCCACGAAATGTCGCAACGTTCGGGTTACTGTATCTACCTTTCTCATTGTGTGCGCTGTGTCCCCGACGTCCAGCTCAGCATCGTCCTGCAGCTCACTAGCGTCTGCTTTGGCCTCTCGCATGCGTAGCTAATATAATCGCCGTCTACATAGAGCAGGAGTTGAAGCCTGTCACGACGTGCCTTGTCTATCTTCTTCTTGTCCTTCCGCCTCGCCTTTTCTAAGTCACGAATGCGACTGTTGAGTTCCCTGATTGTACCCTGCAACGCCACAAAGGTAGGACCGCCTTTCCTGCCGCGTTTTGGCTGGTCTGGGTGCTCAACGTGCTCCAACCTCTGTTTTAACTCGGTGTTTTGTCTCTTCAGTTCTTCCAGTTCCTCTTGTAGTGCCCGCGCCCCTCGTACGGCTTTGTTCAGATGCACCTAAATTGGACCCAAGCTTTAATTATCTGTGGATTACATCACTCTTCGTCTGGCTATGAAGTAAGACGATAAGAGGCGAATCAGCACACGAACCTCGATTTCATTGACAGTAGCAGGTGCATCGGATTCGGGGTCGGAATCATGATGCCCGACATCTAAGCGACGACTTCGTGTAACAGGACCCATAGGATGATGGCCATGAAACGGACTGAGACCGCTCTACTTAGTATAAGTTGGCGGGGCGAGCATGCACTGCAATCGAGTGTAGTTCGTGAGGCGCGACTGGCTGTCTGATTGGCTATGTCTGATGATAGTTAAAAGCGGAGGACCAAGTGTATCAAGTTCCTATCGATTAGTGGTCAGATCATCACGTTGTGGTTGTACCAAGTGTACAGCGAAACCGTGGGGACGGGGGCTCGAATTCCCCTAGGAACATTTTTTATTCATTTTTATGAATGTGGCAAGCGTGTTACATGATCATGTTGTTATATCCATACATAATATAAATATATACCTAAAAGAAGCCTTTCGGATGCATGTACAAAGAGGGTATGTGACGCTGCTTCCTGCAGCGATCGCCGGCAACCGTACTGCTGGGCTGTGTCAAAATCTGAATAACGGTCATGATCAACAGAATGGCAGACTTCGCGACAAACACGTATACGCATATGACACATATTTTATTCATTTAGAATCCAGTGTGATATCCGCTTGAGGGCGTCGCCCTATGCCGGATACTACAGAGTGCTTGTACACAACATAGCGAGGTGTCAATCTATTCTAGGCTGTCTGGGTGTATCAAGGTCGTCATTGTCTGTCTGTGCTAGGGGCCGTGTGAAGGCGGCGGGAGGGAGCTTGGGCACAAGGGGGTGTAAGTAAGGGTGACTGGATCATGACCTATGCGACTGTCATTCCCTTGTTATGCCTTGTAAAGTGCAACTTGGCCAAGGCGAGAAGGGTGAGTGATATTTCTATTCGATAATTATGTTGTTATATCTGAGCGCGATCCTAAAATGAGACTTTCAAATGGATCTAAGGGTATGTAGCGTTGTTTCCTGCAGTGATCGACAACCGTATTGCTGGGCAGTGCCAAAATCTGAATCGTGATAATATCATCACGATTCAGATTATGCTACTGCCTGTGGATTGCGTCGATAGTCTTCTGATGCATCTCAAGACTTGCTCTCGCATATTGTTCGAGTTTCTGATGCATCTCAGCATTTTCTCTCGCATATTGGTAGAGTTTCTGGTGCATAGAAATCATAGCAATGGCCTAGCAGTGGAACCGTGGTTAGGATATCACTTTTTCTGTACGGTAGATGGCTCACGTAGAAAGAATCTCGCGCCCTCTCCAGAGTATCCATGTGCCCGTCCAGGAGAGCCGATATACTGCTGTGACGAAGAATTCGTCCCAGTAGTCCTCGCTGGAGGTGCCGTTCAATATCGCTTTGTATTTCCTCCATAACACTGCCCGATAACGTGAGCGAGGAATGTAGCAGCGTAAGTTGAGCAAAAAAACCTGATTAGGGTCTCAAGGTTGTGCTGTAATTTCTGATTAATATTTGACTCAGAGCCAATCATATCCTTGACATGAATTGCTAAGTCCGAAGCGCGTTGCGCTAATTGGCTGCCGCGAATTCTATCGTCCTGGACTTTCTGTGGAAAGATGAGGCTGTCATTCAGTATGTTATACCCCGCCGTACCGGTATGTGTCACGAACTTGTATGGTCCTGACGATTGCAATTGCACCGCTTAATACAGGATAGACAAATGGAACAGCACAAAATGCCGAAGATGCGTCTCGTGCGCTCGTGAGGATCATCTCAAAGCCGCCGAGGGTGTCTTTGAAGTGTGTTTCTGGATGTATGCGACAGGTATCATCCTGTGAATGATGTCCTGGAGGATCGAATAAAAATATTACTCACCCTTTTCGCCTTGGTCAAGTTGCACTTTACAAGGCATAACAAGGGAATGACGGTCGCATATGCAGGTCGTAATCCAGTGGCAATCTTGAGCGAGTTTACGCACTGGTCATCTTGATAGTCCTTATATACGATTATACAACAAGCTTTCACTAACGAGGACCACATGTGGACCAATGTGCAGGTTTAGCAGAAGCGCGACGCGGTCATCATTCGGTAGATATCTAAGTAGCGCTAGACGCATAAAACGGGATATCCACGCATCTAAAGTTGGTGGATCGTGATCTCTAAAATGTGGACTCCTCATCACACAGCATCAGGCATGTTCCGAGTTTCACACAAGAAGATAAGCTGAGTACACCTGTATCATCGTCCCGAAGTAAAAGGTGTCAATGGTTATTGAGTAAGCACATCAAATCTTGTTCGTTCCGTGTGCGCTCATCAATGATTCTTGCCAGTGAATATATGGTAGCTTATATATATTCGATGTCTTTATTACTGCAGCTACAAGCTAAACGGTAAACACATAACATAACAATAACACATCACATATCGAGAGACCCTTGTCGCTGCGGCTAACATGTTACTTCAGAATTACGAGGCGAGCCAATCAGTCTCGTCCTTCACGATCCAGTCGTTTTCAGAGGTGTTTCCAGGGCGCGACATAGGCAGTTTCACCTTTGGAGCATGTTGGTTGTGGCTCGAGTGCAATATTGGAGTTGCTGTGGTTGGTGTAGCACCCCGATCTGACAGATTCGTACGCGCCTCTGTACTGAAGACAGGGACTGTTGTCTGCTTCCCAAACGCGGTGCTGGTATGTGCAGGACCACCGCTCGTCGCTGAAATCCGCTGGAGAGAGAACGTAGGACCCGGGGTAGTAGTGGGAGCGAAATTATCCAAGGCAGCTTGTGCGCGCGCCCTCTCGGCGGTCCGTGCCGACGGCGAACATTGTGCGTACGGATGAATATTGGGCGAAGGACGTCGAAGGGGGGAGTTTGAGCTACGCTCACGAGGCGCGCTGAAAGCATTAGAACTTTGAGAGCGCGGGGGCAGAGCCTCAGCGTTGCGCCGCAATCCCCCTTCATCCATTACCCATGCAGACGCGGTCCTCACACCGCTAGCATTGGACTCAACTGGGCTGTTGAGCGGAGTGGGACCACCAACTGGTGACATTTGAGGGACGTTACGCTCTCCCAGAGTCATCTTCGGAGTTGCCGCAGTCTGAGGATTACATTGCGCGATCTTCTGAGTAGGAAATGAGGGCGCAGGTGGGGCCGCCTTGCTATGCGTAGATATATCCGTTCGCTGATTCGGGACTGGTATTTGCGGCACGACTGCATGTATAGGGGTCTGCAAGGACGCAGCCAACTTCGACCGACGCTCGATAACATGGGTGACGTTGGCGGCAGAGACGGACACAGGGTTCAGAGGGTCAGAAATAGTGGGTGGAGCTTCGGATTGAAGATTACGAGACGATGCTTGAATTTCCTCCCTGCGCTGACTACTTATTGTGTCGCGTGCATCGTGCTGCGCGACGAAAGGTTGAGCGGGAGTTCGCGATGGCTTCGTGGTACGAGACTGCAGATTCGGCTGGGCCGTAGTGTATATCGTCTGCTGTATAACGGGCTCAGATCGGGTAACAGGCTGAGCGACGGGTGCGGCGTTCGCGAATGTATTCCTGGGATTGGTCGCCATGGAATTGGTTGGTCCTACAGGTCTGCTCTGCAAAGACGTGTATCTCGGCCTGGACTCGGCAGCGGCAGCAGTATAACCAAGAGCAATAAGAGGGGCTTGGTTCACGGGTTCACGAGGCTGGTATACCGGAGCGGCAGCCTTATCACGAGGAGGTTCGATAGGAGGAGCAGCGGGAGCAGGCTCAGCATCTGCAGAAAGCTCGTGAATGTAGAGTCGCAACGCGATGAGCTGATCCTGACTCAGCGCAGTCACCGGTAGTACTCCCCGGATGACTAGCTCAGCAAGGTCCGGAATTGAAGGGCCGGCGGGAGCCCTGCTTTCAGAGACGTGCTCCTGAGCATGTGAAGGAACGAAACTAGGTTCCGGACGGGGGAGAGGAGCCAGGTTTGTAGTACCGCGATCTTCGCCATGTGGGAAAACGCTCGTAGCCTGGGGAAGAACCGGATGAGGCGTATTGCGCACACGATGCTCTTCTTCACGCGACGAAACAGTGATTTGCTGAGGAAGGGGAGCATACGAGTGATCTGTGGCAGCTGCCGGATTCAAGGGCGGCTGAACGGGAGAAATTGCGTTCGGTGCCATTTGAACACGAGTAGGCGGAGTGCCAGTGTAACGCTCTTGTTTAGGCCGGGAAACAGGCGTTTCCTGAGGTCGAGAAGCAGGCTGTTTGACAGTAGTCGCGACAGGAGCTGGCAGCGACGTGATTGTGACAGCCGGACTTGGTACGACACGAACGCGAGCGGGAACGAACTCGGGGGCCAGCACGGAGAAACTGGTACGACTAGATGCTCCGAATGAAGTTTGAGACGCAGCTTGAGCAGAGCTGGGGTTGGCATCCGGTTTCACATCTTTGACAAGCTCTGGCACGCTACCTGCGGACCGACTCCTGTCTCTGTCCGCCTCTCGCCTACTGGCACTGGGCGACCTTTGGCGGCCATTCGTGACCTGCTGCTGCGCCTTGATTTGCTCAATAAGCGTCTCCACTGCAATCTGTGCTTTCAGAGGCCTGAAGAGATCGTCGATAGCCTCCTGGGCAAAGACTTGAGAACCGGATGTTGCAACGGCAGGCGTGTCATCGCGTTCCCGACTGGTGCGTTGACCTCTTCCCCCTCGACCGCCTCGATTTCCACAGCCTCGGCCTCCGCCACGGTCTATCGAGCGAGCCTCGCGGTGTGAAGTCTCGACAGGCGCCGAGGCCCCAGCCAGTCGCTCCGAGGTATACCCTAGACCTTGTGGCTTACTCGTGTTCTCGACCCACTTTACGTCGCGTATTGGACTTGGCTCACCAGGCGGCTGAGTCGTGTCAGAATCCTCTACAGGTAATTTCCCACTCGCGGCGGTTCCCGCGACTGGATGTCCGTTGTTTCTAGCAGGACGGTCTCGGACACAGGCTAGCGGCTGCTTCAGGATCTTATCAGAAAATTCGGGGTATTGGAGTGCCAGCTTGTTTGGCGGAAAAGGAACACTCGTCACATTTAGTCATATACACTATAGGGACGTACTCACGTTCGTAGCCTCGGCATAGGTTGAAGGCGCGGGTATCTTTGTAAGTTCGGAGATTGGCTGATTCATAGCTTGCAGTTCCGGCGCAGCAGCTTTAACGCCAGCTGCTACATCAGAGGAAGCGTCCTTTGCCACGCACTCAGAGGATGCTCGAGTAGGAAGTGGAATGATTTTCACTTCGTCGACCAAATGGTCCAAAACAGTCACTTCCGGGGCAGGAGGTGTAGGGGGCAATGGATATGCCGTTACAGGAGATTCACAGGATATCTCGACAGGGTTGACCAAGGGTGTCGTTTTGGTCGCATTGGCTACCGGAGCGACATCATTCAAGGAGTGAGGGTACGAAGATCCGAAGGACGCAAATGAAAGCTCGTGAGTGGCGGATAGTGAATCAACGTGAGGCCGGATATCCTCTTCGACAGATTGCGGATCTGTAGAAGTTGCAACAATCTCAGGAGCACATTCGAGCGCAGTAACGTTCTGTGCATCTCTGGAGGCAATCGGCTCTGGCGTTTCGACTACGCAACCAGCGGTGACATCCCCAGCAGGTATGAGGATTGCAGGCGACGTGTTTTGGTTATTGCCTGGACTGCTGGCATCGTCCGGTGCATAACTGACCGTGACCTCAGGAATAGTTTCAGCACCGCTCTGCTCGGGGTCAGCCAGCATTTGCTCTGCAACGGCCTCTTGCGCAGGATCGAATTGGGAGCTGCCCTGATCGATCACTGGTGTGGTCATAGGCGTGACGAAATCTGCATCTTCAAGGCCATCCGCACCGTCCACCGCGTCGTCCACCAGAGACACCCGCTCAGTGGCAACCACGTTGCCAAGAGAAGACGTAGGCGCCTCCGTCTGCGTCCTGACTAATGCAGGGGGGGTATCCGAACGAATAGACGGGATATCGCTGGATATATGCGCATGTGTTTCCTTCGCGAGGGGTGTGGTGAAACCCAAAAACAAGGGTTCAGGGCACGAGATAACGCTGACATCGCTTGTGCGGCTAATATTCAAATCGCTAAATTCGCTGTGCGATTGTTCGACGATGGCCTCGAGCTTGACGTACGCGTTACTGAGCAAGCTACTGGTGGTATCTGCGCTTTGATAGAGATCATTGAGAACGCTATTCTCGCTGATGACCTCAGTCGAGGCGCTGTCCTATAATTATCCAGACGTTGATAAGGGATACACCATACGCATATACTGAACGCACTATGTCCCCGACGGCCTTGTTAAAGTCTTTGGCATCCTATGTGCGGCGTAAACCCAATCTGATCAACATATGTTTGACTGGCTTACATCAATCAACGACCGGCCCGTCTGGTTCTCCAAAGCGACAACTCGTTGGCTTCGCTGCAATACTGGAGGCTCGGGAGAGGACGCCCTTGAATTGCTCCTTGACTTTGAGCCACTGCGCGATTTTGAACTCGACCGCGATCCCGTCAAAGACGATCTCCTGCTGAAGAGCGGTATCCTGAGTACGTTCGCGACAGCGTCCGGTATGAAGCTCGTAGGTGCCATGTCGGAAAACTGCAGGAAGGTGTGAGGGGAGAGGGAAGGACGAAGTTCAACCGCGACGCGCCAACACGGTTGCAGTTGGTTTTGCTTGAGTGCGTGAGCCGGCAGGCCGCCGTCGATTGACAGCCCCCCACTTCGTCGCCGCCGCTGCCTTGACGTCGCTCCTCATCGTCCCACGTGGTTTATTCACTTGCCTGTCCCAGACGAGTCTGACACAGGTCCAACACAACTTACTCCGTGCCAATAGATCCGTTTATTCTCATTCTCGAAGGATCATGCAGTTCTGTTCTGGAGCACTGCAGGAAATCATGCCAGCACCTCGCCAATGATGGGGAACTGGCAAGATCTCCTTCAAGTTACAAGCCTACCTTTCCTAGAGCATAGGATGATATCCGAGCGTTCCCGAAGGAATCAAACTTGATTAGAAAACTCTGATGCAACAGAACATGTCAGGCAACTGTCGACGAAAGGCTGATCCACGTCACCTGCCTTATCTGGAATACACCGGCTTCCCTGCCTTCAACGTTAGTTCTGTCACCGCAGCAGATATCGAGGAGATGTTCCAGCTGCAACCAATCAAATTGCGCAATCGGGCTCCATATGCTACGACAAAACGCCCGAAACCTAGATACTCGCAAAAATATCTCAGAGATAAAATCGTACACTGATGTTGGCTTATGTGGAACCCTGTGTACCGCGTCAGTGCTTCTCAGACGTGCCAGGAACAGGTCCTTCCTCTGGGCGGCGGCCGGATACCTTGACAAATCCATCCATAGCGTAGTCGCATCCAGAGAGCTACGCCTTCCGTCAGATACCACCTGCTATCCAAGACCACAAAGGCTTACCCATTGTCCGAAGTCCCTAATGTAGCTAGGGCAGAACTGCAAGAGCGGCACAAAGTTCGCGTAGAACGGCATGAGTATTTGCTGAGAGTGCTGGTCATCAATCGCTGCGATCACTGCCTTCGCAATAGCCACTGGAGGTATGCTGGGAACTAGGAAGCGATACCACCACGCTGTGGGGAGGCGGACTTTCGAGAACATGGGGGTAAGTACGTGCCCCGGGACAACAAGTGTGGTGCGAATGCCCGGGGTCTTGTACTTGTGGTCCAACTCGTAGCGCAACGATTCGTGCAGGGAGATGACTGCGGCTTTGGAAGCGTTGTAGTCGGCTAAGTGTACAAGATATCAATGAAAACGTACTGTATACAATGAAAAAGGAACTTGAACTTACTCATCTGTGCCATTCCAACCATACCCGCAACTGATGCCATCGTCACCTATAAAGAGGCGTAAGATCATCCTCGATACAACATACTCAGTGTTATGCGTACAATGTGACCGGTCTTCATCTCGAGTAAACCAGGAAGGAACGCCTTGAGGATCCAAAAGTGGGCCAAGGTATTCACGGAGAAGGTTCTGTGTAAGTGATAAACGGACCAGTAGACGAAGGTATCCGGAAGATGCGTACTGTTGAATATCCTCAGGCGTGAGGTCCACTATTGACTTGCCTTGGACAACACCTGCATTATTGATGATAATGGTCGGTTGACCAATCTTGATGGGCATTCAATGAGCACACGAGATAGGCGTCAAGGGTGCATTTTTGGACTCACTTCGTCGATGATCCTCTTAGACATCTCCTCTACCTCCTCCCACTTCGAGACATCGCACTTGTAATAGCTGATGTTGTCTGACAAGGCCGCGTTAAGGCCGCATGACGAGTAGCATGGCTTTAGTACACGCACAATTCTCGGTGACGACAGGGTTGACGTCCAACACGACGACTGTGACATTGCGCACAGCACAAGTGTTCGCAATAAGTTCTCCGATACCGGAGGCGCCTGGGCGGACGCCGTCAGACACGCTGCAGCATAGAAGAGGCGGCACACGCACCTCCCGTCACAAGGACAATCTGTTCACCCCAGTCCAGGGCTCTCGGAGCATACAACAAGCTCCCTTGATTCCTATACAGCCGAGAATACCACTTCAAGAACCCTATTCATGGGCGTCAATTACCCAGCACACCAGCATGGCTGAAGACTCACAGAAGCCAGATACAGCTGCGACGTAAGCGGAGGTCACAAATACCACCGGGTGGTACATGGAGTACCCCTGGAAGTAGTAGAAGACGGGTATGAAGAAGGTGAAGAACGGGCCTGCAAGCCGAGTCGTGTGTCAGATGCTTGCGCACGCATGCTGGTCTGCTTACGCACTGAGCATCGTGTGCATCACGACCTTAACCACAAGGTCTACATCGAACGAGTCGAAAACAAGGGAGACATCGGAGATGCCTTCGCGTGCGTCCATGGTGGTGATGATCGTCCGGAGGATGTCAAAGAGCAGATGCTGGGTGGGCCGAAGGACAAAGAATGTATTCACAGGCTCAGCCTGTACTAGAGAACGTGGAAGAAAGAGAAGAGGAAAGATTGGTATGAAGAGAAGTCCGTGGATCACAGAGCACGGCCTTGCCAGTGACTGACAGAAGGAAGATGGCGGCCACGTCCGCAAGCGGCGCGACATCTTCCACCCAAATTCAGTTGTCCCTGACAACTGTCAAACTTCGAACAACGCTGTCCAATCAGCTGTTCAGTGCGAATCTGAAATCGCAAAACTAAATTCGTGCACAGGCAACATAATCGTATTGCGAGAGCGTAAGTACAACTCGTATGTGCACACATGGCGCTGTATACGCGGTCAATGGGCGGGCGAGATCTGCATAAGCGCCTGAGATCCAGCCACGATCTCGTCAGCTGGCTCAACCAGGCTCAACCGGACGATCGAGAACCACGACCCCGACCTTCAGTTGTCTTCCCTCTCGAGTCTTAAAGCTCTCAACCTTTCGACAGATTTCAGACCGTCCCAGTGCATAGAGCGTTCACAAGTATCCGACATTCGTTAACGTTCAACGCCCGGCCCCTGTTCTCTTGATACTCGAACGCGTGTGAGCTAGACCTCCAGCACACGACGTCTTGGGTGTAGCTATAGACCCTGCTCTGTTCAGTCTGTGTACGAAGCTCACAGCCTTTCCACCGCTCGGTAAGCTATTGTGTAGACCTTGGCAGATGAAGGTGCCCAGCTTACTTCACTTTCGATTCATCAAGATCGAGTAGAATGAGCTCATCTATCCCAAGCATTCCCACCCCCCACGGACACATCTGTGATGGGGTCCGTGTCAAGCCTATGTCCGTAGAGCTGCCCATAGAACTCGTACTAGAGATCTTGGAAATAGCCGCGGCATCATCGCATCTCTCCGCGGCGGCTATCTCGCGCGTCTCCTCATGGGCACGAAAGCTCGCCCTCCCGTGTCTCTTCGAGACGCTACTCTATCCCGTGATTACCTTGAATGAAATAAACTGGACGTCTGGTCAATACTTCACCAAGCCATACATACCAAGGCACCTCCCTGGACCCAGTATACCACTCCCTCTTCACGTCGGGCACCATGTCCGTAACCTGTGGGTAGAAAGAGGTAACAGAGGCTCTCCCATGGATGAGATAAATCTGTTCGACATCTGTCCGGATGTCGAGCACCTCGCGATCCAGTCTTCGTCCATCGGAGCACTGTATACGACGTGCAGAGCCGGATCGAGATTCCCATGCTCTGTGCGACGCGTTACTATGATCACCCCCAGCCCGCGCTACGAGATTCATGTCCTCGACGGACTCCGTCTCGCAAATGGCAGCCTGTTCCTGCATAATATCACACACCTACATATGCTCGACCTCAGAATGTCCACGTACGTGCCCTACGACCGACTGCCCAACCTCACACACCTTGCAGTGCCCTACCTCGATCTCGGGGCCAACATAGCTCAAGAGCCTCTCCGGACGCCCAATGGTGTCTTAGACCACCCGCCCTTGAAGATGCTCGTCCTGACTGTCGACGAGGCGAAGTACATGGGCAATTCCTGGTACCATACACCTCGCCTGTACGCGAATGGGGCGCCGATGGCGGAGTTCACGTCTCCGCGCGCGAGCTTCAGCTTTTTCATGCGGCAGGCTTGCGAGAAAGACAAGCGGGTGCACGTCGTGCTGTACCCACGTCAGGGAGAGACTCATCGCGCGGATTGGAAGGCGGCAGCTAGAGGAGGCGAGAGCATTTGGCAGAAGGCGAGCCAGGCGATGGCGGACGAGCAGTATCCGACACTGCTTCCTGAAATCTACCACGAGAAAGTGCTTAGACGTATTGGCTGAGGTACTTTCATAATGTTGGCATAGTCGAGATTCGGATGAGACGATGGTCACAATGCACACCTAGGAAGGTAGCCGGGTACCATGGGTAGCTACATATTTTTTCTCAATGTCTCCAATACAGGCTACGGCATTGATACTTAGGAAAAGGTTTGATTCGATGTTGTCTCGTGAGGATACTACAGCGTGCATGACATACGTCCCATATGACTGACGTGCATGCTTGCACCGCTTTGACACAGCAGCGCGGGTTATCCGCTTGGACATCTTGATAGAAAATAGGAGCAGATATCCAGCCCCTCTGGAGCACTCTCTTGGAGCACTCTCTCAGATGTCTTGGCCACCGGTTGAGTGAAGAGTCAACGGCTGCAGCCTCCGGAGATACTTAGCACTCTTGGTCCAGAGCCTGAATAGATTAGTATAAAAAATCCAAGAAGCCACAATGAGTTTGAGCAGTTGAGCAAGCGGTCTCGCCGAGGGATATCTGCTAAAACATAATCCAGTGTCTGCTGGCCGGATATCCTGCAGAAAGAAATCAGCATATGCTACCGTCCTGCAGTAGGTTCATTCGTATGGCCAGTTCGGACTCCCATGCCCAAACGCCTGCCAGGGGAGTGGAGGTTTTACTGCGTCCCATTGAAACAAAATACTCATTAAGCTAAGATAAAGACTACGTCATCTATCGGGCGTCGGCTTTAGTACCCGACGAGTACAGACGCGGTCCAGCTCCGCGGACGCGCCTGTCACGTGCTGTGTCGCGCTTGTGGCTGAGGTCAAAGCCGGCGTCCTGCCCCGAACACGATGGATGGGCCCCGCTCACAAGACCGTATATTGCCCCTCTATGTCTAGGTTGCTTTGCGACCAACAGGGGCTTCTAGACCGCCACCCGCCACCCAGATGTCTGCGCAATAAATACGTTGCTTAGGGTGCAACCCCTCGTTTCGCATAGTACGATGTCCACCCGTTCTATTATAACAACATTCCAAGCTCTTTTTGTCGTCGAACTCTTCTTCCACGCGCAAACTGGCATACCTGGGCTTACACTCCTGCTTTACGGTAATACTCGGCACTTCTCGAAGCTGAGGCAGGTAGATCTCCTCAAGGGAGGAGGGTTTCCCACAGGGCACGATGAACACAAGCACGATGGACGCTGCGATCACCAGCAAGTTGCTGCGTATAGGCGCAGGGATACCTCGTGTGGCACAGATGACCAGCCTTCAATGTCTCCACGCTGCCTCGACGCGGTTTACAGGCCACATCTGACCACAATATGCGAGGTACTTGAAGACGATGTGGATACACACTACACAGTGAGCACCGTGTGCTTGTTTCTATCACTCGCAACCCAAACCTCTACAGAACAGTAGCCAGGATGGCTTCCACGAGATGCCCAACGATCTAGTATGTCTTGCGACTTTGCTCGCCATACTCGCACTAATGCTAGCAGATTACGGAATCCTCTGCTTCGCCACCGGACTTAGAGACATTCTCTGAGCGGAATGCAAGTCAAGTCGTCAAGCTGTCAACTTCGCGGCTACTAACGGATGTCTGTAGGATGTACTGCTGCAATACCAACTGGACCGTCGCAGTCTGATCATCGACTCTGCGAACCCGGCATTAGCACCTCATATAGTCATCACGCCACCAGATTCTGAAGATGCTTGGGATCTGTACTGGGCCTCCTGGCAGAACAGAATCGGCATCCAGGATACCAGCTTTCTAGGTGTGCCTCTCGTGGACGAATGGCCTAGTTCTCTGGCATCCCTACCCCCACTGTTGGGCGTGGAGCCCGAGTCTACTATACCGACGCCACAGTCACTACCTGCAGCCGTCGTGGTCAGTGACCATGATATTCTATTCCCTTCCGCACCACGCCGGGTCTGCAATCTATCACGATTGCGGCAGCAGGTACGAGTTAATATCCACACGTAATCCTTAATATCTTTACAACGTCAGGTTGCTTCGTCATCACAGGAGCGAGAATTCGTATATCTAGGTAACATTATTACCGCTCTACACCGCCACTGCTACAAGGTTTCCGTCAGTATTGTACGCGTAGCTACGTCACTATATCCGCTAAGTAATTTCATTCAGGTACAAGCGGCTGCGTCAGTGGCACTGTCTTTCCATGTCCGTTGGAGAGATCCTGCTTTCCGACTGCGCTTTGAAAGACCGTTTCACTGGACAGATGCCGCGGAGGTGTGTACTAACCCGACCGGGACACCTAGATCGATGCTGATTTGATTTTCAGCCCCTTCTATCATTCTTCTCCCAAACACTGGGAGCGACAGTTATAGACACTGTCACGCCATGTACAACACCCCACATCGTGATTGAAGAACCCGCCCCAGAACAATGCTGGGCGCTGTACCACAACTCCGTCCCCAACCCGCAAGACGTCGGCTTTGGACACTACCTCACCGTGCCTTCTTCATTCGTAAACTACGTAAACGCCCAGCCCGACCCGTTCGAAGAAGCCGCCGACGCTGGCATGGAGGATGTTGATTCCTCGAGTGCGCAGGACAGTGGGGGTCCGCCGACACCTAATTCGGTCGGTCCGAATGACGTCGACCTGGTGATGTCTTCAGAGCACGCTGTCGTGACGCGCGAAGACGAATCCGAGGATGTCTGTCACGCTGATGTTGTGGCGGACACTATGCCTTATTCGTATTCGGGCACGGGGGCTGACGGATATAGCATGGGCGACGACGATGACGAGGGGCTTCCGCCGTTTGACGACTGGTATCAATCTATCGCTAGTCGACAGGCGTAGCTGATCATCTGCCAGCTTTCCCATTCCTGTGTTACTGATACCCATCCATGTCTCTCGCATCCGTGGCATGTCGCTGCCGCACGCAGTGAATGCAATACATCTATGATATGTCTGAAGTACATCTTCGCCCGGAAGCGCAGTGTCACCGATGCTGAACCTATGACTCTAGTCCATAATCGTGAAACATGTAAGGCTGTCGTCTAGGATCCAGGTCCAGCATAGATCTAACAGGCAAGAGTGCAACCTCACAAGCAGCAATGTGTACGTCGTGAATGGTCTGGCCCGTCGGTCCCGCTTCACGAAGGAAGCGACTGACCTTTGAACACACGGAAATGATTAGACAGCTGACGCGTGTGCCTGTTCTGACACAAGTCAAGACATAATTGGGCAGAGAGGAGTGGATCATCAAATCCATGTCCGCGGACTGATTTGTCTTCACAGTCCAATTCATGTGGCATGACAGAGCGAAGACAGGGCTCGCCGCACATGCCCTCATCGTCACCGAGGCTCGTTGTTCGCGTCCTCACGGTTCTGCAATGGAAGACTGTCTCAGCAGCCACACCGAGCGGACGGCCCTGTGACCGTCGATATTATTCCTCGAGCCGAGCTATCGACGACAGGATCTGTCTCGTGAAGCACGTTCCACAGCGGCGGACACAAGAATGGAGCGGTTAGATCCGCTGCAAACACGAGGCTAGCAGCATGGCGCGGCGCTCGTACGACCCTGGCGGGCGGCAATGCAGTCGGTGGCGAGGGAGTGCACACATGGGTCGAATGTGCGCAGCGCTGATCGCATGCTACTCGTCGCGGCGCGGTGCAAATCCGTGCTGTTCGGCGCGATCGACCTCCGGTGAATGCTGGAGCCCAAAGGTAGTCCTCATTGCCACAACAACCGACAGCTGGACGAGTTCGCGAGTCGCATTTGATTTTGGCTTTGTAACAGACCCGCGTTTGGGGGAACGTAAAGCCATTCCGGAGGCGTTATCGAGATGATCTCTGCTCGCTGGGCGCTGCAGAAGGCACAATGTGTACACACGCATCAGACGTGCGAGATGATATACTTGCCGCCGGATAACGGCAGCGCTTCGCACTCGAGCCCCGTGAACGTGGCTACCACTCTGGGCAGACAGACGATCACCCCGCTAAGGCTATGCAACGCCCCGATCAATGGTCGCCCTGCCGGCAGAAGCAACAGCAATACGTGACCAGGCGAGCGAGACATGGGAGCTGATACATACCTGACCAAGCTCGACCGAGACCGCAGCAGGGAGGTCTTGCAGTGGTCTTAGTCTCGCCCTCGTGAGATCCGTCGGTACCACCGTGGAGCACAATTAGTTGACCTGATGCCGAGAACCTCGTATGCCGTTGTGCATTTGATTGCCCGCATGCCGGCACGCTCCTGCAGCTATGTGTTCAACGCGCCGCAGCCACATGTGCGGTGAATGAGGGCCACGGTCTGGGGCGCCGGTCACTAGCCACGGCGTCCGCCGGGCCCAGAGAAAGGGAGCTACTTTGGCCTCCGTTGACATTCTTCCGAGCGGAGCGGCGCGTGGGCCATCAGGGTCGAGAATGCTGAGACCGTTGTGGCACAGTCCTCCTACGAAGTCTGCGATGAACGTTAATAGTCACTCCAACAGCGCTACGGATTCCGCCGCGCAGGGAAGCCTGTTCTGCGTGTTCGCGCCCTGTGCCGTTATGAGTCCCTGGACAGCTGCGGGATGTCGAGGTGATAATGCATATGAAATTGCGAGAGTGATGCCTTTACTTCGGCGAGTAGATTCGCGGAATTGAAATGGAGGGCCGGTCTGGGCCTCAGACATGGAGGGAAGGACTCTATGTCAAGAACTAAGAAGGGGGAGCGGCCAACAAGTACGGCACTCCGCTATCCGTCTGTCGCGTTCTAGAGAAGAGGGAATGTGACATAGGGACATACTTGAGATGCCGTCGGCGACTCAAGAACATGGGCCGACTGTAGGCCGAGCGGTGAGAGTGTGCGGCTGTCAGTGCGAAGACGTACATGAGAGCGTTCTCTTAACGTTTGGTGGCCATACGTATGCCTCTTGGGTAGGCGACTATCAGAGGAAGTTGCGAGGGCGCTACGGAGAGCAAACGTGTGATGATGATCGTGAGGGTGTCACCGCTGCTGCCATTTCAAGACGAGCGTGACCAAGGAACACGAGATTTGCGTTGGAATGAGAGCAGAACAGTGAATGGCTGAAGTCTGCGAGCACAAATGCCGTAGGGCCAGCGAAGAGGGACGGCTAAGGGCGTGAATAAATAGGTCGGATGTGAGCGCAGTTTGTGCATTCGATCGTGATCAGAAGCGCCCATCAGAACCGTTGTGTCCTGCTTCGGTTGAGATTACCTCCAATTCAGTAGGGAGTTTCTATTTCTGGTTGCTTATCGCGGGACTTGTTTAAGAGTTATGTGCGGGTGCATGATGCAGGCCGTTTGTCTGGCCGGGGGTCAAGCGATTGCTGGCGGTGGGGACGGAGGACGGAGGACGGCGTCGGACATGATCGGGCCGGGATCAACAGGGACGTCACAGTCATATAATGGGCGTCTATCAAAACAATTCATGATTGCCAGGACCGATTTTGTCGCCATCGTCAGTCGGCCAGCTCTCCTTCCCGCCAGTCCCCGGCGGCTCCCTCACGCCTATTTTACTCCCTTCTACTCTAAGGAGACGCTCACCGTCTCTTCGTCCCCTTCATTCACGAGCCCCCCCTTCTCCCCCCGCCTGCTCACCTGCAGGGAACCCCTCCCCGACTGTAATGTCCGACAGTGTCACCATCTCCCTTCTTCCCGTCTCGCTCGCCCTCGTCCATCTTCCTCGCTCCCGCCTCAGCGGCCTCACCCAGCACATCCTCCGCCAGATCCTCAGACCAGACCCCACTTTCCTCAACGTCACATGCAACGAGATCGAGCTGAGCTTGTTCGTAGAGCATCATGCGCTCGACGACTTTCAAAAACTAGCCAAGAAGGACGCACGCAAGCTCCGTGCGACAAGGGTGTCCAACAGACACCAGCAGCACGACTTGTCGGATCTCGCGAGACGGCGCAGGCACCCCCAGCAATGGGAGCCCGTCGAATTCTCCTCTGACAGATGGAGCGTTCTGCAGATTGACTCCCACTCTGACCAGCTCGGTACGCCGCAGGCCCTCTCACACAGCCATCACTTGCCCGCTCATGGATCCGCTGTGCAGACAAGTCGGGTGCACGCGTGCGGGAGCTCTCTGCCCCCCTCGCGGCCGCTGGCATCTCTATCCTATACCAGTCCTCGTACATGAGCGATTTCATCTTTGTGAGTGTCTCGAATGCTCTCGCCCCTCCCACCAATACAATTTTCTCGCTACATCATTATCCTACACGTAATCCGCTCACACACCCGAATAAACCATGTCCCCTTCCTATCTTCACCTTCTTATCTCCGCCCTCGCGACCGTGCGGGTGCGCCGCCGTCGGGATTCCTTCGTACCTGTCCCTGCATCGTCCCTGATCCTGCGATCAGCTTCCTCACATTGCGTCATATGTCCGCTTTTCCCGCAGTCTCGCTGACGACGCCCTCTCCCTCCATTAGGTAAAGTCCTCCCGACTTGCGCAGGTCATGCAACTCCTCGCGCGTGCTGGCTTCGACCTCTACTCGTCCGACCCGAGTAATTTCACTGCGCAGGTGTCCACCTTCACCTCGCCGTTGCTCTCCCCCGCCGACGATGACGGCGTGCCTGTCCATCTGCTCGACCTCGGCGCGCTCGCGTCACCATTGCACCAGCGTGTTGACCCCGAGGGGGGAGCCGTCTTTACGCGCTCGCGCAGCAGCACGACCGGCACGAGCAGCTCTTCCGGATCCCGCGGCGCTTCCATACCACCGCTGTTGCACATGTCGAACCCGGGTGACTTTACTTCCCCCTTCGACCCGTCAGGTGATGAGGCGGAGGAGGCAGACGACGATCTGCGCACGCCCGCCATCCCACCCCGCCCAGCGATGACCCGCTCGCAGTCTCACTCGCCCTCGGGGTGCGATGTGAGCGTGCTGGCGCCGGACCTGACGTATGTCGGCTTGAGGGACGACAGCGCCGAGACATGGGGGCTGAAGATCGTCAAGCTTGTTGCATTCCCCGAGTTGATCGTGGGCAGGGACGGGAAGCCGATCGACAGCGCTGGTCGCTCGCGCTCGAACTCTCTGGCCATGCTTTCTCGCTGTTCCCCTCCGCCGTCGGTATTGAACGGCGTGCACCCACCTCTGGGTTCTACCGCTGTGCCAGGCCTGCATGTAGTCATCAGCGGCAGCGATGGCGAGGGTGGAAATGCGAGTGGCAGTGACACGACGACGCGCGTGGGCCCAGACTCGCCCAAGGAGGACCCTGCGCTGTTCGCGGAACCTGAGTCCCCGCTCTACGACAGCTCAGAGGAGCAGCCGTGGGAAGAGGCGGAGGGTGATACAAGCGACGACGATTCGGATTCGGAGCCCTTTGACGATGAGCACGGTCGCCAACGCTCACACTCAGAAACCAGGCCGCGTTTAACACACCACGACACCGTCGACACACTGCAGACGGTGGACACAGTCCTAACCACCGACACTGTTCGGCCTCCCGCCGCCGGGCCTCGCGAACGCTCGGCATCCGTATCATCGTCTGCGTCTTCGTGCGCGAGCATCATTTCTCCGCCCCCTGTACCCTTCTTCTCTTTCACGCGGACGGCGGAGGGTTCGTCACTCACGGCCCCTGTCGAGCTACTGGCGGCACTCTTCCCACCGAGCGAACGGCACATGGTCATCTGCAGCGACGAGCTGGACGTCCTGGACTCGCGCGCAGTGTCGCCGACAGCTGACCCAGGTGCGGAGGAGGATGAGGAAGACGACGATGAGGGCGCGCGGGAGGCCCAGGGACCGATGCGGTGCCTGCAGATCGATTTGCGAAAGTTCGGCCTAGGTCAGTGCACCCCAATCAAACCCTAACGACAGCTTTGGTATTGACAGCACTGTGACAGACAAGCACGGTCTTGTGAACCGCTTCTCGCGCACGCTCGAGGAAAACGGGATCAACCACATGTACAACTCGACGTACAAAACTGCGAACCTGCTCGTAGACAAGGCGCACGCGACGCGCGCACAGGCCCTGCTGCGCTCCTGCTGAGCGGGCTGCCCCGCACATCTGACGAACGACACTCAAAACAGCGTCTGACGATCTGCACGCTGACACGACATAGATTGGGTACCCACGCCTGTCATGATCTCCACGCTGACTGACGTCTCGCTTTCCGCTCCCTTGATCTATGCCTGCCCTACTGTATTACATCTCCTACTCCGTTGCGCATCTTTCCACTCTCGTTCTCACAAGCTCCTACATGCATCGCACGTTCCCCGCCCCGGCTTCTGCATTTTTATTGCCTTCTTTTTCCGTCGTGCCATACATCTAGGCCCTGGGGCTTTTTCTTGGTTGACATCATGCATTGTGCACGTTCGTGCTCGCGTTCGCTCCCAGTACTAGTGTACACAGCAAATGCCCGGATCCCGTGTCTCCTCCCACCGCTCACTTCCACTCACTGCCGATCTTTCTCCTTCCCCCTCACTGACACCGGCCCTCCCACATACCGTTCGCGTCCCAGAAGCACGATACCCCCGTGTCATACAGCCCTGTACGCCTGCACCCTGTATTTGTAGATCCGAAACTGCTGCCGGTGTATCTGATAGCATGGGATCTGGACCCTAGCACCCTAGCAATAGTCCCGCGTGTGCGCGTGAGGTGCGGCGCCTGTACATAACAGGCAGCCTGATCTCGAGGCTGGAAAGGGTGCCCAAGGATCCTCCGAGCGATTTCACAGGCTTCTGGCGTCCCCGGGGCGATGACGGGCGTCGAAGCTTCGCGGGAGTGTTTTCAGGGCCGTTCTTGCAACGCACGTTCTCGCCAGCCGCATCTCGCGTTGTTCGGCATCAGTAGCTCAGCAGCACACAAGCAGCCCACTTTCGTGTCGGCCGAGAAACCCGTACCGAGCTGCTGGAGAGCGCGCCGATGCGGCGGTGGTTGTATGCGGCCTAGCCCTTGTGTGAGGATCTGATAGTAGTATCGCAAAACAGGAAGTGAAGTATCCTACTAGGCCTATGTCACACTAAGCTAGAAGACAGAATGGAGGGGCATATCGCCATTTCGGACAGGCTACGACAAGAAAGACAGCGGGAAGTCCATATCAAGCCGCCTTCTTCCGCCGGGCGAACACCTCAGCCATAGCCTCGGCTGCGTAGTCGTCGACAGTGGTCTCCGGCAAGAACCCCAGCAGCCACTGCAAGATCGCATGCCACATGTACGGCGTGTACGCCCTCTTCCCGCAGCCGATCCGCGCGACAAGGGCCTGTGCAAGGCTTTCCGCGCTCGGCGACGTAGCGCTGTGCGCGGAGTCGTGCGTGTGCGTGCGCACCTCGCCCAGCGCGAGGTAGGCGAAGCGCACGCCCGTCGGCGCGCCCCAGAAGCGCTCGTCGTTGTCGAGGCCGCGCGCGAGCGCGCGGAGGAACGCCTTGGACGCGGAGTACACGGGCAGACGGGGCGGGGCGATATCCGCGGTCTGCGAGCCGACGAACTGCACGAGAACGGGGCCGGAGATGGCGGAGAGGCGGAGCTGGGGAAGCAGAGCGCGCGTCAGGAAGAGCGGGAAGAACGCGTTCCGGGTGACGATGCTTTGTAGGTCCGCTTCCGAAAGGCCGTCGATCCTGCGTTGTTTTGTGTTTCAGTACATGGTATATGGTATATGCGGAGAAGAAGGATGGGCGTGCCTCTCGCGACTCATGATGGTCCCGCCGACGTTGTGGACGACCAGCGTGACGTTGAGCCTTTTGAGCGGTTTGATCAGCTGCGCGAAGTCGTGTCCTGAATTCTCCGCGTCTGCGATGAAGTACTGGACGTCCTGCGAGCCTCGGGCCCGAAGGTCTTCAGCGACGCCTCGCACCTTGTCTTCGTTGCGCCCGTGAATGATGAGGTTGAAGCCCTTGTCGTAGAGCTCCTGAGCAACCGCTCTCCCGATACCGTCGGAAGCACCTGTAATTAGTGCATATGCCGAAGAGTCATCATGGAGATATTGCTGCACAGAGGTCCGCCTGAGCCGGTAGAACCAGATGAATGACAGAAGGCGATAGCATAAGGAGACTAGTAAGAGAAACCCCACAACGGCCAGAGCCTGAACAGCAATGTTTATCATTGTCGACACACAGGAATGAGGGGGGCTTGGAAATCAATTGTTGCAATGCTGCAATCACGTCTGAAGGGAGTTGTGTTTGAGCTTACATGGCGTATAATATTGATCGAGAGGTGGAGTGACGTCATCGACGTGGCCTCGAAGGGGTGTACGAGGTAAAACGACCTGCTCACGATCAATTGTGCATTTTTGGGGAGCACATATCAGTACTCGGCATACACATAAATATCTGTATGTAGACCTATTAGTCGAGAACACCTCTTACCCGAGGGCAAGTCCAACGCGCTGCTACACTGTAGGAAACATTGTGCTATATGGCCAACGACTGTTCATCCGAGTAACAGCCTAGATGGACTTCTTGTGCAGAGCGAGGGCCCTGGTCATGCTATCTGCAACGAACGAATCCGCAATTCCTTCCGGCAAAATGCTCAGGACCCACTGTCCTAACGCATGCGGCATGTAGGGAGCATATGCCTTCTGGCCGCACCCAACTTTCGCAACGAGTGCCTTCGCGAAGGTATCGGCACTGGGGGACATGATGGTCTCCTCGCAAGGCTGCCCGTTCGTTTGCACCTCCCCCACGGTGAGGTATGCGAACTTCACCCCCGTCGGAGTGCCCCATACCTTCTCGTCGTTTTCCAGGCTGCGTGAGAGGGTTCGTAGGAATGCTTTAGAAGCAGCATAGACAGCGAGGCGGGGTGGGAAAATGTCCGCTGTTATGGACCCAACGAACTGGACCATGACCGGGCCATGCGTGGCAGACTGGCGGAGTTGTGGCAGGAGGGCACGAGTGAGGAAGAGCCCAAACATATCGGACCAGTTGACTGTGTCCTGAAGATGTGACTCGGGTACGCCATCAATCCTGCGTCCGTCAGGCACGACATTACAGGCTCAAAGGGCGGACATACCTCTCGCCATGCATATGAGTCCCACCGACGTTGTTGATGAGAAGCGTGATGTTCAGATCCTTGTACGGCTGCACGAGGTTCGCAAAGTTGTGCCCGCCCTGCGCTGCATCCGCAATGAAGTAGCGGACATCGCGAGATCCTTGTGCGCGAATCTCCGAAGCGACCTTCTTGACCTTCTCTTCATTACGGCCGTGAAGGATCAAATTGAATCCCTTCCTAGAGAGCTCCAGGGCCGTGGCTTTCCCGATACCGTCTGAGGCACCGGTGACGAGTGCGTATGGCGAAGGGCCATGGAGATAGTGGTGCACGGTGCTCGGTCTGAGAAGGTACAACCAGACGGTCGAGAAGAAGCGATAGGATAAAGAGGCCAGCGAGAGCAGGCCAACGAGAGTAATAGCATCACTAAACACGACCATGTCTTGTATTCAAGATGCTAACACGACGTCCATACTGGGGGGGAGTACTTTATCTCGATCGATCTTGTACGATGCGGCTCGGCTTGGCCCGTGATTTCGGCAGGTCATGATGAGCACTGCCTTCGAACCCGCATCTCATGTGCGAAACTGCAACGAGCCACGGTAGGTCTTGGCGAGGCATCTGTATAGCAAATTCGTTCAAATACGAGAGGGCTCTCCACTGGAGAATGGCTGCAGCCCTGCGCAATTTCGACTCTGTTTAATAGGCTTCTCGGAGCGGTCGAAGGAGGTACGTTCCAACTTTCAGTAAGTAGGCATGGTGCGATGCTTGTTGGAAGACAAGACTGGATGCAGGACTCGCTACAGGACTACAGGCCAAGGCCATCTAGTCCGATTGGCGCTGTGAACCACATCAAATCATTATCATATACCAAGAGAAGGGGGGCTCGCCGTGACGACTATCATAAGGATCACTCGCTCGCCCCCCAACTGTGTTCATCTACGGCTGCGACATGGCACCCCTACGGACAGGCATGCTCCTTACCTTTCTCGTTCTGCTTCTTGCATTCTGCATTGTACCCGCAACATCACTACCGCTCTTGACTTCACCGACCTGCCGGCAGGATCTATCCATTGTGTGGAATCTCATTGGTTTCTTCGCGACTAACTTTCTCGCCCACGCTGCGACGGTCCCTCCTTCGCTCGATACCGATACGTACATCCGTATCGGTAGGTCGAAAATCTTCATCCCATGGCCGCCCATCGTTGCGCTCTTCCTGCCAAATACAGGCCTGATTCGGTCATGCTTCATGATGCTACATGCGTACTATGTCTCGTGCTTGGACGAAGTATCCATAGCGCTTATGTCCGGTGCGATGATCATAGTGGCCCGCGAGCCGTGCTGGGAACCTCCTGAAGGGCGTGAAGAGCTCGTTCACGTGCGATTGCCGGAAGGATTCGATGACATACCAGATCAGTGCGCCCCTGAAGCCTCATCTGCGATATCATTATTTGTTGTCTAATCATGAACGGCTGTTAGGGATTCTGCCGAACCCTTCGCTCAGATCGAGGTCGAACCGCTAGGGGAGAAAGTAGAAGAGATCGACCCATCTGACTGGCCGACGTACGGAGATGTGCAAGTCCCGGAAGGATACACTTGTTGTGTACACAATGCTCTTGGCAACATCGAGTTTGCCCAAGGTCTGCTCCTCTCCAATGTAGAAGATACGCGCGACATCAAGCTCTGCCGGCCAAAGAGCTGGACGGCGATCATCTTGTCCATCGTGCAGCTCGTGTCCGCCATCATTTCTCTATACGACTCCCGCGGAGACCAGATCAACCGGTTTGGGTATGCGGCATACGGGCTGTCGGTCGCACCATATGCGCTGATGTCCCTGGTCAACTTGCTCTGTGCGGGACATAGAGGCGAGTGGCCATGCAGATATGTCTTGCGCACTGCCATACTGGAGGAAGCGGAACGCCGAGAGTCCGCCCGTTTCGACGGCGCAGTAGGTGTGGTCAAGCCCCTGGAGCTTGCGGATGACGAGGAGAAAGCGAGTCTGACAGAGTCCGTGGATCCGGATATCAAAGATGGGTACACCGCTGCGTACCTCTCTGTGGAGATCGAGCCAGGATCAGCGTCGAAGACACTCGTCGTGCGTGTTGACGGCATCAGGAGACGGTTCAGGCTGTCCCCCACCACATCCGCCGGCAGCTCCGCCTACACCTTCGGCGTAGCCTCGATCAACGACCGCGTCAGCCCATCTGCGCCCACCGAGATGGAGTTCTTCGGCACCCATTACCCCTTCCCTTCCTTCAAGTTCCTCGTGCTAGCAATCAACTTTGTGCTCTTCATCGCCTTGCTGTACGCGGGGATCATACTGCCGTACGTGATTATCTTCGTGCTCACACGCTTTAAGCCCGGGCAGAGCACCGTCGGTGAGCGTGCGTGGATGATGGCGTGGGTCGTCGCGAGTCAGGTGTCTGGGTTCACCTGGGGGTTTCTATTCCTTGCACGGCTCTCAAGGACAGTGTTTTGGGTACTTCTGCCGGTGCTGATGACCCCTGCGGTTGGAGGGTTTTACTTTGTTGCGAAAATGTACTTGGAAGATAATGGGTACCATCGATGTTGATCTGAGGTCCACAGGATATCATTGTAGTAGTAAAACAAGCACTGTCTTTCCTTAGTACAAAAGCTATGTAAACGAGAATCATGTAGACGTACAACACAATACAAACGATGCCCCAGTAGGTACCCAACACAAACTAAGCTCTTTTCTCCTCTGCCGCCCCGAGCTCTCTCATTGCCT
Source organism: Postia placenta MAD-698-R-SB12 (assembly GCF_002117355.1). NCBI lineage: Eukaryota > Fungi > Basidiomycota > Agaricomycetes > Polyporales > Adustoporiaceae > Rhodonia > Rhodonia placenta. The sequence goes on along the minus strand of NW_020169843.1, from coordinate 889,217 downwards.
GCGCTGTGTACTTGTCAATCGTCTTCTCACCCAGTAACTCCATCGTCCACAGTAGCGTCGCGTGCGGCCAGTATGGTGCGTACTTCCGCCAGCCGCAGCCCATACGTCCAATCATGGCCTTGGCGAAGCGCTCTGAGCTCGGCGCGCCCCAACTCTCCGCACAGTGCACGCTGTTTGACTGTACCTGGCCAACCATGAGGTACTCGAACTGCACGCCGGACGGGCCGTCCCAGAAATGTTCATCGTTGTCGAGCCCTCGGACGAGCGCCTTGAGGAACCCCTTCGAACCTGCATACACGGAGAAGCGCACGGGAGAGATCTCGCCGGCCATCGAGCCGACAAACTGCACGAGAACGGGGGCGTTTTTGGCGGATGCGCGAAGTTTGGGGAGCAGTGTGCGGGTGAGAAGGAGAGAGAAGAGGGCATTCTTTTGTACGGTCTCATATATGTCTGACTCGCTCAGACCGTCGACTCTGAGGAGTGCCCAGTCGTTAATGAGAACGACACCGGTCGATCCAGAATACGCACCTCTCCGTGGTCCATGACTGGCCGCCAACGTTATGGATGACGAGCGTAATCTGTAGATCCCTATATGGTCGGAGCAAACGCTCATAGTCGAGGCCAGTGGCGGATGCATCTGCAATGAAGTAGAGTACGTCGCGGGCGCCTCGTGACCGAATTTGCTCTGCGACCTTGCGCATTTTTTCCTCGCTTCTGCCGTGTAGGATCAAATTGAACCCCTGATCATAGAGCTCTTGGGCAACAGCTTTGCCAATGCCGTCCGTAGCGCCAGTGACTAGCGCGTAAGCGGATGGCGTATGAAGGAATGTATGTACCGTATTTGGTCGTAGGAAATAGAGCCAGATGAAATTGAGGAGCCGGTAGACGAGAGGAGCGAGGAGGCCAGCCCCGACGCCCGCAAGGACTTGTACAGTGGTGACCTGTGCCATGGCTGTAAGATGCAAGAGGCGATGGGAAAAGGTACGCTTTCAACATGGTTGCAGCGGCGTTTGTAAGCATCATCGTGTGATCGGTGTAGTATGTACCGCAACGCGGGGCGCGTCCCACGCGAAGCGCGTTTAATAGCGCTGTTCTCGGTCACGTGTGGCGCATAGCGGGCCATCCCGAGCCGCGTTCCCCAAGCCATGGACGACCACGACAAGGACCAAGGTGTTCAGCAGCAGCAGCCTCCGTCTGTAGAGGCGGAAGCTACTTCAGCTACATCATCAGCAGAAGATGGAGCTCCTAGCAATGATAGATCGGACCTATTGGTAAAGGCCCGAGCGTTCCTAGCATCTCCGCAAGTGCGGCATGAAGACAATATTGCGAAACGTAGATTCCTCAAGGAGAAAGGGCTTGACGATGCAGAGATAGATAGTCTTCTCCAGGATCAAGTGAGCATTATACGATTACTTCAGGTGTACTGAGCTACATGCTTGCGACGTCATCCCAGCCTCCCCAATTGCCGTTACTTCCGCCGCGAACATACCCGCAGCCCCCTCCGTCGAACCTTCCCAACCTATTGCTGGGTGTTGCAAGGATCGTAAGCTGGATAGCAGGCGGCTCTGCGGCCCTGCTGCTGGTTTATTTCGTGAGTTCTCCGCAATCTGTCTTGTATTCACTTAGTAAGCGCAATGTCTGCAGCGTTTCCTCTATCCTAGGATCGCAAAGACATTCCAAGCGCGACATTCCTTACGGTCACACCACAAGGACTTACTGAGTAAACTGACGGAATCACTCGAATCACTCAAGGCGACGCAGGTGGCTAGTTCCGCCGTTCTACCACGCCCGGAGCCATTCCAGGATATACAGTATGGCCATTGCCAGACGTTGGATGAGGTGGTGAAGGCAAGCGCGGGACGGCGAGACGTTCCTGAGGTGACACTTCTACGCTGCGCGATCTCCGGTGTGAAAGCGTCGAGCAAAACCGCGACAACCGATGAGATCTTCCTTGCGCTCGAGGCAAACTTGCCATGGCTGAAACAGAGCGACGGGTCAAATGAGTACGAGGTATATCATCCTCCCAATTGGTTGCCACATCCGCTCAAAGCGTGATTGCAGGAGAAGGTTTGGCAGACGCTGTCGACCAGCGCGTTCTTTCGTTCCGAAGAAACGGGCGACTCAACAGTCTGGTCGTACATCGCACCTTCACCACCTTCACCATCTCCCCTACTCCAGTCACTCATCGGCCTAAAATCCTCACTTTCGAGTCATTCGCCACCGAGAGAGAGTCGCTTCGAACACACGATGCAGGCATTAGCGAGTCTCACTGGCTACATAGCGACGCAGACGTACGCCACGTTCCGCATGCCTACGGCACCTTTTGGTGCAGGCTTAGGTGCGCCTGGGCTGTCTACGGAGGAAGAGGAAGTGCGCCGGGAAATTAGAGCACTCAAGGGCCTCGTGCTCAACCGGTACGCTGGCCGTTTGTTTCCTTTTGAGGGTCTTCCATACTAACAGTCGTGATTTTATGCAGGCGGACATTCATGCCACAGATCTCGAGGCCTATGTCGACCCCGACCATTGCCGCCGGCTCTACGTCATGATGTTGTATTTCACCAAACTGTTGTGTGATTTGTGTAACTATAGCTGAGTTTTGATTATGAGGTATTCCATAGATGGTACCATACATTCCTCCCATCTATGAATTGACTGCAGGTTGTCACGTTTTGGAGCGTGATATTCCTGATGATATTCTGCCTTGCTCTACCGCATTAACCCGGTAGGCACCCCAACTGATTGCAGGTTCATTTTATCCTCGATGCTGTTCTCCCATGACATTCAACTTCAATGCGAGCCTCGTGGACCTGGTATTCTCAGAACTTTGTTGATAGCTTTTGATGCCGTAACCCATTGAGTTCCAGGCACCTGCTTTCAAAGGAAAGATGTCGACTGGGACGATGAAGCCTCTAGTGCGTGGTCATGATTTTGTGGCATGTGAGGAAGGCGCCTTGATAGGCCGGACATTACGGAACGTGGTCTGGCCTGATGATATAGGCATTTGATTTAACCTCCGCTTGTGCAACCTCCACTTCCCACATTCGGCGCGAGAATTATCAAGCTTTCATTTGCATTGGTCTGTCTACCGTTCGCCATTGCAAGCCAACTGTATAAGCCTCATTGACACGCTTCCTGGTACAGATTTCTATCCGATATTTATCGAAGACATGCGCTTGGATGAACATTAATCATCAATAGTTGCTGATGTTCGCCAACTTCCATCCCCAAGCATTGTTGCGGTGAGTACGCCCTTCCGTAGACGAGATGGTGCGCTCGATTACTACAGCCCACGCTGTTCACATTCATTCACAGATATATTTGTTTTATTTCTGCCCCTCAAGAGGAAACAAAAACTATTCATGGTAAGACATGTGTCTGCTCGGTCTAAAGTTATGACATACCAGTGTACAAGGTGAGGCGCACCTCAATGCGTAGGGTGTTTATTCTCATATCCGCATAATATCGCAGGTACGAGTGGTCAGTGGACGACTTCATCTAAAATAAACCCTCTTACCCGACAGTATCATCATTTTGCATGCGCATCTGAACTTTTACTAGGTACTGCGGAGCATTCTGCAGGCGGGTCGCGCACGGAGCGAATGAAGTCCCGCGTTAAAGAGATAGTCATATTCATTAAATCATTCACGTCCATATTATATGTATAAGGCTGCGGACGAGTCATTGGTTTATTTTGATCGGTCATAACAGAAGCTCTAGACACAGGACAGTCTTACTGGACATTGTCAGGCCATATTACATCTCTACCCCTCGCACTCGTGCTTTGCACGTTGTCGAAAACAACATGCATTCACACCGCCCAGCGGTGCATGTACTTCAACGTATCAGACAACATACGGCAATGCGTACGCATCGCTCCGCCAACGTGTCCTCCCCGAGGTTTTGTGTCTGTTCAGCTCATGGATACCGCCTATCATGTCAGGACACACGCCAGGTGTAGCCTCTTCACTTATGATTGCGTTTACGGCTGACAAAAGTCCCTGCCAGCTGAAGACGGTATTTCACGACACAAGGGGAGGCGGGTATGGTTTATGCACCGTAGCCACGTCAAGGTACAAAAGGACACTATACTTGACCGGTTGACAGGTACATATCTCTTCCACGCATCTGTTATTCAACCAAAGGTGCGTCTAGCCCGGAATTTTCTCGGACATCAGCGCTGGACCATCATTTGCAGCAGAATCGTTGCCCTTACTTGAAGATAGTGAACCAATGTCCGTGTGGACATACATTTGCTGCGCTTGTCCCGTTATTCTCCTCCAGCTCCTTTTCGTGCCAGTAGCTTCTGCGCCTCTGCCCGCCATAACCGAGTGCCAGCAGGATCTCACAACTGTATGGCACCTCATCCTCTTCTTCGCGACAAACTATGCTGCACATGCAGCGACCAATCCCAGCTACTTCGATTCCCAAGTATACGTCCACATCTGGCGTTTAAAGGCATGGTTATCGTGGCCGGTCATCTGTGCGTTGTTCTTGCCTTACGGCGGGGCGTATCGATCGTCGTTGCTCATGATGGCCATGGTCCGAATGTCTTACATCGGTTTGGACGAGGTGTCTGTTGCATTGGTATCTGGTGCCATGCTTGTGGTAGCGCGTACTACGCTCTGGACTCCACCAATATGGCCCGAGGAGGTGCCCGTGCAGCTACCTGAAGAGTTCTTCAACATTACGGAGTCGTAAGTGTCATTTGTCTCTACTGTCAAGCTTCATGTTCTCCTGACGACAGCTTATTTCAGTGAGGCTGAGCAAATCTCTGCCAAATTTGTGCTCGATGACAGCATCGCGGGTGTCCCGACTGCTCAGGTCGAGCCAGACAAATGCGACGTATTCGGAGGCGCGCAGCTGCCCGATGGATACGAGCTCCGCTGCCTCTCGCCTGACCTCAAGTGGATCTCCGCTGCGTCTAATGCCAAGGTTCTCCCTCCACCCATCGCCTTCGCGAAGGCGCTTCTGCGGTCCAACGTCGAGGACACCGCGCATATAAAACTTTGCCGTCCTCGCAGGTGGATGAAAGCGCTGCTATCGGTCGTGCAGCTCGTGTCAGCGAGTATCACGCTCTACAACACCCGAGGAGATCAACTCAGCCGTTTCGGCTATGCCGCCTACGGGCTTTCGGTGATCCCCTACGCCCTGATGTCCTTCATCAACCTCCTCTGCAATATCAGCATGGGCGAGTGGCCTTGCCGCTATGTCCTCCGCACGGCAATATTAGAGGAAGCCATGCGCCGCACTGGTTCCAGAGTCGATGGTGCAGTGGGGACGGTGCGAGAGGTAGCGCCAGAGAGTACAGGAGCGGACATGAGCGCGCCGGAGCGGCCGCATCTCAAGGATGGGTACACGCTCGCATCCTTGTCCGTGGAGCTACCCGAGACCGAGAAACCATCTGTGGACGATCGACCCAAGCTTGTGGTTTCTGTGGGCGACTTCAGGAGAAAGTTCAGGTTCGACCCAGATGCAGCTGGTGGCGACGCGGGCATTCGCCTATTCAACTTTAAAATCGCGGATCTGAACGATCGCATTTTCCCCTCCGCATTGTCGCCCGAGAAAGGGCGGGGTTGGGGGATCATCGGGAACATTCCTAGTGAACGAACGTGGATATGGTGGGGTTATGTCTTCGCCGACGTCCTCTGCATCCTACTACCCACAGCCGCCATTTTCTTGCCGTATGTCATCATCAATTTCCTGACTGGCTACAAGGCACAGAGCAGCACCGTCGCCGAGCGGGCATGGATGACCTCGTGGCTCGTTGTCAGCCAGATATCCGCGGCCATCTTCACCGAGAAGCCCCCAAAGGATTGGGCGGGCTTGATAGCTGTGGTGGCCTTTGTGGTGCCCGCCATTGGGGGGTTCTGCGAGGTTGCGAAGATGTACTTGGAAGACATGGGCTTCCACGCTTGCTAGGTATTGAAGGTGAGCACGACTGAGTTCGAACGTGGTGGTTGAGGTGGACTATTCGTATATGGGACCATCGAAAGCGCACTGGGGGCAGACTTTTCTCATGCTGTTGTGATCTGATGATTTATGTGACATTACGAAAATGCTGGTCTCGCGAGCGTTGTCTCTCCGTATATCCAAACCGAGCTATGCAATGGCACTCGGCTTGTTGTAAAGCCTTCTTTTTCGAACCACCGATCGACCTGCGATCGACTACTGATCAGTTGGATCACGCCTGCGCGCAAGGCTTCCAGCCACCGCTGGTCTTGCATTCGTCCATCTCATCCCTGTAAATGATCATCGCTCGTTCTTCGGATGCACCCAGGCTCCTAAAACCAGCCCCACAATCGCGTTCTTCGCTCCTACATACGAGAGGCCAACTTAGTGTTATATACGAAAAAATAAAATCACGTGATTGATCCGAAAGCGAGAGCACGTGAGAAGTCAGAATAGCCGAATAAGAGGAGGACGAACGCTATAGAGGGGCTGGCGCAACTGGTCGCCGAGTCATCCCCGAGCGCTGAGGTTTTGGCGTCTAAACAACTATTCCCCGCTCCTAACCCTGATGTAGGTCTTGATTTATTCCATTTGTGTGAGTGCGATGATCTCATTCGGGTAGGCCGCACTCTTCGCAGTCTCATGCACCCGCGCCCGCAAAGGCGCACGGGTTGCCTGAGCCGTATGAAGGGTATACATCATGGGACCTATGTATCGAGTGATATCATTGAGTACTGACCAGGAGGCCACATTGTCGCTGAGTAGCAGGGAGACCAGAAGTTCTGGTATGTTTATTTCATGTTCTTTCAAGCACTGGAGAAATGCTTGTAGACTGTCCGAAGAGAGGCATTGTAACAAATTATATTCTGCAGGCTATGATCTATGTAACTTTTTCTAATCTAGACACAATGTAGTGTCATGTATCTCATGACACCTGCACCAAAGGTAAGGAGTTGAATAGCGGATTCGACTTCTCACTTTCAATTGCGGTTAACGGGCCGATCAAGGTGTGCCGAATTGCAGCTGGAATTGCTACTCTGCAATCCAGCCAAAATAAGACCTACGTCAGGGTTAGGAGCGGGGAATAGTTGTTTAGACGCCAAAACCTCAGCGCTCGGGGATGACTCGGCGACCAGTTGCGCCAGCCCCTCTATAGCGTTCGTCCTCCTCTTATTCGGCTATTCTGACTTCTCACGTGCTCTCGCTTTCGGATCAATCACGTGATTTTATTTTTTCGTATATAACACTAAGTTGGCCTCTCGTATGTAGGAGCGAAGAACGCGATTGTGGGGCTGGTTTTAGGAGCCTGGGATGCACCCCACATCCTGTCCGACGGTCCTAAGATCCGTGCATGTGATCAGGCGGATTGCCGTACGCACTGCCTTGCAGCGAGCCTGTGCCAGACTGTGAGTCAGAGTAGAGGAGATAAGAGCACATCCTCACCTCATGTCTTTTGTCACCCTGATCTCCCGCAACGAAGAACAGGCGTGGCCAGTATCGCCACAGTAGGGTAGATAATGGCTCGTCTCGACCTCGTCTCCGTCCACAAGACAGCTCATTACCAGTACTGCGCCATCTTCACACACAACGGTGAGTGGTTCGAAGCTTGGGCCGTATTAGGGCTAATCTTCAACCTACAATTCGTGTAGCCATCGTTTGCACGATCCTCACTCAGGCTGTGACTTCAATATGCGCTGCCTGATCACTATGGGTTTGCCATACATTATCATATGCGCAGCGCTTGTCATACCTGTCCTCTCCGCCCCCATCCTTACATCGTCTCGTTGCCAGAAAGACTTGACTATCATATGGGACCTGATCCTCTTCTTCATCACCAACTACGTCGCCCATGCTGCAACCACTCCTGGACTCATCGGAACACTGGATCCCGCAGTCTATATAGGATACAAGACTTGGATCTCCATTCCTTCTATCTTCGCGCTCTTTCTTCCGTATGGCGGTCTGGTGCGGTCAATATGCATTATGGTCGGTATAAGCAGTCTATCGCCCTTTGGTTTAGACGAGGTCACTATGGCGTTGTTATCTGGCACGATCGTCTTGGTGGCACGGGATCCGCGTCGGTGGCAGCCATCTCAGACGGAAGAGCTTATATGGGTTAAACTACCTGCGATGTTTCACGACATAACCGACGAGTACGTCACCTGCAGTCAGACTATTGGGTACTACAGTTGATAAATTACCTCTGTCGCAGAGAAGCCTCTCGATCTCTCGCACAGTTCAAAGTCGAAGGGCCCAACTTCCCAGTCGTAAAGATCGATTCGAATAAATACAACATGTTCGGGGAGACGGTGCTGCCTCCTGGATACCTCTTTTGCAGTGTTCGTACGGACGTTTCTATGTTCATTCAACCCCTATGCGAAGCATATATTAAAGAGTATATGCTGCTTGTCCGTGGCCCTCAGGCCAGCACCATTCGGCCAGATATGATGCGCTTGGGTTTCAACAACAAGGAGGTGTCTGCAGATCACGTCGGGGCAATACGGAACCTGCTGCGCTCTAATGTAGAAGACACTGGAGGTATCGATCTCTGTTGACCGCGGAGGATCGCGGCGATGATCGTTTCGATTTTCCAGCTCATCTCGGCCATCGTCACCCTCTACGCTTCCTGGGGAGACCAAATAAGCAGGTTCGGGTATGCCGTGTATGGCCTCTCCGTGATACCGTACGCCCTGATGTCCCTGGTCAACCTACTCTGCAATTTGAGCATAGGCGATATGTCCTGCCGATACGTGCTGCATACTGGAGTCTGCGCAGAGGCGGCGGGTAGAAATGGCGCAAGATTACACGGCATGGTTGCGGTGATACGACCTACGAAACCCTAACCCCTAACCTGGGTGCGACCTAAAGGGACTAGAGAGACGGATTATAGTCTAGTGAGAGGGGAGTTAGCAGCAAGGTGTCCCGCGGTTCGAGTGAACACGAGAAACGCCTTCGGAAAAGGTTACGAACGCTAGGGAAGGTACGAGGTGGCTTCGACACGTCGTCGAAGCTACTCGGAGGCTGTGGGTCGTTAGCGGAGACGATCGAAGCTCGGCGGAGCTCTTCGATGTATCGTAGAAGGAAGGGGACACGACTCGAAGGGTGGACTTAGCTAGGGCGCGGTTCGCAGTTTCTTCGACAATAGTCGAAGTCGAAGGGTTCGTCGAGACGGTATCGACGAGTAAACGCAGTGGACGAGGTTTCGAGGTTACGCAGTGAGGGACGAAGTGACGCAGTTTTAGGCTTAGACGTAGGGCGAACTCGACTTATGAGCTCTGAACTCGACTTATGAGCTCTGAACTCGAGGGGGGGACCGGATCTTGTATTTTTAGAGAGAAGTACGACAGATTTTATACTACACAGGACGCTACGACTATCGAAAGTGGCACACTGGTACAAGGGGCTTTGCATTGTTCCTCAAGAAGCTGCCTCACCGAGTGGCACACATCAAATCCATCGGTAGAGTGACGTCATGCCGAACGCGGAGATGAAGAGCAACATATGGCCACTTCGGACCGGTAGCCGTCGTCGAAGGCATGCCGCGAGGTTCGATACCTAATCGGGAAAGACTGGCTACGTCGGTGTGGCTTGGAGCGATGTGCGCGCTTGGTCGAGCGGCGTCAAGTGGCCCTATTGTTCGCCGAATGCGGAAGATGTTCCGAGATCTACGCGCGAGGCATCGGGACGACCGTGCCGAGCTTCGAGTAAATGTCGCGCACCGTCGAAGATGTCGAAGAGCGTCGAAGGCGAAATCGAAGGGTTGGGAGACTGAGTCGAAGTGCCAGGCGGGATGCGACTGCCGAAAAGAGGTGTATCGGGGCCCAGAGGGGCTTGGCGCCTATCAGCGGTCCCAAGGGCGCTGGCGGAAACCAATTCCATCGGCACGGACTCGGATCCTGTGGATACTGCGGACCCGGCAGATGAGTTTGTGTTCGCGTTCTTATCCATCGAAGAATCGGAGGGGCCAGACGTCGATCACAAGGTGCTCGCTGTCAGATCCGGAGGGACCATCAAGAGATTCAAGTTACATTCGGATGATACTCCCGTTGAAGGCGCACACACCTTCCATGTCTCATCCATCAACAATTATCCTCTCCGTACACCACGCGCTCCCGTTGCAGGCGCTGCAGAGACATCGCCTGTACGTCACGGCCCGTCAGACACAGACATCCGGAGCCCGCGAAGGTTCGAAGAAAACGACCCCTATCCTTCCAAGCCTAAATGGGCCATGACCATGCTCGGATCGATAATGACGCTGCTCTACCTCCCGTATATCGTGCTCTCATTGCTCACAGGGTTCCAAGCCAACAATAGTACGCTCTTTGAGAGAGAGAGCATGATCTTCTGGCTCGTTTTTGGTCAGTGCTACTCATTCGCGCTGGTATTATGGACGGTGTTTACGCCTTCTAAAATGCCGTCTTTCATTTGGGATTGCTATCCGTTTCCACAGATTGCGAGCGCTTGGGACAGGCTCACTATTTTGGCGCGCTATTGGTTTCCGTTTCGCACCTGCAATAGGCTTACTATTTCGAAACGCGATCCGTTTCCGCATATTACGAGCGGTTGGATTGTCCTCGCCTTCATGTCGCCTTTGTTCGTGCCCGCGATTATTGGATTCACCCTTGTGGTGAAAATGTATTTGGATGACAAGGGCTTTTATGTACAATGTTCAGCTTAACCTGTATGTGTTTCTTTATAGTCTGTCTTTTCCTATAACTGCAGGCCAGTTCCGCGACTTACGTGTCCATATATATATAAATTCTGGTAACCAGGGACACTTATTTGAAGGGGCATTGATTTGAAACTTAACGTTAGGGTTGCATCTCCGCCGAGTCCTCTCGTAGCCTTATCTATGGCCTTATGGCAAACATTATTAGACAACGGGGAGTGACATCTCCTGCGAGGAACCAAGGTAAAGGTGGTGGTTATATGCATTTCAGGCGCAAAAATAGGAAGCGAGACGCAGACAAAAGTTGTATCAAGGTAGTCTGTTGTGACTTTCTCGAAGGTTCACCGTTTAGATCGCATGCAATCATATCTAGTCGTTTTGACGCAAACGTGTCTCTGGCCCGAAGTCCAGTTCTGTGACTGCCCGATGCGATGAGGTAGAAGCGTAGTGCGTGGTGACGGAACAAACACATGGCAGATGGGGCCTGGAGGACTCTTCATTATCACACTGCAGACGCGTCACCAATCATTATTCATTCGCGCGCATGTCTTGCTTAATGAGCTCTGTCTCGACCAGGATGGTGAAGCAATCAATACGCATATTGGTGCAGCAGCAGAAACGCTGTCAATAGGCGACAAAGGCGACTTCCTTGTAGTTTCTTCCGCTAAGAGATCTTTACCCCATGTACGTGCCCCCGTTCACGTCGATGGACTGACCTGCATAGTATCTGCATTGGATGCTAATAATCAGAATGAGTGCCAACTGTACTGACCAGTAATGAAGTATGCCTCTGGCTTGACAAGATACGACACCACACTAGCAATGACGTCTGGACCAACTTCTGGGCTATCGAGTGGAATTCCCAAAAGCTGCGTGAGTAGATGCAAGCTGGTTACTTTGCCGTATGACGCAGTGAGGTCTTGGACATACCGCCTTGATGGTGGCGCCAGGGCGCCCTCCATAGCGCATATCCATCTCCAGCGTGGCTGATCGACGCAGCATGCGTTAGCATGAATGTCCCTTTGCGAGTGCAAGGAGGGCAAGCGCACTCATCGGAGACACGATCACGCCAGGGCAGTATGCATTGACTGTGATGTTAAGTTCCGCCAACTCCAGCGCTGTGCAATATTTCTCCAAACCTGAGCGCTCGTGGGACATTGTTCGAGAAAGATGCGACTCACTGAGCGATTGCGTGATTCCTCTAACACCGAACTTCGTCGCACAATAAGCGGAACACCGCAGGGCACCTGGACTCTATCAGTTTGCTACTTTGGAGGTCCTGTAAGGTTTCCTGCCTCTCTTTCCCAACACGGACACTGCACCTAGACATATGATCAAGTCCGTTCAGCACAGCGAATACACCTAGTCTCGTAACCAGACGTTAAGGGGGGGAGAAGGGATCACGTGGAGTGTTACTATATCTGGATGCGGAGTTCCAAAAAACCCTGCACGACTCCCCCCCTTAACGTCTGGTGCATTTTGCAGGGAGGGAGGGGGGTATCCGTCACGCCCTGGCGCTTAACACGTCTGCAGCGTGTCTTGCCTGCGATGTGTTCCATCAATCTATGTACGGCGCGTAGTATGGCCCCCGCTATATTCACTCTTGCCGAGTTCTCATACGGTCTTTCAACGCTCTCGGTGTCTATCCTCAAGAAGGCCCGTGAGAAAGCAGCAAAAACGCACCAGTACTCGTCTGCAGAGACAGAAGCCCCGAGTGGTCGTCAAAGATATCGCTGCCCAAGTCCGAAGCCGGCGGGGAGTCCAGGTCGGAGTCAGAATCGTCAACGACACTGCGTAGCGAGCTCAGCCAAGGGCTCAGATGAGTAGTTGGAATAGACGACATTATGATTATGTAGGTTGTCTACCATAGCATACATGCACATACATCGACTAGCGACTGAGTTTCGAAGTGCGCGGCGCGAGACGCGAGGCGCGTCGGACGCAGTCACGTACACGAGCAGACGCGAGAGGTAACGGCGTCGTCACCGGTGACTTTGGTGACGCGTGATGGATACCCCCCTCCCTCCCTGCAAATTTCACCAGGCCTTATAGGCGGGAGTGTGCAGGGGTTTTTAGATCTCCGCCACCCAATTGGGTAATAGCACACGTGATCCGCCTATAAGGTCTGGAAACGAGACTAGAATACACCTAACATGCAGCAGGTGCGTACCGAGTATCCTGCCGCCCCGCTTCTGCTTGATCATCTGTAGTGCAGCATATTTGTAACACAGCATGACACCTGTCAGATTGACAGCGATTGTGCGGTCCCAGGTTTCCACGTCCACTTTGGGTGGAGAAAGCCATCACCATGATAGAGTGGAAAAGAGACGTAGACATACTCTCAACAAGGGGGCATGTTGGCCCCACACCTGCATTGGCTACCATCTACAAGCCCCGAATACAATGAGCCCGCCTGTCACAGTTTCCCTAATTTTACCTCATTTTTCCGCTATTTCTGCGGACATATCAAAGGGTATAGGGACTTATCCATACTTATCCGTCCGCATATGGGTACAGCTGCATATCTAAGGGGTTATCCGCTTAAATAAGCGACACATGATCTTGTTCTGGACACATCAGGCTGGACTCTGATGCCGGACCTTTTCTAGATAGAAACCAGACTCTGTCTGGACCATGACATCATTCTGACATCATAGGTAGGAGCTAGGCTCAGGCACTAGGCCATAGGCCGGTCAATTCTGGACCCTAGGCCCAGGGCAGGGCAGGGCCAGACTATGACATCATCGATAACACCATATCGCACCATAGGGCACATGATACTTAGTAATCCTTACCCAGCTAGGTACCAGGGGTCCATTACCGGTCCCTGGGGGGTTTTCCCTCATGTATATAAGGCAGCATCCTGGGGCACCCTGTCCCCCAGTTCTATTCACTTCGT
>NW_020169843.1:868758-874152 GCF_002117355.1 Postia placenta MAD-698-R-SB12 | reverse complement strand
GCACAAGTTCGATGACGTTGGCAAACCTCGCCGAATTGTACGCCCCACCATCAAGCCACTCATTCGCCGCCCTTTCAACCCTGAACGCGCTGAAAAAGCGAAACACGACATCAAGGAGCTTGCACTTCGCGCGCATCTCTTCAAGAAGCAACAGTTGCTCGATCGTATCTCCGACCCTGCTCCCCCTCTCATCGATCGCATCGATATGCAGGCGGGACCCTCCTACAAATACGAACCACCCAAGCCGCTCCCCGACATTCACTTCCAGCGCACAAAGATTCTGCTGCGCACATCCGAGTACAACGAGATGTTTGCCGCTACAGCCGACAGGCTGGAGCCAGTGTTCGCTCGGATGGAAAAGGAAGAAGGAAACTTGGAGCCGGAAGTTGTGGCGAAAGTCAGGAGGATGGGCAATGGGTTCGACGAGTTGTATCATGGGCTGGAGAAGAAGGCGCACCGGCTTACCAACAGGCACTGGAGAGTTATCAAGCGCGACCTGAAAAGGATCGGGCATGTCTCCTTTGAAGACTTAAGCAGTCACCTGCCGGAGATTTGTAATGAGTTGGCTAGCCTAAACATCACCTTCAAGTACGAAGTGTAGATAGTGGAATAAAGATTGGCAATCTTTTCTGGCATAATTGGCTTATATGGCATGAGGAGGAGATCTCCTTCGCTTCCCTTTTTTCTTTCAATCATAAGTGAATACGGGCTAATCACTACAATAAGAAATGGCCCCATACATCCCCTTCGTTCCGACCGAAGCATTCGCTATCACCACGGAAGAAGAGTGGCGCAATGCAATCTTCCAGAATGTGAACGTCTCTGACGAACAAGCAGCTCTGCTGCAAACGGTTACTGCGAATGCTGCAGAATCGACCACTGGACGAGTCAGAGACTGGATTGGTCGCCTGACCTTAGAAATAAGCAGACACTACAACGGATACCTTCAAAGCCTCCTTCGAGAGGTTGAATCTCTGCATATCACGGTCCAGAATCAGCAGGCGCTAGTCGATTCCTACAAGCGACAAGTCGATGCGCTACCTGCGTCAACGGGTAGCGGTCATTCCCGTCAACCTAAGATTGGGGAACCTCCGGCCTTCAAGGGCAGTGAGGATAAGACCAAGCTTGAGGAATGGCTGGACCTGATCGTACTGTGGTGCGAGCATGAGGGAGTGGCCACCGACAAACAGCGAATCGTCACGGCCCTCTCGAAGCTGCAAGGACCAGCTCATCAGTACATGAAGAGCTACTATGTGAAAATGCGGGAAGGAAAGGATCTGGGCACCTGGAAGGCATTTGTGGCGGAACTGGCCCAGATATACGGGCAACGTGACGACAAGGAGGGTGCAAAGAAGGAGATCACAGCGCTGTTCATCAATAAGGATCTGGCCTCAAAGGACTTCATGAAGTACGCTGAGAGGTTCCGCACCCTTGGACGTCTCACGGAGTATGACGATAGTCTCCTCATCGACAAACTTCAGGAGGTTATACCTCATGACATGCGGTTGGTGTTGGCCGGAAAGGATGAGTCCACCTTGCCAAAGGATTGGACGTTGTTCCTCGACATCTTGCTCAACATCAACAAGATCGTCAACCCGGAGAAGGCACGAGGCTCGGTATTCAAAACCAGTGGCTCGGATAACGGCGGCGCTGTTCCCATGGACATCAATTCGGCTGAAAAGTCGAAATCGAAGGGTAAAGGCAAAGGCAAGGCAAAGGACGCTGAGGCCGCCTCGACAGAGGCAAAGAAGTATTGCGTCATCTGCAAGTCGAAGACTCATAACACAGATGATTGCTACAAGTTGGCCAAAAATGCGGACAAGCGGCCGAATACCCAAGGGGATGGCGCTAGGAAGGCGCAAGGAGGAAGTGGTAACCCCGCGGCCAAGAAGGCTAAGAAAACGCGGGTTATTCAAGTCGAGCTTACGGATAGCGAGGACAACACGCCCCCGTCCACGAAAGCCATGAGCGCCAACACTGCGAGAATCGAGGAGATTGCGAACGTCGAGGAATCGACTCTGGCTGGAAAGGATGAACCCCAGCTGTCTGCAAAGACAGAACCCACCGCATGAAACATTTGTCTTTCCGTTCTATTCCTTGTACTACTAGCGCCCATACTGGCGCCTGTCTTAGCGCTCACCCGCAGGTTGAACATTATGTAGCTTACATAATGGGGTCCGTGCGCACTTCGTGCCTGGTATCGTACCACTACGTTTCTTTCTTCACTAACACGACCACATAGACACGATGGTCCGTGCGTAGTCAGTACTTGTATAAGTAGTTGTACCATCAGTCGGTCGAACCCTAAGTTCGACCTGGTTATTCATTCAAGTCTCTGCTCCTCTTCGCTTGGGGTAGTGGTCATTCTCGACTTCCTCGCTCGATCTTCAGGACGACGCACTGTCCATAAGTCCTCGCTCGTCGTCTACGAGTCAGGCATCGATATAGGAGTATAGACTGTTGTATCAAAAGGTCGAACTTTCTAAGCTACGTTCCTAGTTTCACCTAGTCGAACAACTCATCCACCATCACGTCGAACAACGCAGTAAACCCGGTTCCCTTGGGACTACCAGCCCTCGCAGGATCTCCCCTTCTCCAATACGACCGAGCAGACCGTTGCTTCGTCACCACCACAAGAAGGACTCCCATCTATCCTCGAGGCGGCTCCTGGGTTCGCGCAGAAGGTTCCAACCCGCAGATCGTCGCCCATCAACAGCTTGTCAGCTATTACCAGAGACACCCTCCCGCTCACCCAGAAGACGTATTCGCCATCCTACGAATCAACGTCGAACCAGCACAAACAACAGAGAACCTACAGTCACCTGTTAACGAACAACCGTTTGAGCTCCCGGACGTTCAGTACGTTCCCATCGAGGCTCCAGAACTACCACCAGCTCCACCTGCACCAACCAACGCACCGGTTGAAGTCCCTATGGCAACGTTCACTCAAGCAGACATCGATCAGCGCATCGCTGTTGCCCTCGCAGCATACCAATCCCAACAATCAACTGCCAACCGACCCCTTCGCCTTGACATCCCTGCTCCTGAACCCTTCAGCGGGAAGGTAGAGGACCTCAGATGCTTCATCCAATGCGTCCTCTCCTACTTCGTCGCCACCAACAACACCCGACTCAGCGATGAAGCAAAGATCGCCTTCACTGTAGCGTTGATGGAGAAGGACCTAGGGAAGACATGGGCAGACGCATACTACGAGAAGTCGGCAGGGGGAGTCCAGGTCTATCCCGATTGGGCAGCCTTCGCCACTGCCCTTGAGGAAGCGTTTCCTGAGCACGGAACGCGAATCAAGGCGCACCAAATCCTGATGAAGCTGCCCGAACGACAGAAGAACAAGAAGACGGCGCTCTCCCTCGGAAACTACGTCACCCGCTTTGAGCAGCTAGCGTCGAAAGCCCAGCTCAAGGACGCCGAAGTCAATGGCGTCAACCGCACCGAGAACGACTACCACACTCTCCACGCCAACTTCGTCAAAGGACTTCCGAAGGAGCTCTACGTCTCTCTCGCAACCAGGGTCGCTAGAGACCGACCCAGCACCATGAAAGCCTGGTACGACGAAGTCCGAAACGCCGATGCCGCCGAACAAGGGGCCCTCACCGTCACAGACACCAGGGACTATGGCGAGCCAATGGATATCGACGCCGCTGCAGTCGCGGCAACCTTTGCCTCTACATCGGGAGGAAGGAAATGGGAACTAGGAGCCGTTCTTAATGAGGCCGATCGGAAGCTCCACAGGGACGGAAACCTGTGCTTTTACTGCCACATCAAGGGCCACAGCGCCAAGGATTGCCGCAAGAAAGCGGCCACACGACAAGGGGGTGGGAGGCCGAACCAGGGAGGATCTGGGAAGGACGACTTCCGTGCCAGAATCAAGGCACTCTCCGCTGACGAGAAGCGGGAGCTGTATGAAGAACTTACGATGGAGGATTTTTGAAGGGGCAGGGTGAGCCGACGCAACCACTGCCCGTATCCGTTTCACTGTCCCGTGTAATTCTAGTAGTCCGAAATGAACGCGCTCTGCACATTCCGATTACTGTGGGACGAAAAGACGTCGAGGCGCGCGCTTTCATCGATAGCGGCGCAACAGGAATCTTCATCAGCCCAAGATTCGTCCGAGAGCATCGACTTCGGACAGAACCTCTCCCCCGACCCATCCCCGTCTTCAACGTGGATGGAACCCCGAACAAAGAAGCACTCATCACGCGAAGAGCTCTCTTATCTTACAAGATAAGCGGAGAACCCCGATTTGTCAAAGCCTACGTTGCCAGCATCGGCAAGGAAGACATCATCTTTGGCCACACTTGGCTCAAGCTCGAAAACCCCAAGATAGACTGGAAGACCGGACGAGTTGAGCTAAACCACCGGTGGACGAAAGACGAGACCAGGGCCTGGAAGATGGACCTGTACCAAAGGCGAGTGGCTCGGCTAGAACTGAAGAAGGCCGTAACTACCCCACTCCCAGAACCAACGGAGGACGAATTCGTCGTCATCTCCACCTCGAAGCACGCAACCCTTCCCGAACGAAAGACTAGCGGCGCAGCAGGATATGACATCTCTGCTGCGCATCAACTCATCATCCCTGCCCGACGACGAGGCCTGGTTGGCACTGATCTTATCATGGCTATCCCCAAAGGACACTACGGAAGAATCGCACCTCGGTCTGGTCTAGCGCTAAAAGAAATCGATGTCGCTGCAGGAGTAATCGACTCCGATTACCGAGGCAAGGTCTCAGTCCTGCTGGTCAATAACTCAGACCTCCCATTCACCGTCAAAACTGGCGACCGAGTTGCCCAGCTCATCCTTGAAAGGATGAGCACTCCACCAGTAACGCTAACCGACTGCATTGACGAAACGGAACGCGGGGAGGATGGGTTTGGGTCAACGGGTATTGCGTCCATCGAGGAACAAGCGGAGGACATCGACGATGATGAGTTCATCATTTCCTACTTATCTGGAACGCCGATGATCACCAAGTATGAGAAACAGGAACCCCTGGCAGTAAGGGACGTGCCGCTCAAGGAGCGACTCCCTGAACTTTCATCTGGCTACAAACGACTTCACAACGGCATGATTTGGAAGATCCACCACGACATTAGGCGCGTCACCACTTCCACCGAACTTGCAGCCTCGAACGCCCAAGGCAAGACAGAAAAAACGCTACCACAGATGGTACCATCCTACCTACACGATCTCCTCCCCGTCTTCGACAAAGGCACCGCTGCGCGACTTCCAGACCACACCGAATATGACCACGAAATCAACCTCAAGGAGGGCTTCGCGGACATGAAGCAACAGGTCTATCCGCTCAACCCGCAGCAACGAAAGGAACTCGACAAGTTCCTCGAGGAGAACCTGAGTAAAGGGTACATTCGCCCTTCG
>NW_020169843.1:863447-864540 GCF_002117355.1 Postia placenta MAD-698-R-SB12 | reverse complement strand
TGGTCCACTACGACCAGAATTGAATCGAAGCCGTTGGACGGTGGCAAGTCGGTGATGTAATCGCACGAGAATGTGCTGAAGGGCTTGGCATTTGGCGCGGGGTCGAATGGGGGTGATGGGCGGACGGGCTGGATGCGTGTTAACCTTCATTTGCTGGCAGATGCCACAGCCGTTAACATAGCGGGCAACAAACTGGGCCATGCTCGGCCACCAGTAGTCACGGCGCAAGCC
This sequence comes from Postia placenta MAD-698-R-SB12, assembly GCF_002117355.1. Taxonomy (NCBI): domain Eukaryota; kingdom Fungi; phylum Basidiomycota; class Agaricomycetes; order Polyporales; family Adustoporiaceae; genus Rhodonia; species Rhodonia placenta. Next base: position 864,309 of record NW_020169843.1, on the reverse strand, counting down.
GAGGAGGGTTTTCTGAACACCGGGGTGTCCTGCGGAGGGGAGGTCGTGATAGTGGGAGACAAGACGTTTGCGAAGAGACTCATCTGGGGGTACATAGACCCGATCCTGGTATAGGAGGAGGTCATCATCGATGGACCAGTCTGTTCCAGTGCGTGGTGTTCCTCCAGTGCGCGCCGCAGTGAGGCCTTCCTTCATTATTGGGTCGTCTTGAAAGGAAAGGATGGTGTCACGGGTGTCGATGTCGATGGCAGCGACCCATACTTCTGGTGGGAGCATAACGACATCGGTGTTGTCATTAGAGCCGTCATCATGGTCGGGTCGGCGGGAGAGAGTGTCGCTCTGTACCATTTGGGTACCAGGAACGTGTACCAGGTGGAAGTCAAACTCGGTCAGTTTACTCGCCCAGCGTGCTTGTCGTCGGTTCATGTCTTTGGCTTGTTTCCAATATGTGAGGTTTTTGTGGTCGCTGAGAATCGTTACTGGGTATGGGCTGCCAATGAGGTAGTGCTTCCACTCATCTAGTGCGCGGATGACCGCATATAACTCCCTGTCGTAGATGTCGTAGTTTCTCTCTGCTGCATTGAAGCTTTGAGAAAGGTATCCGCAAGGATGCCAGTCGCCGTTGTCGTCGCGCTGGCGTAGTACTGCTCCGGTTGCAAACTTGGAGGCGTCGGTTTCGATAGCGAAGGGTCGATCGGGATCCGGCATGCGTAGTACCGGTTCTTCTAGGAATGCCTTCTTGAGGGTTTCAAAGGCTTTCTGTTGGTCAGATCCCCAGGTCCAGGCAACGTCCTTCCGGGTGAGAGCAACCAGCGGTTGCGCTTTGTCCGAGAATCCTTTGATGAACCGGCGGTAAAAGTTT
>NW_020169843.1:855787-861376 GCF_002117355.1 Postia placenta MAD-698-R-SB12 | reverse complement strand
TCTGGCCAAGAGAGTAAAAAGGAAGGGGGGTTCCTTCCGTAAAGGTCAGCTGGTATGGCTAGACTCCCGGAACTTGAAGCTGCCGTACCCGTCCAGGAAACTAGCCCCGAGGCGAGAGGGGCCGTTCAAAGTCCTAGACAAGATCGGAACGGTCGCATACAAGCTAAACCTCCCTAGCACCTGGCGAGTCCACCCCGTTTTCCACGAATGGCTTCCATCTCCCTACTCGGAGACGGAGATCCATGGTCCGAACTACACGAGGCCACCCCCTGACCTTATCAAAGGCAAAGATAACTACGAAGTCGAAGCCATCATCGGACACCGAGAGAACAAGAGGATGTGACACCGCGAATATCGCGTCAGGTGGAAGGGTTACTCAACAGCTGATGACTCATGGGAGCCCGAAGCAAACCTGACTGGGACGGCTGACGAAGTGTTGGCAGAGTATAAGAACAGGAAGGACTTGAGCTGAATCGATAACAGCTCTACCCAGTCGCTACATCCCCACTCGCACCAACATGTCTTCCACCCTCTCGTTCCTCGACCAGTTCAATGCCCCCTCGACCGAAGGCGGGAAAAGGCTCTCAATCTACACCCCTAAGCACACCCACGTTGGCGACAGCACCTTGCTGACGCTCCTTCTCAGTAATCCCACCGACGTTTTCAACAAGCTCAAAGCCCACAACCCCGAGGCAACCAATGCCACCGACCGCGCTGCACTAGAGGCGTATCTCTCCGCCCGCCGCGAATACGACGAGGCTGTCAAGGCAGCCGACGAGGCCATCGACCACCACAAGCGGCTCCTACGCCAACAGGACGACCGCGTCCTCACCGAGCTCATCCGGCTCGACAATCTGAAAGTTGCCCATCGCTTTCAACCGCTCTTACCACGCAGCATCCGGGCACGACACAACAAATTCATCCCGCGCGCCATCCCCAATGCGTACTTACCCCTACCCGCACCCCTACCGACGTCTGCCTTCAGACGCCCCCCAATCCCATCCCCTTTCCTCCAAGCAACGCCGCGGAGCACTACCATCCCGGCTGACTGGCAACCCAACCCTGGTTGGACCCCGAAGGGAAGCTGCAGACGATGCGGATCGTCTCGACACTGGGTACGGGACTGTCCGGACGTACGATGCGCAGGATGCGGAAAAGAAGCCCCTGGACACCTGGAGCGAGAGTGCGGAACCAGGCCGATGAAGCGACACGTATCCGCACCACCTGAAGAACCTGCGCGACGCGTGGGGGTGGTCGTCGACAACATGTTCCTCGAAGGAATCATCAACGAGGTGAAGGAGAGGAAGGAGAAAGAAAGGCAGACGAAAGCGATACCCATCCCTCCACCGCGTAGCGCTAACCCCGAACCCCCCGTCAGTCCCGTCGCGGGACCCTCACGCCCCCGCCCCGATACACCGGTTGTCTTTCGCAAAGTCGATCCCGACTGGACACCGGACACCACTCAATGGACGTGGGACAGCTCCTGGCCGAATCAGAAGCACCTCTCTGGGGAGGAATGGATGAACGTAGGGAGGAACGCACGCAAGGAGTGGTTCGACGAAGAAGAGGACGACGGCGTAGATTGGGAGTTGTATGGAGATGGTGAGCAGTGAGTAGTCGAATGGGACTTCGACTCTGGTAGGGGGGTAATGAAACATTTGTCTTTCTGTTCTATTCCTTGTACTACTAGCGCCCATACTGGCGCCTGTCTTAGCGCTCACCCGCAGGTTGAACATTATGTAGCTTACATAATGGGGTCTGTGCGCACTTCGTGCCTGGTATCGTACCACTACGTTTCTTTCTTCACTAACACGACCACATAGACACGATGGTCCGTGCGTAGTCAGTACTTGTATAAGTAGTTGTACCATCAGTCGGTCGAACCCTAAGTTCGACCTGGTTATTCATTCAAGTCTCTGCTCCTCTTCGCTTGGGGTAGTGGTCATTCTCGACTTCCTCGCTCGATCTTCAGGACGACGCACTGTCCATAAGTCCTCGCTCGTCGTCTACGAGTCAGGCATTGATATAGGAGTATAGACCGTTGTATCAGAAGGGGACTTTCTGGACTCCTTGGTCATAATACCACTTCATACGCTCGGCTGCCAGTTTGAGAGCGGCTTTCGCCTGTTCCTGCGCTTGTTGTCGGTTCCAAACTATGTCATTGAGGTCGCTTCTTTGCACCTCCTTCGTAAGTGTTGGACCTGCCCGTGGATGTCTGCCGTATTCCAAGAAGAATGGTGTCTCCTTGGTGCCCTCATGTGCTGCATTGTTGTAGGCAAACTCAGCAGAGCTAAGTAGCCTTGACCAGTCGTCGAGTTGATAGTCGATGTAACAGCGAAGATATTGCTCCAGAACTTGGTTGACTCTTTCAGTCTGACCATCAGTCTGTGGGTGGTACGTGGTGGACATGGTGGACTCTATCCCTAGTAGCTTACACCATTCCTGGAACAGTGTAGCCGCAAACTGAACACCTCGGTCGGATATAATCTGGGATGGTAAGCCGTGAAGCGGCCACACCCGATTGTACAGCAATTCTGCTAGATCCTTTGCCGAGAACTCGTTTGTTATTGGGTAGAAGTGAGCCCGCTTTGTCAATCGATCCACGACTACACAAATGGCATCATAACCATCTGATTCTGGGAGCTGAGTGATGAGGTCGACAGTCATAACTTCCCATGGCCCTTCCGGGACACGGTTGGGTTGCAATGGTCCATACGGCTGCTGTGAACGATTCTTCATCCGTTGACAAATGTCGCAGCCGGTCACATACTTCTTGACAAATACCGACATGCTAGGCCACCAATAGTTGCGTGAGACGAGTTCGTATGTCTTCCACCTTCCGGGATGTCCGGCAGAGGGGAGATCATGATGCATTTGAACTATACGCCTGCGCAAGTGGTCCTGCTCGCTGTTGGGGATATATACTTTGCCGCGATAAAGCAACAATCCATTCTCGTAGTTCCAGTCCACAAGGGACTTGCCAAATTCTCTAGGACCTGACTTCAGCAATTGCTGATAGTTCTTGGTCACATCATCATGTAGGAGTGCTTCCTTCACTTCCCTCAGGAGTTGATCGTCATTAACGGGTGACTCATGGGAGGCCTCGACTGCATTGATTGCAAAAAACTCCGGTTTCAACAAAGTCTGATCCCGATTATCGAGGTTCACCCCCTCCTCATGGTCTGGCCTCCTGGACAGAGGGTCGGCGGTAAGCATTGTTTTTCCTGGCTTATGGCGCAAAATAAAATTGAATCGCATGAGGTACAGAGCCCATCTCGCTTGTCTCCTGGTCAACTTCTGGGCGGTCTTGAAGTAAGTCAGATTAAGATGATCCGACCAGATCTCAAATTTGTCCGAATGTCCCTCCAAATAATGCCTATACTCCTCGAGTGCTCGAATGATAGCAAGCATCTCTTTGTCATATATCTCATAGTTCCGCTGATGAACATCAAGTGACTTCGAGTAAAAGGCAACTGGGTGCCACAACTTGTCAGTTGGGTCCAATTGAGAGAGAACTGCGCCAGTTGCAAAGTCGCTGGCGTCAGTCTCAAGTCTAAATGGGGACGTTGCATCCGGAATTCGAAGAATGGGCGCTGAGGTAAAGGTCTCTTTCAGACCATTGAATGCCTCTTCCTGCGCCACATCCCACACCCATGGTTGATCCTTTTTGGTCAACATAGTGAGCGGTTTGGCGTACTTGGCAAAGTCCTTGATGAATCTTCGATAGAAGTTCGCAAAGCCTAAGAAAGCTTGGACTTGCTTGACCTTAGTAGGCCATGGCCACTCAGCTACTCCTGAAAGTTTCTTTGGGTCCATCTCGATATGTCCTTTGGAGATAATCATGCCGAGGTACTCAATGCTGCTTTTTTCAAAGGAGCATTTTTCCGGTTTAGCAAATAGATCATTCTCCCTCAGCCGCTTCAGGACTTCCTTTGTAAGCTTACGATGTTCCTTGAGATCATTCGAACAGATGAGAATGTCATCAAGGTAGACTATGACTTTTCCTCCTCGTATGAAATCACTGAGTACGTCATTCATCATTGCTTGGAAAATTCCTGGTGCGTTGCAGAATCCGAAGTACATGACTGTGGCTTCGTATAGCCCTCGATGTGTGATGAAAGCTGTTTTCCATTCGTCACCCTTCCGGATGCGAACATTATTGTATCCCCATCGCAGATCGATCTTAGTGAATATCGATGCTTGACTGAGTGTATCAATCAAGTCTGCTATGTGGGGGATTGGATAACGGTTCTTCACAGTCACGTCATTGATCTTCCGGTAATCCACAACTAAACGAAGCCCTCCATCATGTTTCTTGACAAAGAAAACAGGAGAGGCTAGCGGGCTTTTGGACTTTCGAATATACCCCTTTCGGAGTTCGTCGTCGATCCACTCGTCGAGAGAATTCCTCTCCTTAGGAGACATCGGGTATAGTTTGGCCGGTCGAGGTAGGGCAGCTCCTTCCTCGAAGTCAATACCATGATCATATGGTTTGCGCTCCGGCATCTGCTCCGATTTCTTTTGTGAGAATACGTTCCCGAACTCATGTAGATATTCAGGGATGAGAGACTTCCACTTAGTGGTGTCCGCATCCTCCTCCTCAACATCCTTGTTCAGAATGCTTGCGACAAATTCTGCCATTTGTAGATCCTCCGGATCGTCTGTCGAGATCCAGTTGATGTATGGATTTTCAGTACACTCCTCTCCTAAGGCGTCCAGCGGAGTGACTAAGGGTTCCTCCCTTGGTAACTGAAGCTCGTCGGTTTCTTCATCAGTCACACAATTAGTTTTACGAGCTTTGGGGGCACAGCTCTCAGGGCACCTGGTGTACCTCCACTCCCCTTTGGCCCAGTCGATCTCGGGATTGTATTTCCTGAGATAGGTCATGCCGAGGATCATGTCCTTACTCCCCAATTCTGCAACTAGCAGTGGGTGTGTCGACTTATGTGATCCTATTTCGACGTAGGCTCTAACGGACTTATTTATTTGACCGCTTTTATTGGAGGTCCCGTCTGCGTTATAAACATTGTACGGGGTTGCCAGCTTATGCGTCACCAGGCTGTTACTTTCAACAACTGACCGATTGATGAACGATGTTGTGGCCCCTGAGTCTACCAAAGCTTCGACCTGCACTTTCTTTCCGTATACCCACAGTGTCACAGGCAGAGTGAATGAATTCTTGTTGCGAGAGATATTTACAAGACTGCTGTGTACACTATCTACATTGATTCCGACGGTGGGTTCCGATTCCTTAAGTACATGTTCGCAGGTAGTCACATGTACTTCTTCCAAAAATCCGAGGTAGCTGCGGTGATACAACGGTCTATACTCCTATATCAATGCCTGACTCGTAGACGACGAGCGAGGACTTATGGACAGTGCGTCGTCCTGAAGATCGAGCGAGGAAGTCGAGAATGACCACTACCCCAAGCGAAGAGGAGCAGAGACTTGAATGAATAACCAGGTCGAACTTAGGGTTCGACCGACTGATGGTACAACTACTTATACAAGTACTGACTACGCACGGACCATCGTGTCTATGTGGTCGTGTTAGTGAAGAAAGAAACGTAGTGGTACGATACCAGGCAC